>NC_091284.1:491141246-491505413 GCF_032444005.1 Ranitomeya imitator | reverse complement strand
AATTCCTGCAGTACTCGGGGGTGTATCCCATCCGGGCCTGGAGATTTGTCAATTTTAATAATTTTTAGATGCCGATGTACTTCCTGCTGGGTTAAGCAAGTGACACTTAATGGGGAATTTTTGTTATCACTGATCATATTGTCTGCCATGGAATTTTCTTGCGTAAATACTATTGAAAAAAAGTCATTTAGCATATTGGCTTTTTGCTCATCCTCATCCAACATTTCTCCCAGACTATTTTTAAGGGGGCCAACACTATCATTTTTTAGTTTCTTACTATTTACGTAGTTAAAGAATATTTTGGGATTATTTTTACTCTCTCTAGCAATGAGTCTCTGTCTCAATCTTAGCTGCCTTGATTTGCTTTTTACAGACTTTATTTAATTTTCTGTATTTATTTAATGCCTTATCACTACCTACTTCCTTTAATTCTCTAAATGCTTTTTTTGTCACTTATTGCACCCCTTACAGCTCTATTTAGCCATATTGGTTTTCTCCTATTTCTAGTATGTTTATTCCCATAGGGTATATATTGTGCACAGGTCCTATTCAGAATGCTAATAAACGTCTCCTATTTTCTTTGTGTATTTTTATGTCTCAGGATACTGTTCCAGTTAATTGCACCAAGATCATTTCTCATCCATTGGAAATTTGCTTTCCTGAAGTTTAGTGTCCTTGTAACAACTGATGGGCGAGCACGAAAATGCTTGGGTGCTCGTTGCTCGGGTCGAACTAATTGGAATACTCGGGTACTCGACCCAAGCAATGAGCCCAATATAAGTCTATGGGAAACCTGAGTATTTTTACCACGATCCCCCCTGGGTGCCCTTTTAAGGTCTAAAAACATCTCAAAATGATGGAAACACTGCAGAAATGACATGGAAATATCACTTCTGACTCCTAGGTCACAGCTGTAAGCAATGTTGTCAGAGTTTCACGCCATTTTTACAGGTGCACCAAAAACATACAAAAACTAAACCAAAATGGATTTTGCTGGAAAATATGTTAAGGTACATGCTTTCCAGGGTAATGACTTATATATAAGGAAAAATAATTAACCCCAGACCAAAATGTTCCTCCACCACTTGGGATATGTTCACATGCAGCGTTTTTGATGCGTTTTTCAACTTTAACATTGCTTTCAACGTCATTGTAACATTTAACAACCCTAGCCCTGGCTGGGCTGCCAAGAATTACAACGCACCCTAATACCCCTTTCACTAGGGGTACAGGAGGGACTCCTGAAAAAAAGTTGCATTTAATGCAAGGCCTGCCCTGCTACCAAGTCATATGCACCCCAACAAGCCTTTGAACCCAGGTATTGGACGGCCACAGGAAAACCCACTTCACAAGTTGGTCCTGCCATAGTTTCCTTATGCATTGAATGCAAGGGCCGCCTTGACCCAAATTTGCACGCAACGCAATCCCCCTGTCCAACGAGATATGTTTGTCCCTAGCAACAGCTCAGAGACAGGGATACAAATAAAAATTTAATATAAGAGTAATCCAATATTTTTCTATTGTAGAGGTATACACTAGGTCATAAAAGGATCGTCCAGAGATAGTAAAACTGTAAAATATAAGAATAAATGGGATATACAAACAAGAATATACGTACATCCCATTTTGATGACAGTTGCCCCTGGGGGAGTAACATTTTTTTAGGTTTCTAATTAGTAACGGGCATCATAAAAACACCCTTGTACAAAAAATGAGTGACTTTTGCATCACGGAATACGTTCACCCTGGTGTTCGTAGGGCTTTGGATGAAGATGATGAGGATAAGGAGGAGGATAACACCAAACAGACCAAATCAGGAAGCGTATACCCATGTGTGGTTGTGAAGAGGTGCATGAGAATACACCTCCACAAAAAAGACAATGTATTACTGGTTATGTTTTGCTGTTTTCATTAGGTGGTGTGCAGAAGTCTTGCACAATCTAGCCCTTGTTCATTTTTATAAGAGTCAGCCTGTCAGCATTGTCAGTTGACAGGCGGATATGCTTATCTGTTATAATTCCACCAGCGTCACTGTAAACCCGCTCTGACAGAACGCTAGCAGCAGGGCAGGCAAGGACCTCCAAGGCATAGAGAGCCAGTTCATGCTTGTGTCCACCTTGGATGCCCAATAATTAAAGGCACAGAGGAATCACGGAGGACATTTGTACGATCTGCAAGGTACTCCCTCAGCATCTTCCAAAACAGTGCACTTCTTGAGCCAGCACCCCTTGCCTCTGTGTCAACACGAGAAGGTCTGAGGAAACTGTCCCAGAACTTTGCCATTGTGCCCCTGTCTGAGCAGTATTCTACTTCTCTCACTTGGACTCCTTGGTTGTACAACAAACTCTGACATCTACTGCCAGTGTTCTCACATGGGAATTTTTTCAGTAATTCTGCTACAAGGGCCCTCTGGTACAGCAACATTTTTGTACACCTGTCTGCCTCTGGAAGAAGAGATTGAAAGTTCTGCTTGTTGCATGGGTCTAGAAGTGTCACCAACAAGTAATGAGTGTCACAGAAAATTGTAATAATGCGAGGGAAACGCAGCACAACATAGTCAGTCATGCGTGCCAGTCGGCTAACCGACAAGACTTCCAGTGTCTTCACCAACAGGATGACTGACCATGCTGTCCTCCTCCCTGTCCTCAGGCCATCCTGCTGAACAGACAGTATGATAGTGGGCTTGTAGTACCATCTATAGCGCATGAAAGTAGCTCGTGTTCTTCCTCCTCCTCTTCCTGCTCATTGTCTACCTCATTGTTGATGCTGGTAGTCAACAACTGCCTTCTCCTGATCACAAATCCTTTCCAACATATGCAGTGTAGAGATCCAACACATGGGGACATCACACACCAGTCGGTGAGCCGGAAGCTGCAAACGCTGCTGAAGCACGGCAAGGGCTGCTGAAGTTGTAACTGACTTTCTGAAATGGGCAGACAGATGGCATACTTTCACTAGCAGCTCCGGGTAGCTTTTCAGAAAACATTGAATGACGAGGCTAAACACATGGGCCAGGCAAGGTACGTGTGTGAGCACACCTTGCCTCAGAGCCGCCTCCAGGTTACGGCCATAGTCACATACAACCATGCCTGGCTGTAGGTTCAGCAGTGTCATCCAAATATCTGACTGCTCTTTCAGAGCTGTCCACAACTCTTCTGCATTGTACGGTTTGTCACTTATGCAGATTAGCTTCAGCACAGCCTGTTGCCGCTTGGCTGAGGCACTGCTGCAGTGCTTCCAGCTTCTTTCTGATGTGTTCATTTCAGAGATTGAGGCTGAAGAGGAGGAGGAGGTGCAGGAGCTGTAGACTGTGGGGGCAACACTGATTAACATAGGGCCTGCAATCCTTGACGTGTGGAGGATGTGTTCCATCCCAAGGTCCGACTAGCTCCTGGATTCCACCCAGTGTGCCATCAGTGAGATGTACCATCCCTTCCCACAAGCACTTGTCCACATGTCCATGGTTAGGTGGTCTTCCCCAGTAAAAGCATTGTTGAGAGCATGGGTAATGTTGTGGGACACATGCTGGTGTAATGCCGTAACAGCACACCGGGAGAAATAGTGGCGACTGGGGACTGAGTACCTTGGGATGGCAGCCAACATCAGGTTGTGGAAAGCTTCCATCTCAATGAGCCTAAAATGCAACATTTCAAGAGCAAGCAGATGAGAAATGTACAAATTAAGTACTGTGGACTGTGGGGCATTAGCTGGGTATTTCCGCTTTCGTTCCAATGACTGGGGTATAGACAACTTAAGGCTAGGCTGGGACAAGGACGTGGACAGGCTTGATGATGGTGCTGGTTAACTGTGGGCAACAACAGGTGCAGGGCCCAAAGCATCTTCACAGGAACGGTGAACTGGGGATTGGCTTCAACGCAAAGCAGAGAAGAAGCAGTGTTGTCACCTGCAGACAGTGATGGTGGAGACTGGGGTTCGGCCCACAAAGTTGGGTGATTTGCTGCCATGTGCCTAATTATGCTGGTGACGGTCAGGCTGGTAGTCTTGCTACCCCTGCTGATGCGGGCATGGCAAGTGCTGCAAGTGGCCTGTTTGGGGTTATCGGCAGAGTCTTTAAAAAATAACCAGACTGGGAAGATCTAACAGTTGGAATGACAACTTCCATCATGTTGGTGTTACAGGAAATGGATGCACGCCTTCTGTCTGTGGCCACCACACTGCTTCTTCCTACCTATTGAGGTGATATGCCTTCCTCCCCATGTGTGCTGCTGTCCTCACTCTGCATGTCCTCCTGCCAGGTTGGGTCAGTCACTACGACATCCACCACTTCATCTTCCACATCCGCACGCTGCTCCTCCTTATTTTCTGGCAATTGCGTCTCAGCATCGTCCACCTCTTGTGACACTTTCCCACCATTGCCTTTGTGTGACCGTGGCTGTTCAAATGTTTGGGCATTGCTACATGCGATCTCATCTGGCCCGACTTCAAGTTGACCGGAAGAGAAACCAGATTCTTTAAAGGGAAAACTGAACAGCTCTTCAGAGTGTTCAAGTGTGGGATCAGTTGTCTCAGGGCACTCGGCATGGTGGGAGGAAGGAGGATCAACGTGAGTAATATCGGATCCACAATCATGGCTACTCAGACTTGACCATGTGGAAAACATGGTGGTGGTGGTGGCTGGTGTTATGGGGAACGGATGCACGCCTTCTGTCTGTGACCACCACACTGCTTCTTCATGCCTGTTGGAGTGATATGCCTCGTTCCCCACATGTGCTGCTGTCCTCGCTCTGCATGTCCTCCTGCCAGGATGGGTCAGTCACTAAGTCATCCACCTCCTCGTCTTCCATATCTTCACCCAGGTGCTCCTCCTGACTTTCTGTCAATTGTGTCTCATCATCGTCCATCTCTTGTGACACTTTCCCACCATCGCCTTCTTGTGATTGTGACTGTCAAAGCTGTGGGCATCGCTACATGCGATCTCATCTGTACCCACTTCAAGTTGACCGGCTGAAAGTCCAGAATCTTGAAAGGGAAAACTGAACAGCTCTTCGGAGTGTCCAAGTGTGGGATCAGTTGTCTCAGGGCACTCGGCTTGGTGGGAGGAAGGAGGATCAGGGTGAGGAATATCCTGGCCACACTTACGGCTACTCAGACTTGACCATGTAGAAGATATGGTAGTGGTGGTGATGGCTAAGTGACTGGAAGCATTATCCGCTATCTAACCAACAACCGTTTCACACTGCTCTGACTTTAATAGTGGTGTGCTGCAGTCCCCTAGAAACTGGGACAGGAAGGTCAAGCGTGAACATGTGGGTCTTTGCTGTGGATCACTTTCAGCTCGGCCACGGCCTCGTCCTCTGCATGCACCATCATCTTCATGTCCACTTCTCCGTCTCTTGCCTTGCCCATTTTAAATGGACTACTGAAATATGTGAAAACCTCAATACAAATTGATTTATTTGAAGAAAAATTATATGTGATCAGTATACCTGCTAAGCAAACATTTTTCCACCACAGATACCCCGGGTCTCAGCCTCAGGTAGCAGACTGTATTTTTTTTTTTGTTTGTTTTTTTGTGAGTTTTTGAGACTAGAAGACAGAAGTATGCAATGTATGCCTGTCAATTAAATATTTTTCCACAGATACACCAGGCTTCAGCCTGACATAACAGACTGTATTTATTTTGTTTTTATGTCTGTTGATAATTTTTGAAAAAAATAAAAAATGAGTAGAACAAGGCTAGCAGACAGAACTGTGCAATGTATACCTGCCAATAAAAGATTTTTCCACCACACATACACCAGGCCTCAGCCTCAGATAAAAGACTGTATGTTTTTTTTAAGTTTTTTGTGATTTTTTTAAAACAATAAAAAATGAGTAGAACAAGGCTAGCACACAGAACTATGCAACATATGCCTGCGAATAAAAGATTTTTCCACCACAGATACACCACCCGTCTGCTTGAGATAACAGACTGATCTAAATGTGGCCTTGATTTTTTTTGGCCACACCAAGATTGTGTCAACAAGTTGGCTATGACCAAAAAAAATAGGGGTACTACAATTGAAAGATATTTTGCACAATGATATACGATGCATGTGGCTTATAACTCACAGTGATAAATCTAAGAACTGCAGCTAAATATTTTTGGGCCAGCTACAGATTTTTGGGGCAGCAAAAGACACTACAAAATATTAGATAACACCAAAAAAAAAGGACATACTTTTTGACACCCTCACATCTGATGCCTGGGACGAAGATAAATAAATAAATAAATTCTAAGATTTGCACTCTCTTCTATTACAATGACCTGGCTGTAGTCTGCAGCGTGACCAAGCAAATAAATGTAGAAAAAATGGGGCTATGGATTAGTTTAGAATAAAATGAGCAGGTTATAAGAAGAAAAAATAAATTGCCACGGATAACTTCAGCTAGGTATATAGAAAATAAGCAGCAGCAGCAGACAGGAGTGGAGCTTTTTGAGGCATGCAGTGAGCTCTATATACTCACATACAGTAATTATTCCCACCCACATATCTTTTGGGCGAGGGGGAAGTATCGCCAGCAACTACTACTTTTGTGCATAACTCCACAGCACTTGCCTTTATCTCCATCACGGTGAATGACAGGTATTTTTATACATTTAACTGCTTGGATCCTTGTTATTTCTATCCTCTTTTATTAGCTATACCTTGGCAAGTATAGGATTTTACTTTTCAGCTTAACAAGCTAAATTTAGCATTAGCTGTTTTTGCCTCGTATTTTGGCTCTTACTAATTCTCTTTTTGAGGTTTGGAAATTTTAGGACACCAATGTCCACCACTTTGGAGGGGAATTTATTATGCACATTTACTATTTCTAGAACAACTACTAATAATAATTGACCATTATTTCTGTCATAAAGTATTGTTTTTGCTGGCCTTTTTTCCTTCCCCTGTATCTTTGGAGGTCCCATTGTACTGTTTGTTTTATTGTATATTTAATTATTTTTAGAATTTAATAAATATTAATTTTAACTGTATTACAATTGTTTACCTCACTTCTTGTCCTCCTTTGGTATATTCCATAGAGGACTATGTTTATTTTATACTCACATACAGTGCCTGCAAGCCTTGCACTGATGTGGATATGTGCACATAGACTCCCCTGCCTACCGAGCTCTACAATCTCAGGACCCTCAAATTATCCCTTAAAAGGACTGTTGGTTTCTCAGGATTTGTGTACTGCACACTAGCAGACCCACATTAACTATTAAAAGGACAATTCTGACCCTATCTCGGCAGCAGCTCTCCCTATACTACCTAAGTACAGAGCAGAATGCGGCGAGTAGAGCAGCGCCAGGTGTCTTATAGACCTGATGACACTGTGCGGCCAGCTAATCACTGTAATACCACAACAAAGATGGCTGCGGCATTGCAGTGCATGGCAGCCAATCCCTGCATTGTCATTGGTGCTCTAAAGAGCGCCAGAATTGCAGGGCGGAGTCCCGAGCTCCCGCTGAATAATCCCGGAAATACTAGGTGCTCGCCGAGCACAGTGATACTCAGGCGAGTACTGAGTAGTGGCGAGCACGTTCGCTCATCACTACTTGTAACCCTTCTACTGCACATCTTATTAAATGATACATGAAAACTTAGTATTTTGTTATCACTATTCAAAAAAGTGACCCCCAACCCTTATATTTGATATGCGGTCTGGCCTGTTGGTTAATATATATTAGGTCTAGCAGTGCCCCCTTCTTCTCAAATGTATTTCAGGGTGGTGGAAGTCATCCATAATAATGACTTCTCCTTGAGTCGCAGTTTCATGTATTTGCTTTACGAAGATATTCTCCATTGCTTCCATCATTTTTGGGAACTTATAACAAACCGCTTCCTCAAACTCAATGTAGACAAATCTGAACTCATCATCTTTCCTCCATCTCATAGATCTTCCTTACCTGACCTATCTATTGCAATTAACGACATCACGCTTTCTCCCGTACCGGAAGTCCACTGCCTCGGAGTAACCCTTGACTCTGCCCTGTCCTTCAAGCCACACATCCAAGCTCTTTCCACCTCCTGTCGCCTCCAGCTCAAAAACACCTCCAGAATCCGTCCTTTCCTCAACCGTCAATCTACTATAATGCTTGAACATGCCCTCATCATCTCCCGCCTTGACTACTGCAACATCCTTTTCTGTGGCCTCTCTACTAACACCCTTGCACCTCTCCAGTCCATCCTTAACTCTGCTGCCTGACTAATTCATCTCTATCCTCGCTGTTCCTCTGCTTCCCCCCTCTGCAAATCTCTTCATTGGCTCCCATTCCCTCAGTGTATCCAGTTCAAATTACTAATACTAACCTACAAAGCTATCCATATCCTGTCTCCTCCATATATCTCTGAACTTATCTCCCCATATCTTCCCTCACTTAATCTCCGATCCTTCCAAGATCTCCTTCTCTCCTCCACACTTATTCGCTCTTCACCCAACCGCCTCCGAGACTTCTCCCGAATATCCCCCATCCTCTGGAATTCTTTGCCCCAACACATCCGACTATCAACCACATTCAGATCCCTCAGTCGGAACCTGAAAACCAACCTCTTCAGGAAAGCCTACAGCCTGCACTGACCCCGCTGCCTCCTCACCACTATCAAAGCTAGCGCCTCACCAACACCGAAGCTCCTGCAACCCTCAACCTATTTTCTCCTTCCACACCATCCTGTAGAATGTAAACCCACAAGGGCAGGGTCTTCACCCCTCTGTATTGGTCTGTAATTGTTAGCTTGCTTACTGTAAGTGATATCTGTAATTTGTATGTAACCCCTTCTCATGTACAGCACCATGGAATCCATGGAGCTATATAAGTAAATAATAATAAAAATTTATTTTTTCCCCCTTCCCTTATCTCCACCCACAGGGACTCTACATTTTCATTAGACTCACATATATTATCACGCAGGATGGGTTTTAAGGATGATTTTACTTATAGACACACTGCCCCCTCACTTATCTGTACGGTCAATTCTGAACAGACTATAGCTGTGTAAGTTAACAGCCCAGTCATGGCTCTCATCCAGCCATGTCTCAGATACCCCTACCATTGCATAATTATGCTCCAACAAAATGAATTCTAATTCCTCCATTTTGTTGGCAAGGCTTCTGGCATTAGTATACATGCACTGTATGTATCTCTCTGTATCTCTATTCTTTCTTAAATTATTAACTGTTCTAACCCCACCCCCATGCCACCCCCACCCCAATTTCATTATTTGTGCCCAGGTCTCTATCTGCACTATCTTCGCCTCCTATAAAATGAATACCCTCCCCCAGTCCTCCAACCTTCTAGCCATTTTCTCCCCCAGCACAGCTGCACTTTCCTCATTGAGATGCAGCCCATCCCTTGAGTAGAACCTGTAGCCAACTACGAAGTTGGGCCAGTTCTCCAGGAACCCAAACCCCTCCTTCCTACACCAATTCTTGAGCCACTTAATAAAGTCCCTAATCTCCAGTTGCCTCTCTGACGTGGCACGTGGTACAGGCAGTATGAAATACCACCTTGGAGGTCCTTGCTTTAAGCTTGCAGCTTAATTCCCTGAAATCATCTTTAAGGACCTTCCACCTACAGTACCTCTAACTTTGTCATTTTTGCCATTGTGGACCATGACTGCTGGGTCATCACCAGGCCCTCCCAGTAATCTGTTAACATGATCAGCAATTCTCATTGCTGGGAATCTGCCTAATGTGAATCCTAATGTGAATGGATTCACATTAGTCAGATTCCCAGCACCGAGAATCGCCTTATCGTGGCTGCCGGGAACACATGAATTGGCCAATTTATGTGTTAAATATTCTCAATTTTTCATATTTTCTAGAGCAGTAATGCAATTCAAATTTCATATATTTCATGCTTGCATGCTATAGCGCTACAGAGTGCTACTTTATTTGTTGGTTAAATCTGAAACTATAACTTATAACTTATGACTTTTGATAATTGATCTTAAAACTGGAGAGATAAGAGTATCTGTGCTTTTTCTTCACAGATATTCTGGAGGCTGACTGAAAAAAATAAGGTAATTTGTATATGATGCACTATTCTTTAGAAATATTTCCCTTGAGTAACCCTTTAATAAATGGGCTTTTTGTGGATCTGGCAGAGAATTCCAGCCACAGTATAAACATTAATGGGACAGCAGACATCACTGAAGGGTGTGGTTAGTGATGGAAAAGGGAGTGGAAAAACATAACAAGGCCCTTAAAAGAAGTCTGAAAAAAACCCAGTGCTGACTGTAGGTATGTTACGAGCACTAATTTCATAATCAGAAAGCCTATTGTTGCCTCAAAGTGTTAAAAATATCCCGTCATCTTCAATAGACTCAACTCTCTCAGTTGTAAATAAATATCATCTTAAGGTGAACATCTAGGATCAGAGGAACGTGACTCATCATAAGATCAGACTGACTCATTGCTTCGACCCAAAAATACATTTTCAGTCAGATATTGGCTTGCCTTTAACATATAAATGGTCTCCAAATGATTAGAAAAATAAGAATAAAGCATATTAATTACCGTATTTTCTGGCGTATAAGACGACTTTTTAACCCCTGAAAATCTTCTTAAAAGTCGGGGGTCGTCTTATACGCCGGGTATCTATGGTGGGTGGGGGTGAGTGGTCCCGATGACGGAGGGGGCGTCTCACAGGAAAGTGTGAGTGGAGTATGCCCCATTACCTCCCATTGTAGCTGCAGCCAGCATCAGCGTGGGGTACTGGGGAGCGGCGGCTGCTCCTCTTTGTGCCGCGTGGGTGCTGTGGGGCGGCATTTCCTCTTCCTGCAGCATCGGGGCTCTGTGCTGTTGGGCGGCAGCGGCGGCGTATCTTCACGGAGAGTCAGTCGGGGCTCCTCCGGCATCTCCTGAAAGCCCGGAGGCGCCGGCAGCTCCATTGCTGCGATGCGGTGGCCTCCGGGAAAATGGCCGCTGGGGGCGGCGCATGTTCAGATTCAGATCTCGTCCCGAGATCTCGGGAGACGAGATCTGAATCTGAGCATGCGCCGCCCCCAGCGGCCATTTTACCGGAGGCCACCGCATCGCAGCAATGGAGCTGCCGGCGCCTCCCGGCTTTCAGGAGATGCCGGAGGAGCCCCGACTGACTCTCCGTGAAGATACGCCACCGCTGCCGCCCCACAGCACAGAGCCCCGATGCTGCAGGAAGAGGAACCGCCGCCCCACATCACCCACGCGGCACAAAGAGGAGCAGCCGCCGCCGCTCCCCAGCACCCCACGCTGATGCTGGCTGCAGCTACAATGTGAGGTAATGGGGCATACTCCACTCACACTTCCCTGTGAGACGCCCCCTCCATCATCGGGACCACTCCCCCCCAAAAAAAAAGGCACATTAGTCACCGGCCCTATAAGACGACATACAGCATATAAGACCACCCCCGACTTTTAAGAAGATTTTATATTTTAACTGGAAAAGTTGGTGTTGGGGTTGGCGGAACGCACCAAATATATAGTTTATTAAATGGAATTGGTGCGTTCGCAACCCGGGATCCACCATGCAGGAAAGTACCTGCTGCTAAGTAAGATGGACTATATGGCAGTACTATAAGTATACATACAAGGGTTAACTTCACCCTGCGTGAAGGAAGCAATCCTGTTGCGTCACAGGACCGCGGTACCGCACATAGAGCGCGAGCAATAAGTCAGCGAACACAACCCCAACTAGGATTGAAGTCCGATTAGACCACTGCTGGCACAACACCGCAACTGGGTGTGTAAGGAAACTATTGAAATAGTAAATAAAGGCACGAGAGTGCATGCGGTGCCGCACTGACTGACGCCACTAACCACCCAGGCTTGGGTAAGGAAAGCGCAGAGGAAGCGCACGGCGCCGTACTGGCGGACACAGCAACTGGACGCTGTGATGTGTGTTACGTGCTGTTGGATAAGTCGGGCGCTAGATAGCAAACATACACCTTCCGCGAACAGACATTCAATAGGGAGGGTTATTTAAAGAGCGACTTTCACTCACAACACACACACATATTTACAAGACAATACTAGCGCATGGCCGTGCGGTCATGCGCAGTTTATATAGTTGCAGCACAGGAAGCTGCTACTGAAGTTTTTGCCCTTTCAGGACATTCCAGGAGGACCAATGGAAAGTACTGCAGTACCTGAGCATGTTTTGCCCTTTCAGGACCTTCCAGGAGGACCAATGGAATGTACTGCAGTACCTGAGCATGTGACCGAACATGTGGCCCTCGACCTCCAATGGGAGACCCTGCCCTGGGCATGCTCAGTGTGAGTAAATAAGGACTTTGTCCCAGAGAGGCTTGCTCGCCGCAGATCAGTGCAGGGTACCATAGGAAAGCCAGAAAAGGCAGTAGTGACCCTATGCACCGAATCAGCCTCAGCGAGACGCTGGGAGCGACGTCTCCGCTGAGCAGAGCCCACTGCGGCCGATACCGAATGGGAGACCGCAGCAGACACGGATCGAGATTCCCCCTGTGCAGCAGAGGAAACTCGACTCCTAACAGTTGGGGGGTCGTCTTATACGCCCAGTCGTCTTATACGCCGGAAAATATGGTATATTAATTAGGAGTAATCTAAAAGTGGATTCCTCTTAAAGAAGGAACACCAGTACACAAACAAAATAAAAAGGAGAGGACCTGAGCAAATACTTCAACTGGAGAATGAATTTATTTCATGGTTGGATGAAAATAATTCATCCATTGCTTGATGTGTCCTAAAACAACATGCTGCAGCCTGTTTGAGATAGTTTGCATTAAGACATTTGCCCTCATATCTACTTTGTGAAATCTATAGCAACTCAAAATATAGTTTTATCCAAAAAATATGTTCAATAAAGTTTAATTTTTATTTTTAGAATTAATATACTATCAATCCTATAGACTTTTTTATTTTTCTACATACCAATAGCCCTATATAAATTGGCAATATCAAAACAGATGTTCTTCAGAAAAAAAATTTTCATTTTAAATCAAAAGTTAATAAAATAAAGTGTATTGTAAAATAATGGTTTCTAGTTTCTTGTTTATGTTGAATCATAAGTTCAGTCTTCTTTTTTTACATTATATTTCCATACAAAACATACAAAAAAATGTAGGCAGGTATACCAACATTTTTTTTCAATGACTTAATTTAGAGAGATTCATTTATTTTCCACATTTTCCTTTTTTAAACATGTCATAGCTACAAAAACAAACAGTGCGGCATAATGCAGTTTAATTGACAGTTTGATTATTTCTGCAGAATACATATGTGGGGGGCAATTTCAAACTCGGATTTTAAATTGAAAGAATTGAGACATATCAACCTTTGAAGGTAAATGGTCAACCTGCTATGTAAAAATATTTGTTCAACCAAAACATACCCATGCACTTTAATCACATAGATGTCCAGAAAAAACATTACAAAAGTATCCTGCTTACATCATAGCAATCCTTCTTTCTACAATGACACCATTGTAAAATGGAAAAAATAGAAATATTCTATTGTATGTAACAATGTCACCACATATAATAAATATGCCATATTGTGTTAACAGGTATAGAAAAACTTTGAAAGTTCCCATGCATTATCCTCACGGAAATTTAACATTTGAATTATTACCGGTACCTAAGCTCATCAACAAAAGTGATGCATGTAGCCATGTGATTATTATATATGAAAAATGAATTTTCATTAATTATCCTATCAGGCGTTCGAGATATATGAGCCATTCTATATTTTACAGATCAAACAAACTATATTTTACAGACCATGACCCGGTACCTGCTGTTATCTTGAACTTTTCTGACATTTGGAGCTGACATCGTGTAAATTGGTTGAAGATCTTAATATGTTGCTTTACTGTACTGATATATCTGAATACCACTTGGACATAAAAGACTAAAGGAGTATTTCTACATAAAGATTATATCTAAATATATAGTATTTAAAAAAATAAGGTTTTATCATTTACATCGATGCTCAAAATTGTGTATTTAAAAAAAAGCATTTTGCCGAGGAACCCCACATCCTACCATTGTTTTAAGATTGTTGCCACTGGCTAGGTTTGGGGGTTTCTATCCCTACAGATCAAGTATGGGAAGATTCATTCTGGGCATTCAGTAAAAAAAAAATGCAGGTTTATATGTAACATGTGCAGGTATGCCATCCTGACAGTTGAGGCTACTATGTGCAGTTTTGTTTTTACATTTAATTCAGCAAAGAAGAGTGGGAAACCAGAGCCAGCAAATTAGAAATGATCAAATTGATGTCAGAATGCATTGCTCATCATTAGAGATAAGGATAGAAAGCACTGAAGAACATAGAAAATGGGAGTGATTGTCGCAGATTCTAAATAATAGTGCAAAGATTTAAGTGATAGGGAGGTGCAAGAACTGAAGGGTGTGTGTGACTGTGAATTGGAAACAAGTAGGGGCAGTTCAGTTCCCTCATGCCTAATTTTCATGCTAAATAAAATTACTGAAATCAAGGCTTGTATGTCAGAGAAGGTGTGCGCTTTTGAGATTGAGACGACAAGCTATCAGCAACATGTTTTGCATTTCTTTATATAATGGTTAAGTGGTCAACAAAATTATATCAGATAGACAAACAGACAGACTGCATAATAAAAAGTAATGAGATATGAAGAAGAGAAAAGGACATTGAATACACAAAGCACAAACCAAGTTAAAAACAGTAAAAATGATAAAAATGATTATTTTTCAATATTGCATACAATTAGCAAATTAGGAATCAATTTGATTTACTTCTTTATAATTTTAATTAGTTGTACATGACACCTTGATTTTTTTAATTTCAAATGTATGTATATAGAAGTTATTATATACTAAACATTACAATAATAACATTAGAATAATAACTACAATAATCTCTAATGTAAATATTTTAGTTCGATATTCCTGTCCATCTCCCTACCCCTACTATTAAACCATTGTTTCTTATAATATGACCTGTTATTCTTTTATTTATTACTAAAACTTAAATGAAAAATAATTAAAAAATAAACAAAAATGCACAAAATAGTGAGCAAATATCAAGCAGTATCAGACGAGAATAAGGTACCAGAAGGTACTAGGGAGTTCCAAAACAAGTATTATAGTAATCTAAACCACCAAATCAAAAAAATCCTTATGTATCACCAAAATCTGGCTTCTTTGGCGAGCCTTACAAGGATCTTCCTATTTCTTACCCTGGATATGCTGTCTATTTTACCTTTACTTGAATTGTTCTTTTGTTTTCAAGCAATTCAATTTGATATGAATCAACAGTACTGCTAAGAGTTTGATTGCCCAGAAAAGATGTATGCGACTCTGAGGTCTCATAGAACTGTATTGAACCCTTTTACCCTTTTAAAGCTCTATAATGAAAACACAACCTCAGCAATATCAAAGTGACCTCATCACATAAAAAGCGATAGTAACTAACAGCCTGCTTAACCCCTTCATGACCCAGCCTATTTTGACCTTAATGACCTGGCCGTTGTCATGGTTTGTCTGGGTTGGTTCTTCTAGGGTTAATTCCTGTGGCCTCACATTGATCCTGCGTGGACTTCTTATAACCTCCATCTGGGAGTTTCCTTTGTCAGTGATACTTCCGCCCTTGGCTAAGTGTATTGACCCCTGAGTGTGTTTTGTGCTGTGTGCTGTTTGCTTGATTCCTTAGCTTTTTACTCGGTCTGTTCTCTGGTTACTGTTTGTTGGAGTCCTTTATTACTAAAACTTAAATGAAAAATAATTAAAAAATAAACAAAAATACACAAAATAGTGAGCAAATATCAAACAGTATCAGACGAGAATAAGGTACTAGAAGGTACTAGGGAGTTCCAAAACAAGTACTATAATAATCTACACCACCAAATCAAAAAAATCCTTATGTATCACAAAAATCCGGCTTCTTTGGGGATCCTTACAAGGATCTTCCTAATTCTTAAAAAACCAAAAGATAGTCAGCTCACCTGAATATCGGCTATTCCACACCTGTTCCTGCACAGAAAAGTTGAGCACTCAGTCCACAGAAAAATCAATGAATCCTGCAGGAATGTAATAAAATCACTGAATTTATTTCTTCATTTTTTTAAAAAAAAGGAAAGGGTTGTATCCTATGGTACACCACTTGTAAATAAGTATAATTTCTTACAGCATTATGCACACATGGCAGCGTTCTTCAGACGCGTTTCGACTAACGTCTTAATCATGCCTGCTTAACCCCTTCATGACCCAGCCTATTTTGACCTTAATGACCTGGCCATTGTCATGTTTTGTCTGGGTTGGTTCTTCTAGGGTTAATTCGTGTGGCCTCACATTGATCCTGCGTGGACTTCTTATAGCCTCCATCTGGGAGTTTCCTTTGTCAGTGATACTTCTGCCCTTGGCTAAGTGTATTGACCCCTGAGTGTGTTTTGTGCTGTGTGCTGTTTGCTTGATTCCTTGGCTTTTGACTCGGCCTGTTCGCTGGTTACTGTTTGTTGGAGTCCGTCTCTGTACTTTCTCTGTCCGTTTGGTATTGACCTCTGCTTGGCCCCTACTATCCTTTCTGTCTAGTCCCTTGGTACCGTTACGCTATCCTGTGCTTTGACCCCGGCCTGGTCTGTTTATGTCTCTGTCTGTGCCCCTTGGTAGCTCAGTTCTTTAGTTACCTTTCTAGGAGTTTTCCTTCAGCTTCTAGCTCCCTGGAGCTTAGGCCACGCCCTCCAGCAGTCAGGTGATTCAGGTCTTGTCAGGCCTGAACCAATCTCTCTCCAGTATTGCTTGCCTCACATTCCTGGGAGTCTGTGGCTATCTCCAGGTCCTGTCTTCCCAGGAGATAGCATCGGTGAGTGTCACTTATAACTCCCTTCGTGATAGCCGTTTTTTGCAATTCTGACCGCTGTCTCTGTAATAACTCAGGAACGCTTCAACAGATCGTAGCGGTTCTGAGAATGTTTTTTCGTGACATATTGGGCTTCATGATAGTGGTAAATTTAGGTCGATAATGTTTGCGTTTATTTGTGAAAAGAATGGAAATTTGGCGAAAATTTAGAAAATTTTGCAATTTTCAAATTTTGAATTTTTATTTTGTTAAACGAGAGAGGTATTTGACAAAAAAATAGTTAATAAATAACATTACCCACATGTCTACTTTACATCAGCACAATTTTGGAAACAAATTTTTTTTTGCTAGGAAGTTATAAGGGTTAAAATTTGACCTGCGATTTTTCATTTTTACAACGAAATTTACAAAACCATTTTTTTTAGGGACCACCTCACATTTTAAGTCAGTTTGTGGGGTCTATATGGCTGAAAATACCCAAAAGTGACACCATTCTAAAAACTGCACCCCTCAAGGTACTCAAAACCACATTCAAGAAGTTTATTAACCCTTCAGGTGCTTCACAGCAACAGAAGCAACATGGAAGGAAAAAATTAACATTTAACTTTTTAGTCACAAAAATGATATTTTATTTTCCCAAGGGTAAAAAGAGAAACTGGATCACAAAAGTTATTGTACAATTTGTCCTGAGTACGCCGATACCCCATATGTGGGGGAGAACTACTGTTTAGGCGCACGACAGGGCTCGGAAGGGAAGGAGCGCCATTTGACTTTTTCAATGAAAAATTGGCTCCAATCTTTAGCGGACACCATGTCGCGTTTGGGGAGCCCCTGTGTGTCTAAACATTGGAGCTCCCCCACAGGTGACCCCATTTTGGAAACTAGACCCACAAGGAGCTTATCTAGATGCATAGTGAGCACTTTGAACCCCCAGATGCTTCACAAATTGATCTGTAAAAATAAAAAAGTCATTTTTTTTCCCCCAAAATTTATTTTAGCCTCAATTTTTTCATTTTCACATGGGCAATAGGATAAATTGGATCCTAAAATGTGTTGGGCAATTTCTCCTGAGTACACCGATACCTCATATGTGGTCACAAATCACTGTTTGTGCACACGGCAAGGCTCGGAAGGGAAGGAGCGCCATTTGACTTTTGAATGAAAAATTATCTCCAATCGTTAGCTGACAACATGTCGCGTTTGGAGAGCCCCTGTGTGCTTAAACATTGGAGCTCCCACACATCTGACCCCATTTTGGAAACTAGACCCCCCAAGGAATTTATCTAGATGCATAGTGAGCACTTTGAACCCACAGGTGCTTCACAAATTGATCCGTAAAAATGAAAAAGTACTTTTTTTTCACAAAAAAATTATTTTAGCCTCAATTTGTTAATTTCCACATAGACAACAGGATAAAATGGATCCTAAAATTTATTGGGCAATTTCTCCTGAGTACACTTATATCTCACATGTGGGGGTAAACCACTGTTTGGGCACACGGCAGGGCTCGGAAGGGAAGGAGTGCCATTTGACTTTTTGAATGAAAAATTAGCTCCAATCGTTGGCGGACACCATGTTGCGTTTGGAAATCCCTTGTGTGCCTAAACATTGGAGCTCCCCCACATGTGACCCCATTTTGGAAACTAGACCTTACATGGAACTAATCTCGATGTGCGGTGACCACTTCAACCCCCAAGTGCTTTACAGAAGTTTATAACGCAGAGCCGTGAAGATAAAAAATCATTTTTCTTTCCTGAAAAATTATATTTAGCCCGCATTTTTTTATTTTCACAAGAGTAACAGGAGAAATTGGACCGCAAAAGTTGTTGTACAGTTTGTCCTGAGTACGCTGATACCCCATATGTGGGGGGGAACCACTGTTTGGGCACACGTCGGGGCTCGGAAGGGAAGTAGTGACGTTTTGGAATGCAGACTTTGATGGAATGGTCTGCAGGCATCATGTTACGTTTGCAGAGCCCCTGATGTGCCTAAACAGTAGAAACCCCCCACAAGTGACCCCATTTTGGAAACTAGACCCCCAATGGAACTTATCTAGATATGTGGTGAGCACTTTGAACCCCCAAGTGCTTAACAGAAGTTGACAACGCAGAGATGTGAAAATAAAAAATAATTTTTCATTCCTCAAAAATTATGTTTTAGCAAGCAATTTTTTATTTTTGCAAGGCTAACAGGAGAAATTGGACCCAAATAATTGTTGCCCAGTTTGTCCTGAGTATGCTGGTACCCCATATGTGGGGGTAAACCACTTTTTGGGCGCACGTCAGGGCTCGGAAGGGAGGGAGCACCATTTGACTTTTTCATCGAAAGATTGACTGGAATCAATGGTGGCGCCATGTTGCATTTAGAGATCCCTGATGTGCCTAAACAGTGGAAACCCCTCAATTCTAACTCCAACACTAACCCCAACACACCCATAACACTAATCCCAACTCTAGCCATAACTCTAATCACAACCCTAACCCCAACACACCCCTAACCACAACCCTAACCCCAACACACCCTTAACCCTACTCCCTAATCCTAACCCTAATCCCAACCCTAACCACAACCCTAACCCCAACACACCCCTAACCCTACCCATAACCCTAACCACAAGCCTAATCTTAACCCTATTTCCAACCCTAGCCCTAATTCCAACCCTAACTCTAATTCCAACCCTAACCCTAAGGCTATGTGCCCACGTTGCGGATTCATGTGAGATTTTTCCGCACTATTTTTGGAAAATCCGCAGGTAAAAGGCACTGCGTTTTACCTGCGGATTTACTGCGGATTTCCAGTTGTTTTTGTGCGGATTTCACCACTTGAAGCTCATCAAGAGAATGCAAAGAGTGTGCAAAGCAGTCATCATAGCAAATGGTGGCTACTTTGAAGAACCTAGAATATAAGACATAATTTCAGTTGTTTCACGCTTTTTTGTTAAGTATATAATTCCACATGTGTTAATTCATAGTTTTGATGCCTTCAGTGTGAATGTACAATTTTCATAGTCATGAAAATACAGAAAAATCTTTAAATGAGAAGGTGTGTAAAAACATTTAGTCTGTACTGTAGGTATATTTTTTGAGTAAAATATAAATTGTTCATTTAGTCTATAAACATCTGACAACATGTCTCCGAAGTGCCAAGCAATAAATTTTGGATTTTTTTTCCAAAATGGAGAAATGGTCCAAATTAAAAAAAAAAAAAACAAATTAAAAAAACCCTCAAATAATGCAAAGAAAACAAGTTCCTAAACAACAATACTAATGTTTTAACTCAGGAAGAGTTCAGAAATCAATATATTGTGGAATAACCATGATTTTTAATCACAGCTTTCATGCATCTTGGCATGCTTTCCAACAATCTTTCACACTGCTTCTGGCGCAAAAATGTAAGCAGTTCTTCTTTGTTTGATGGCTTGTGACTGTCGATCATCCTCTTGATTACATTCCAGAGGTTTTCAATGGGGTTCAGGTCTGGAGATTGGGCTGGCCATGACAGGGTTTTGATGTGGTGGTCTCTTAATTTTTGCCAGAGCTGTATATCTAGCAGAGCTAAGACTTTTGGGCTGTGCATAGCCCCACCCACACCCTTGACTGGCAGCTTCCAGTATACACTGTGAATAATCAGCAAGCTACTAATCTGTGATGGAGGTGGGGTTACACAGATTAACCTGACTTCTTGGCACATGAGATGTAGTCTCTTAGTGTTAATATGATGCTGATTTAATCCTGATTGTATTGAATGTACAAAATACTAATTAGTGAGACATCCCTGTAATCAGACTCTTGTTCTTTATTGAAATAGTATAAACCTGCTGACAGTTTCCTTTTAACAACACACAACACTAACAGAATTTTTATGTTTTTTAATTGTATAAACAGTACAAAAATTATCTCTTTTTGAGTGCAGATGTTGCAGGTGTTTATATAAAAGATATGTTCTCGGAAGAAGCCGTGGCTTTTTCACAACGGGAGTGCAAAAATAATTTTGTATTATGACATTTTTTGTTTTAGAAATTAAGTGTTTTTTTTACAAACTGCTCTAGGAGACCTTATAGTGTTAGAGATCTTTTCTGGGCAATTAAGTGCTTTGAAGTAGACATGAGCGGATTGATCCAAGGAGGATCGAGTTCAAGTTGATTTTTTTGAAATTTGTTGTTTCACATGAATTTGAACACTTTGCAATTTGCAAAAAAACCATTTCCTAGGCACACATTCCTACACTGGTCAATCATCAGAGAGTGGGCAATTGTCATTTTTCATGGTTAAGTGGATTTTCTTATAATGACCAGCAGTTATGACATCACATCACAATTTATCAAGGAAATTATCATACCTTGTACAGCGGTGGTCAGTAGACTCCAGGTTCACTGGAGATCAGCGGTTACCATTAGACCACAGTCAGGTGAATGACTGGTAATATGTATGCCTGAGTTGTTGTCCATCTCCAAATTCACTGAATGAAATAGTTCATATTGAAAAAAGCCCCTGAATCATCTATATATATAATTGTCTAAGGGTTTTTCCGTCTGTCTGTCTGTCTGTCTGTCCTGGAAATCCCACGTCTCTGATTGGTCGAGGCCGCCAGGCACAGTATCAACGTAGATATCCCGCATCTCTGATTGGTCGAGGCCGCCAGCGAAGGGCACAGCAACGATGATGTCATAAAGGACGTAGACATCCCAAGCAGCGACGGGCACAGTCTGCCGCGAATTCTGGAATCATCATTGTCCATATACTACGGGGACATGCATATCCTAGAATACCCGATGCGTTAGAATCGGGCCACAATCTAGTAGTTTATATTTAAGTCACTTTCTATTTATGTCTTGTGGTATTAGTAGCCATTTTTGGAACCAAATTCAACAAAGTAGCACATGGTTCTTGAATTTGGTGCACAGTCAAAAATGTGCTTTCTTCCTGTCTTGTGACACAAAACCAAAATACCTAAAAATTACACTAAATTGTGACTTTTTACAAACTCACAATTGATGAACCAGGCTAAAACATCTGGAATTGCTAGAGTACTCCCACAAAGGGGAAAAACAAAGGACAGATATAGTCATGGCTGAAATTGGTGGCACTATTGAAATTATTCCAGAAAATGAAATATTTCTCCCACATGTTTGTTTCCTTTGTGTGTATTGGAACAACACAGAAAATAGAAAAAAAGGCAAACTGGACATAGGTTGTACACAAAACCCCAAAATGGACCCAGTAAAATTGTTGGCACCCTAAACTTAATATTTGGATGCACACTCTTTGGAAAAATTAACTGCAATCAATCATTTCCTATAACCATCAACCAGCATCTAAACATCCTAAAGACCCTGATCAAAAGTGCACATACCCTGGTGATTTTGGCCTAAAAACATGCACAGAAGTTGACACAAATGGGTTTGAATGGCTACTAAAGTTAACATCCTCACCTGTGACCTGTGACAAATACCAGAAATATTATTTGAGATGCAAAGAAAGACCCACAAATTACATCACCTGGAATACTGGACTCTTTGATAATTAGCGGTGTGGCTGTTTAAAGATGCACAATAAGAGGCATTTGAAGAAAAATGGGCTGCATGGTCAAGTCGCCAGAAAAAAGCCAAATGACTCTGATCAAAAGTTTAGATAACCCATTTCTTAATACCTTGTATTGCCCCCTCTAACACCAGGGTATGTAAACTTTTTATCAGGGTCATTTCGATGTTTTGGGTTGTCATTATAATTTAAAAAGAGAAACAAACTGTAGTTTGACAATAAATGGCTTCACCCAACCACTTACCATGAGTGGAGAAAACGATTTAGTGTTATCATTCATATTCTCTGAAAAAAGGCCAAGAAAAAAAAATTCTGCCGGGGTATGTAAACTTTTGAGGACGACTGTAGATTTGGACTCATTACTGGCCATTTCAGAACATTGCAGTGTTTTGTTTCCATCCATTTCTGGGTGCTTTTTGAAGTATGCTTGGGGTCATTGCCTCCTGGAAGACCCAAATCCTAAGAGTCGACACAAACCCAGATTTCTGACACTGAGCACTACATTGTGACTAGTGTTGAGCGATACCGTCCGATACTTGAAAGTATCGGTATCGGATAGTATCGGCCGATACCCAAAAAATATCGGATATCGCCGATACCGATATCCGATACCAATACAAGTCAATGGGACATCAAGTATCGGAATGTATCCTCATGGATCCCAGGGTCTGAAGGAGAGGAAACTCTCCTTCAGGCCCTGGGATCCATATTAAAGTGTAAAATAAAGAATTAAAATAAAAAATATTGTTATATTCACCTCTCCGGCGGCCCCTGGACATCAGCGGGAGGATCCGGCGTCCGGCACGGCTTCTTTCTTCAAAATGCGCGCCTTCAGGACCTGTGGAATGACGTCCCGGCTTCTGATTGGTCGCGTGCCGCCCATGTGATCGCCACGCGACCAATCAGAAGCCGCGACGTCATTCCTCAGGTCCTAAAAGGCGCTCATTCTAGGACTTTAACAATATTTTTTATTTTAATTCTTTATTTTACACTTCCGATACCGATACCCGATATCACAAAAATATCGGATCTCGGTATCGGAATTCCGATACCGCAAGTATCGGCCGATACCCGATACTTGCGGTATCGGAATGCTCAACACTAATTGTGACCCAAAATCCTTTGGTAATATTAAAGGGAATCTGTCATCTCCTGGGATTTATATGACCTATTAATATGGGCATATATGTGATAGAAATGTTAAACTAGTCCTACCTGGATGCCTCATATTAGCGTTCTTGCACCCCTCCCATGCACATCAGGTGTAGCACCGAAATCCCGTGCCTGCACTCCTCCACAATCCATGCCGTTTCCTCCCTTTTATAGGCACCGCATTCAGGGATCTTCTGTGCAGGCACTGGCAACTTCTGCTCTAGTGACCTTCGGCTTGAGAGGCGATAAGGTGCTCTCCCCACTTCCTCTCTGCATAGTCATTGCTATAAAACATATATGTGGATAACAACACACAGTGCCAGGTGGTAGAGGCACATGTTGTTAGGCGCCGGGATTCTCCTGCTGCACAGGGTAGATCCAAAGACTTGTCTGCATCAGCAGTCTCCCATTCAGCTTTGGCCACTGCGGGTGCTGCTGGGCATAGACGTCAGTCCCAGCATCTTGCTCAAGCTCGTGTTGTTCATCTGGCTACAGCTGGCTCTTCAGCCAAGTCTATGGTAACCAGCGGTAGGCAGCGACGAACAGACACTCCAGAAATCACCTTAATGAGCATGCTCTTGATGTGACGGCATCTCATTGGTGGTCGGTCGTCAGCTGCTCTGGTGATGTGGCTGATCCAGATTGGTTCACGAGCAAGGTCCTGTCCAACTGTACATGAGCCGCAGTTATAAAATAGTCTCAGAGGTGCATGTGGGCACGCTAGTATCAATATTGTTACATGTATGTATGGGACATAGCACCAGTGTAGTCTTTACCAGCATGTGATCAGGGTCGGCGCTAAGCCAATAGAATTCCGGTTTCTTGGAGAGGAGATTGTCTGTTTGGATTCAAGGCTGGAGTTTAGCCATTAGAATTCTGACACCTCCGAAGAGGAGTTGGTTGAGTATGTTTGCTGATTGTGTGACCACTGTTTGCCTTTTACTGTTTGTCTTTATGCTCAGTTTTTGTTTGCGAGTGACACAGCTCCATTGCAGAGCTTCTGCTTTGTTTCTGCATGTGAGTGCAGTTCATGTGCTGTTCACACTGTGGCATTTAACTCAGTGTGTGCAAGCAATCACTCTCTGTGTGTTCCATCATTATTCACATTAGTTGCGATGGCACTTTACTATTAAATTTATTAGGTGCAATCCGCCAACCCTAACACACGTGCCCAAAAAAGGGGATTTGATTGTGAAATAGATTCAGTACAATAGAACAGCATGATCATATATTATTATTATTATTATTATACATTTTTATAGCGCCATTTATTCCATGGCGCTTTACATGTGAATACGGGGCAAATATAGACAAATACATTAAACATGACATATAGACAAAAATACACTTAAAGGACCAGGTTGTAATAACAATTATATTTATTAGCAAAAATATTAAAATATTAATATAGTTCAAGTAAAAAATAAAGAGCAAAAAAAGGGTAGAAAGACAATGAAAATCACCAAATGAGTGGAACCGCAGGGAAGACGCATAAAAATAGAGCCCAAAAATAAAAATACCTGTAATAATAAATAAAGATTCAAATTTATGCCTATAATAACAAGTAAATAATCTTTACGGTTATTGCCCCGTTCCCAGAATAATATCATCAGTCCCCAGATGTTGGCTTTCCCTCAACTGATTATAAAATTTATGGTTGACCTCACACCATTTTTTTCATTTACCCGCTTAATTGTAAAGTGCTGCGGAATATGTTGGCGCTATATAAATAAAAATTATCATTATTATTTACTTTTTTATTTATTAACAAGTGCAGTAAGGTCACTGGAGGTCATAGCAACTGTTTCTCTTACTTTGCAAGTGCCAGTCCTGGACTGATGATCGACCACGAGTCTGGCACTCAGGACTCAACAGTCCGACACTCAAGCAACCTGAGACCCGAAGGCTATGAATTCAGGTAACAGGTTACCAGAGTTAAAAAAAACCAACAGGTCTCCTGGCTTTTTCGGGTCCCAGAAATCTCACGGGAAACTTTGAGGGACATTTTAAAATTACTGGAGTTTTCAGCTGCTGGAACACCTGGACTCTGAACTAAAGTTACTTTGGGTGTGTATTTTACTGTACTTGTTAATAAATTTAAAAAAAATGAAAATAATTATGTGGGGTCCCCCCCATCTTTTTCATAACCAGCAGTGGGAAAGCTGATGGGTGGGGGCTGATGTTATTATTCTGGTAACTAGCCAATAACCATAAAGGTTATCTTACTGGCTATTATAGGGTAAACTCCCCGAAAAAAATGATGTGAGGTCTCCCTTATATTCAATAACCTGCAAAGGCTAAACAGACAGGTGTGGGCTACTTATAATAGCTTAGGAAAGGGCAATGAATATTGGCCCTCAGACTAAAGACATCAGCCCTCAGCCACCCCAGAAATGGTACATGAATTAGATGCACCAGCTCAGGTGCTTAGCCTTGGTCTTCCCACTTGCAAGTGACAGTAGTAGCATATCTACCCTAATAATTGTAGCCTATTCAGCCCAAGAGAGCTAAAATTAGGTTAGGTTCCCAGCAAAGAGGATTGCTTTGTTGTTGGCTGCCATGCAGACATGAATTGGCCAATTTATGTGCCAAGTGTTAGGACTGGCGGAACGCACCAAGACAGATGGTATAGATGTGTTCGCAGTCCGGGGTCCACCGTGCAGGTGAAAACCTGCTGCTAGCAATTAGCAGACTATATGGCGGTACACTAAAGTATACACACGTGGGTTAATCTCACCCAGCGTGAAAGAAGCAATCCAGTTAAGGCACAGGAGCGCGGTACCGTACCTAAAGCGCGAGCAAGTAGTCAGCGAACTCAACCCCAACTAAGATTAAAGTCCGATTAGACCCTTGCTGGCACAACACCGCAACTGGGTGTGTAGGAAACTGAAGAGCAATATTAAGGCACAAGAGTGCATGCAGTGCCGCACTGACGAACGCCACTAACCACCCAGGCTTGGGTAAGGAAAGCACAGAGGAAGTGCACGGCGCCGTATTGGCGGTCACAGCAACTGGACGCTATAATATGTGACTAGTGCTGTAGGATAAGTCTGGCGCTAGGTAGCAGCCATACACCTTCCGCGAACAGTCATTCAATAGGGTAGGGGTATCCAAGGACGACTTGCACTCACAACATACACACATTAGCGATTGAAAGACAATACTAGCGCATGGCCGTGCGGTCATGCGCAGTTTATATAGCAGCAGCACAGGAAGTGGCCACAGCACCTTTGCCCTTCCAAGACGAACGCCACTAACCACCCAGGCTTGGGTAAGGAAAGCACAGAGGAAGCGCACGGCGCCGTATAGGCGGACACAGCAAGAGGACGCTGTAATGTGTGTATCGTGCAGATGATTAGTCGGGCGCTAGATAGCTACCAACATCCGCTAGCAGACAACAACTCTAGGGAGGGATATTTAGGAGCTTTCATCCATCGACATACATTCATCTACACACACACATATATCATTATGAGACAATACTAGCGCATGGCCGTGCGGTCATGCGCAGTTTATATAGTTGCAGCACAAGAAGTGGCTAGAGCACTTTTGCCCTTCCAAGACCTGCCAAGAGGACCAATGGAATGTGTTGCAGAGCCTGAGCACATGACCCTCGATCTCCAACGGGAGATCTTACCCTGGGCATGCTCAGTACGTGCAGACAAGGACTTAGTCCCAGAGAAGTCCGCTCGCTGCTGACCAGCACTGACTTTAATGGCAGAGACTGGAGAAGCAGCAGTAACTCTCAGAACAGAGTGAGAATGAGCAAGACGCTGAGACTGACGTCTTTGCTGAGCAGACTCCACTGCGGCTGGACAAGAATGGGAGACCGCAGCGGAGGTGGCTCGAGATTCCCCCTGTGCAGAAGCGGGAACTCGACCCCTAACATTACCCCCCTCCTAGGGCCCCCCCTCCTTGGGCCTCGCTACGTTCGAAGGCAGCAATGAGCTGCGGAGCCCGAATGTGCTCACCAGGCTCCCAGGACCTATCCTCAGGGCCGTAACCCTTCCAGTCCACCAAAAAAAATGTTTTGCCACGTACCACCTTGCACCCCAAGATAGCGTTCACCTCAAAATCGTCCGTAGACGAACCCAATGTCCCGGCAGATGACTCAGAAAACCGGGACATGTATACAGGCTTAAGGAGGGACACATGAAAGGTGTCGGTGATACCAAGGCGTGGAGGAAGGGCCAGACGGTAGACCACAGGATTAACCTGTTCGAGGACCTTGAAGGGACCCAAGTAGCGAGGAGCAAATTTAGTGGACTCAACTCGCAGCCTGATGTTACGGGCGGAGAGCCACACCAAGTCGCCAGGAGCAAAGGTCGGAGCGGAGCATCGGCGGAGGACCTCATTCTCTCCTTAGAGGCCCAAATGGCATCCTGAGTGCGGTCCCAAATATCCCGTGCCTCCACAGCCCAGTCTGCCACCCTGGAGTCTGCGGAAGACACGGGCATAGGCACAGGTACACGTGGATGCTGACCATAATTGAGGAGGAATGGGGTTTGTCCAGTGGAGTTGGCTACGGCGTTGTTCAGTGCAAACTCTGCCCATGATAGCAAGAATGCCCAGTCATCCTGCCTGGCTGAAACAAAATGTCGCAGGTATGTGACCAAGGTCTGGTTGGCCCTCTCTACCAACCCATTCGTCTCGGGATGATAAGCGGAAGAGAGATTCAACTCAATACTGAGAAGACGACATAGCTCTCTCCAGAACCGAGACGCAAACTGGGGACCCCGGTCACTGACAATTTTGTCAGGCATACCATGTAGGCGGAAGATGTGCTTAATGAACAACGCAGCCAAGGCCCGTGCAGAAGGTAACCGTGGTAGCGGCACCAAATGCACCATTTTCGAGAAATGATCGGTGATGACCCAAATGATGGTACAGCCGCGAGACTTGGGCAAACCCACGACAAAGTCCATCCCGACCATCTCCCAGGGCCTATCTGCCACCGGCAAGGGATAGAGCAACCCAGCTGGCCTTTGACGCGGAGATTTATTTTTGGCGCAGGAGACACACGCCAGAATATAATCCCTGACATCCCGGACCATATGCGGCCACCAGTACGTCCTCGCCAGTAGCTCAGATGTCCTCTTTGTCCCAAAGTGTCCACCCACTCTGGACGAATGAGCCCAAGAGAGAACCTCCGGTCGCAAATTAATGGGCACAAAAGTCTTGCCCGGAGGCACAGACTCAAGCGAAACTGGCGCTACGGTTCTCAGGCTCTCAGAAGGAACAATAAGCCGAGGCTCCTCTTCTTCCTCTTCAGTTGACATAAGGGAGCGAGAGAGAGCATCAGCACAAATATTCTTCTCCCCGGCGAGAAAATGAAGAGAAAAGTGGAACCGGGAAAAGAACAAGGACCATCTGGCTTGGCGAGAATTTAGCCGCTGGGCTGTTTGTAAGTAGACCAAATTTTTGTGGTCAGTGTAAACCTGGAAGGGAAACCGCGCACCTTCCAGAAGATGTCTCCACTCTGAAAAGGCCAACTTCATTGATAGCAGCTCCCTATCCCTGATGGAGTAGTTTCTCTCCGCTGGCGAGAAGGTCTTAGAGAAGAAGAAGCATGGATGCTTCCGACCTTGAGCATCCTTCTGATAGAGGACTGCTCCAGCACCAACGGATGAGGCATCCACCTCCATTAGGAATGGCTTATCCACATCAGGACGATGTAAGATGGGAGCGCTAGCAAAGTGGGACTTAATAGAAGTGAAGGCCTTGGAGACCTCTTCCGACCACAATTTAGGATTCGCTCCCTTCTTGGTGAGGGCTACCAAGGGAGCTACCAGAGTTGAGAAGTGGGGAATGAACTGGCGGTAATAGTTAATGAACCCCATAAAGCGCTGCACCGCTTTAAGAGAATGGGGCTCTTGCCAGTCCATCACAGCCTGTAGTTTGGCAGGATCCATAGCCAATCCCTGGGCGGAGATGATATAGCCCAGGAACGGCAAAGACTCCTGCTCAAACATACACTTCTCCAACTTAGCGTAAAGAGAGTTTGCCCGTAGGAGGTCGAAGACTCTGCCAACATCTCTCCGGTGGGAGTCAATATCTGGAGAAAAGATGAGAATATCATCCAGATAGACTACAACTGAGGTGGAAAGCATATCCCGGAAGATGTCGTTGACAAAGTCTTGAAAAACGGCTGGGGCATTACAGAGCCCGAAGGGCATCACCAGATACTCATAGTGTCCATCTCTGGTGTTAAACGCCGTTTTCCATTCGTCCCCCTCACGGATGCGAATCAGGTTGTAAGCACCCCGCAGATCTAATTTAGTAAACACTCTAGCTCCCTGAAGCCTATCGAAGAGCTCGGATATCAAGGGCAAAGGATACTTGTTCTTAACGGTGATAGCGTTAAGACCCCTGTAGTCTATGCATGGACGTAGTTCCCCATTCTTCTTCTGCACGAAGAAGAACCCTGCCCCAGCAGGTGACACTGACTTCCTGATAAACCCTCTTGCCAGATTCTCTTGAATGTACTGAGACATGGCCTCCGTCTCCGGGAGAGATAATGGATAAACTCGACCCCGGGGAGGCTCCGCACCAGGCAAGAGATCGATAGGACAGTCATAGGGGCGATGGGGCGGAAGGGTCTCCGCCGCCTTTTTGGAGAACACGTCTGCGTAAGACCAATATTGCTTGGGGAGAGAGGATAGATCTGCGGGTACCTCAGTAGTAGCAACCTGAACGCACTCTCGGTGACACCTACCCCCACATGATTCACCCCATCCCAGAATTCTGCCTGAGGACCACTCGATGTGAGGAGAGTGGTACCATAGCCAAGGTATCCCCAACAGGACCTCATCAATACCCTCAGGAATGATGAGCAGAGAAATAATCTCCTGATGGGATGGCGACATGGACAGAGTAACAGGGATGGTCTGATGTGTTATCTGTGCGGGGAGTGTCGACCCATTCACCACTCGTACCATTACTGGTTGAGATAGCATAACCAGGGGTATTGCGTGACGTTGGGCGAAGGCAGAAGACATAAAATTGCCCTCCGCCCCAGAATCCACGCAGAGGTCTACCGAGTGGGAGGATGAGCCAAAGGTAATTGTCCCATTAAAGGACAATTTGGAGGCAAACGTCGCAGTGTCTAGTGCACCTCCACCTACTACCACTAGACGCTGACGTTTCCTCGACCGCTGATGACATCTGGTGGCAAGATGTCCTGACTGTTGGCATACATGGCAACCCTGGAGTGCACGAGCGGTCTGGGACTTAGATCCCGCTCGTGACACCACCTTAGGTTCCTGGAACTCAGGAGCCTGGACTGGAGATTCCAAAGGTTTGGTGAAGGTGGGAGCCAGCCGAAACCTCTGCCTACACTGGGCTCGCTCTAAACTCCGCTCGTGAAAACGGTGGTCGATGCGAGTAGATACTGTTATTAACTCTTCCAGTGTGGCGGGAATCTCCCTAGTGGCCAGAATATCCTTAACGTGGTCAGCCAGCCCCCTCCAAAATATAGGGATAAGGGCTTTATCTGACCAGTCCAGCTCAGATGCTAGAGTGCGGAAATGGACGGCAAAAAGGCTGACCAAGGACGAGCCCTGAGTCAGTGCCAACAGTTGGAGCGCCGTGTCATGGGTGACACGAGGTCCTAGAAAGACCTGTTTCAGAGTGCTCAGGAATAACAGAGCACTCTGCACCACATGATCGCCACGCTCCCACAGCGGCGTAGCCCACTGCAACGCCCTGTCCGACAATAAGGAAATTATAAAGCCCACCTTAGCCCGCTCTGTAGGGAAACGAGAGGCCAGGAGCTCGAGATGTATTGAGCACTGACTCACGAAACCCCTACAGGACTTACTGTCACCAGAAAATTTCTCTGGTAGCGGGAGGCGAGATAGCGTCGGTACAGGGGCGGCAGTGGACAAGGTAGCTGCAGCCACACTTGCAGCCTGAACAGCGACAGCAGTAACATCCACAGCTGAGGTTGAACGCTCAAGAGCCGCCAACCTTCCCTCCAGCTGCTGGATGTACCGCTGTAAACGCTGGTCGTCCGCCATTTTACTAGCCAGACCCTGGAGCTAGTATTCTGTTAGGACTGGCGGAACGCACCAAGACAGATGGTATAGATGCGTTCGCAGTCCGGGGTCCACCGTGCACATGAAAACCTGCTGCTAGCAATTAGCAGACTATATGGCGGTACACTAAAGTATACACACGTGGGTTAACCTCACCCAGCGTGAAAGAAGCAATCCTGTTAAGGCACAGGACCGCGGTACCGTACCTAAAGCGCGAGCAAGTAGTCAGCGAACTCAACCCCAACTAGGATTAAAGTCCGATTAGACCCTTGCTGGCACAACACCGCAACTGGGTGTGTAGGAAACTGAAGAGCAATATTAAGGCACAAGAGTGCATGCAGTGCCGCACTGACGAACGCCACTAACCACCCAGGCTTGGGTAAGGAAAGCACAGAGGAAGTGCACGGCGCCGTACTGGCGGTCACAGCAACTGGACGTTATAATGTGTGACTAGTGCTGTAGGATAAGTCGGGCGCTAGGTAGCAGCCATACACCTTCCGCGAACAGTCATTCAATAGGGTAGGGGTATCCAAGGACGACTTGCACTCACAACATACACACATTAGCGATTGAAAGACAATACTAGCGCATGGCCGTGCGGTCATGCGTAGTTTATATAGCAGCAGCACAGGAAGTGGCCACAGCACCTTTGCCCTTCCAAGACCTGCCAAGAGGACCAATGGAATGTGCTGCAGAGCCTGAGCACATGACCCTCGATCTCCAACGGGAGATCTTACCCTGGGCATGCTCAGTACGTGCAGACAAGGACTTAGTCCCAGAGAAGTCCGCTCGCTGCTGACCAGCACTGACTTTAATGGCAGAGACTGGAGAAGCAGCAGTAACTCTCAGAACAGAGTCAGACTGAGCGAGACGCTAGGATCGACGTCCCTGCTGAGCAGACTCCACTGCGGCTGGAGGAGAATGGGAGACCGCAGCGGAGACGGATCGAGATTCCCCCTGTGCAGCAGAGGAAACTCGACTCCTAACAGTATCATATCATATTGTGTATCAGCTGAGATAACTGTAAAAGGTAATGCACTGAATTGTATCTGCTACTTGACAGACACATCCTGTGCCACCTTGTCCAGGTGTATAAAGCATTGTCATGCAAACTTACTCATTCACTAATTAGAGAACATGGTCTTTTTGAAATACTGAACATTTTTCTCGTTGCTCGAGTTTTCCCGAGCACGCTCGGGTGGTCTCCGAGTATTTGTGACTGCTCGGAGATTTCGTTTTCCTTGCCTCTGCTGCATGACTTACAGCTGATAGACAGCTTGAATACATGTGGGGATTCCCTAGCAACCAGGCAACCCCCGCATGTACTTAGGCTGGCTAGCAGCCGTAAATCATGCAGGGGCGTCAACAAACACTAAATCCCCAAGCAGTTAGAAATACTCCAAGACCACCCAAGCGTGTTCGGGAAAACCCGAGCAATGAGTACACTCGCTCATCACTATTTATCATGCCAAAAAAAAATTAAATACCCAGTGAGTTGACTTTTGTTTGACCTCTGATTAGCTACATACCTGTCAAAAAAGAAGTTGGATTATATAGAAATGTTTCCAGTGTATGAAGTGTTACAATCCAGCATTAATATGTTATTTTCATGGCTCCCCTCTATATTCGATAGAGGCGAACAGTAAGAGTTATTATCCATGCCTTCCTTTTCTAGTACTGGGAATTCTTTCGGCTAAGCGAGCTCTGGCGATTAGTTGTATAGGGCTGCTAAACAACCTAGTGCCATTGCCTTACTCTTCAGTGCTGCACAGATGCTTTCCCACAGCTCCGGGATAAAGTTCCTTTCATTACATGACTGGTCACTACACGTGGCATTGCCTGCAGAATGCCATTTGATTAACAAACTTCCCTCCTTTTTTCTTTTCCATGTGCGTTGCTACTAAATCCTGATAACTGACCTGTTATTCTTCTCCTGGTTCCAACTTCTAGCTCTGTACATTGTTTGTGGTTATTTTCTGACTAGTTGCATTCTCCTAGTGACCACGCTCTGCTTTACTACTGACCATACCACTGCTCCATTAGTGCCACTGTCACCAACCCTTGACTTTTCCAGGGACTGGAGCCTATAAATTCCCCTGTCCTCCTGTAGCAAAGTCCATTCATCCTTGTGTGGGTTAAGGAAAAATCCCAAGGGATTGCTTAGATTCTACTCAGTTTAGGCAGTGCAAGACTGATATCACCCTCAAATCTTCACTCTGAGAGACGCCAAGATTATGCATACAAATTTGTCTGATAGAACCTTTTTGGTTTTTCAGATTTATATTTAGGCCAACAGAAAAAAAATTGATTTAAATTGTGTTCATGTTCACCATTTCTTGTCTCCACCATGATTTTGTGGTATAAAGTGTGCATCTATAGTCTTTGTATTTTTATCTGGGGGTATTTAGGTTACTTTAGGTGGCCTGCAACTCAAATTTAGATGTATGATTCAAATGGAATAGCAAAGCAACAAACTTACAAGACAGGAATCAATAAGGACTTTCAATAGCACATCAAATTACCGGTAATTATCTTAATGAGTACAAGAGCAATCCAAAATATATACTAGTCATGAAAACTTTTTGCTTGGAAACAAATGCAGGCAGTATATGGCACGATTATTAACCACCTATAAAATAATTAACTATAAAACTATATTATGTTTAATAAATATTTTCATGGAATCTTGCCAAAGTTAAATGTGAAGCACGAAATTAATCCTCCGGTAATCATTTCTAATAATCAACTCTACTATAAAATTCCATTTCTGGTCATATACTTGTGCCCACTTTTAGCCATGAAATGATTATTACCAAATTTAAGCTGCATTTCTGGTAACATTATTTTACTAAGTTCAATAAATTGATTAAAGAGTCTAAGTCTTTGAAAGAAGAGGAGTCCATTGTACCATAGATTAGCGCCATAACATCAACGACTTTTCAAATATTCATCTAAAAACAAGGTACCCCTAATCTCTCCAAAATTCTCAAAAAAAAGGCAAAAAAGCCACCGTCAAATGCAAATCATATTTCCCTTACGTAGAAAATGATTGTGGCTGTTTGAAAAAGGTGGACTAAAATTGTTCCTGAATATTTTCTAAATCTAGTCACATAAGTATTCAATATTAAATACTCTTGAAAAAAACTGTAGTGAGCATATGTAAGTAATATCACTAAACTGAAAGATAACTTTACACGTGCAGGTGAAGATATGGAAAGAACACTTTGCATTCATTCAGCTGGGCAAAAAAAAACAATGTTTGCAGATGCCACATAAAGGTCATTATTAGCCTGAAGGTCTATGCAAATTAATAACACCACACAGTGCAGCACAAACTGAATTCATAAAAGCTGAAAAATAAAAGCAAAGTAAACATAAAGCATCCAAAAGCACGACGACGTGGATAACTGGCCGTTGTCCATGTTTAATCTTGCTTCGTTAATATTATGTGTATATAAGTGACATTTTCTTTATGGATTATTTCTACTTAACAGTTTAATATAGCAACATTGTAGAAGCCTAATCAATAAATGCCTTCTTCTTAACCCAGGTTAGGTTTATTGCTTTTTCCTCCTCTCCTGCCCTGTGTCATTCTTTTTTTTTTCTTTTTGGAGACACTAAGCATATGATGAATTTCAAATGGCCAAGCCTTTACAATTTTCAAATCTGCCAAATAGCAAATCATCCTTCATAATTAAAGGTGACAGGCTGACAAAAAAATGAATGTAAAAATGTATATGTATATGAATTTTTGTGTCATGCTGCCGTCTGTGCACTTGTTTTGTCTTACCATAGCCGAAGGCTTGTATCTCCGCACTTAGATTACATTTTTATATGGAGGCCATCAGACAGCTCCCCTTCGCCCTGCTGAATTTGCTGATTAATTTTGGATGCTCCTCTTAATTAACACCCCAAAGGAAGTCTGGATTTTCTAGCCTATATTCCATATAAAACAAGTGAATCTGAAGAAGAATGACCTAAGGAGACAGCCGCACTCTGTCCGAATGACATTACAAGAACACTGAATATCTCACAAGTCAAGGCTAGTACAGGCAATGCCTAAAGAAAAAGTAGGCCTTTAATCAAGGCAGAAATGAGTTTCCTATTAGTCCAAATGCATTTACTTTATTTCTGGGGAAGGGAATCCAGGATGGATGACACCTGACAGTTGAAACATGTTGTCCTGTATAGATGCGGGTGCCAGTGGCCTTGATTAATTATTGGTACTATCTTCATTTCCAGGCAGATTAGTTGATGATGAATGAGATTAGTATGGCGAAGTGATGTATTAGGGATTTACAAATCAACTGGTAAAATGCACTCACCACACCAGACACCACATAGCAGTGAGGCAGATCAGTCGGCCATCCACAAAACCTTCTTCATCTTCTAGTGGGAATATGTTTAGTGCAATAGTTTGCGGAAATAATTCAGGCATACCAATGCCAAAGACATTACTAGTGGACAGTTGTTCAAGAAGATAAGGTAATAAATATAACACCCCGATAAAAACGACTGTTGCTCCATTGAAAAGTGTTGTCCTCATTTACCACTGTGTAATCTTTTAAACAGAAAATGATATTAATGAATAACAATGTTATTTTTACTAACTTTTATGACATATACGATGTACAAAAACAGATGAAAATGCTATAAAATATGCGGTTAAATCAACAAATGGTGTCCATTGTTAAATACCGAATAAGTGCTTGATAATCAAGACTATTTATACATGTGACTGAGGGTGTCCATGCCGAATGTGGAAGGCCATGCCATGTCTAGGTGGTGTTCTAGGTCCTGCGTAATAATAATTGTAATATAATAACGTAACATATCAAAGAAGGAAAAAAGTTAGAAATCCGGCTCACAAGAAAGATAGAAATCATCCAACACATGGAAAATAGAACAAACTAACGCGTTTCGAACACGAAATGTGCTCTTAATCGTATCATGAAAGGAGACCTACATTCCCAGCATAAGGGTGAAATAAAAACTGCCATCTTAAAGGGAATCTGTCCTTAAGTTTTGGTTCCACACCAAACAGCAGTATGATGTAGGGTCCTGCAGAAACCCTGATTCCAGCAATATCACTTACTGGCTTGTTACAGTTGTAATAAAAATAACAGCTTTACCAGTTCCCTGAATGCTGAGCTTTGTAGAACTCCACTCACACCACTGATTGGCAGTTTTATATGTACACTGTGCATGGGCATAATTTGGTCAATCAGTGGTGGGGACGGTTATACAGAGCTCAAGAATATGGAGGTTTACATGCCGCAGGTTTACTAGTCTGCTAGTGATAATCTCCTGCTGATAAAACAGTGATTTTATTAAAACTTCAGCAGGCAGCCTAGTAGGTGAGACATCACTGTAAATAGTGATGTCTGTACATTATGCTGCTCTCAGATTAGGTGGCAAAACCTGATGACAGATTCCCTTTAAAGGAAAGTAGAAGTACATGTACAGCTACCTCGCTATTCCTAGTACAGCGAGACAGGGTCTCATTCTTGTGACAGGTGAGGGTCCTTTGGATATGCTATAAATTGTCCAAAATGTAAATACCCCTCTAATGATTGATAAGGGTTTGTCTGGTTTTAAAGGCCATCTGTTAGGTGAATCAAAAGTCCTAAGCTGTCTATATGGGCATGTAGGTCATAGAAAGCTGAATAAAATTGTACCTTGATATCTGCAATCTGATGTCTCATTCCAGACAAATCCATATTTTTCTTAATATTATAAATGACCTCGTCCAGGCTATGGGGAAGACACTTGGAAGATAACTCCATTTCCAGAGCTTATTTTATCAAAAGGGGAAGTTACCAGTGTGAGGCAAGTAACTAACACAGAACAGGATAAATTAAATTTATGCTCTTGCAAACACATTTTTGCAGCTCTTGAGCTCTGCTACAATATTACAACCATGTCTGCCGGTGAGCTGGAAGCTGAAGCTGAGAAGAACCTGCAGATGTGTCAGTTATAATCACACAGCTCTGCAGTGAGATCTGGATTGCAGAGAGTGGTCATTACACATCACACTGGTACACACATCACATCACACTCCCCATTCATGTTAAATAAGCTCTGGAGGCAGAGCTATCTCCAGGCACCATCCTCCCCAGAGCCTGAAATGGGTCATTTATATAAAGCCATTAAATATGATTTATCCACAACAAAGACGCGAATATGAGGCAGAAAGGTAGGACGTTTTTCAGCAGTCTATTACCTCTATGCCCATATTAATAGTTTATATAGGTCAAATGTGGTGACAGATTCCCTTTAACAAATAATGTTCAATCTGCAGGTCTCAGGGGCATTTATATATTTTAGCCTGGCTTATTTCCTCATGGCATATCTAGAGCCAATGTGTCCTTTCTCTTAATGAGTTTATCTCATTATGTGTTTTTATGAGCACACATGATGCCAGGGAGGGAGGAAATCCTAATGATTGACATGGCTAAATTGCTGGTCCAAGCTGTACGATCTCCCATGCTGCAATCATTGGCAGCTTTGCCTTGGCAGCATTGGACTCGTGCAGGGTCACTAAGGAAAATATATATACAGCGATGTGCAAGATATTTATCCATCATGAAAGACTATCAGGGAGGCATCTGATTAGCTCCAAATGTATTCTACACCAGGACAATGGCACCAAACACACAGTCAGTGTCAATAAGAACTATCTTCAGCGTTAAGACCAAGCAGTCCTGGAAGTGATAACATGGCCCACACAGAACCTTGAATTCAACATAATTGAGTCTACCCGGGATTTCATGAAGAGACAGAATGATTTGCACAAGTTTACATCCACAGAAGATCTGTGGTTAGTTTTTCAAGATGTTTGGAATTACCTCACTGCCGAGTATCTTCCAAATCAGTGTGTAAGTGTGTGACGACCCAGGGTCCTGGTTGTCACAGTGACATTGCTTTCCTCATGGGGAGAGGGATGTTACGTTTGGAAGCGATGAAGGAGATCTTTTATCAGGTAAGCACAATGCATACAACATGTTCACACCCCAGACCAGAAGGGGGAGCTCTAAGCCTAGTTCAGGGTGAACTCCCCTATAAATACATCTTGATCTGGAGGGAAAGAGTTCAGTTTCAGTTCAGAAAGTGAGAGACACAGAAGAGAGCAGACCGACATAGAGTGTCAGAAGGTCTGAAGTGGCCTGTAGCCTGAAGTACTGCAGCCCCTGGAGGAAGAGACATACAAAAAGCCGAACATTGTTCAGTGAGTGTGCAGGAGAGAAAAGCACAGGAGAGTAACATCAGGGGAAACCAGCTACGAGCAGGCTGCCTCCCTCTGAAGCTCAGATAACCGGTAGCCGGACCACCGAGTTTGTAAGGACTCTACGACTTACAGCAGAGACCGGCAGGACAGCTGAATTGCAAGTTATCTATCACACACACATGAAGACATGGTGACAACTTTAGAGCCCAGGGCATGCTAGAGTCCCTATAACCAGGCCCAAGTCACCAGTCATACGGGTTATGTTCTATCCTATATGGGGCACAGAGAAAGAACATCTGTGAGGACCTTTCTTGAAGCCGTAGGCAGTAAGGGACTACAACACCACCGTAATAGAGGAAGGCTTTTAACTCCACTTGGTAAAGGGGACTCTGGATTTGCTTTCAAGCGAGCCGGACCCTGCCTGCCCTGTGATCTGGTGCCCTGGACTGTGGCTGCCTGAAATCTTCAGTAAAAAGGTAAAGAGACTGCAAACCTGCATCCTCATTTTTTACTGCGCCATTCACCATCTCAAATCTACACACCGGAAGCCCTGGTGATACACTTCACCTGTGGGAAGTTATACGATCTAGCTGCCATAACATCACCCCAGAGGACCCCTTGAATCAGCGTCGGTCCTCACTGACCAAATACCACAGGTGGCGTCACGAACATAAACTTTATTTCCTTTAAAGACCTTCCCCTTTTATATGGGCGCCCAGGGCCACGGACTGGGTCGCCACCATGACGTCCCCCTCTGAACACCGGACCCGATACCGAGTACCCCACGGCCCTGGCGGGCAACTCAACTGTCTATAGAATTGATGATTTGATGTGCATTTGTAAGCAAATTTTGATTTGAGGTAGATATTGTTTTTGTTCATTCACTTTGCATTTTTTTACATAATTAAAACAAACTATTAACACTTCTATCTTTGAAAGCATTCCCTATTTTGCTGCATAATTTCCAAATCAGTCAAAAACATTCGCACAGCACTGTATATACACCGCTCAAAAAAATAAAGGGAACACTAAAATCCCACATCCCAGATATCACTGAATGAAATATTCCAGTTGTAAATCTTTATTCATTACATAGTGGAATGTGTTGAGAACAGTAAAACCTAAAAATTATCAACGTAAATCACAACTAATATCCCAAGGAGGTCTGGAGTTGGAATGATGCTCAAAATCAAAGTGGAAAATGAAGTTACAGGCTGATCCAACTTCAGTGGAAATGACTCAAGACAAAAAAATGATGTTCAGTTGTGTGTGTGTTGCCGCCATGTGCCTGTATGTCCTCCCTACAGTGCCTGGGCATTCTCCTGATGAGGCGGCGGATGGTCTCCTGAGTTATCTCTTCCCAGACCAGGACTAAAGCACCCGCCAATTCCTGGACCCGCCAATATCTGGATGTCCCAGATATGTTCAATCTGATTCAGGTCTGCGGAATGGGTGGGCCAGTTAATAGCTTCAATGCCTTCATCTTGCAGGATCTGCTGACACACTGAGGTCTGGCATTGTCCTGCATTAGGAGGAACCCAGGGCCAACCGCACCAGCATATGGTCTCACAAGGGGTCTGAGGATCTCATCTCGGTACCTAATGGCAGTAAAGCTACCTCTGGCGAGCACATGGAGGGCTGTGCGGCCCTCCAAAGAAATGCCACCCCACACCATTACTGACCCACTACCAAACCGGTCATGCTGAAGGATCTCTAGATGCTGTCACATCTGTCACATGTGCTCAATGTGAACCTGCTTTCATCTGTGAAGAACACAAAGCACCAGTGGCGAATTTGCCAATCCTGGTGTTCTGTGGCAAATACCAAGCGTCCTGCACAGTTTTGGGCTGTGAGCACAACCCCCATCTGTGGAAGTTGGGCACTCATACCAACCTCATGGAGTCAGTTTCTAACCGTTTGTGCAGACACATGCACATTTGTGGCCTTCTGAAGGTCATTTTCAGGTACGGACTGGGGCTGAAATTCAGTCCTGGTATTTGAAATCACACAGGCCCATGTTGTCCCCGTCTCCAGTGAACCAGATGGGATATCTTACTAATATTACCCTGGATGGAGGAAAGGAAGATTTACTACAAGACCAATGTTTCTAAATATACCCACGGCATGCTGAGGTAAGTGACGGAGTGACCGGCTTTGTGCTCCGTCACAACTGTTAACAGTATAGGTGTCTTGAGAACATTGATTCTATTAACAATGTAGCACACAAGGCAGCCCACAACCAGACTGGCTCTTCTGGCATTTGCCAGAATTGCCAAATGGCCAGTCCGGCCCTGGTCATTTTACAGGGCTCTGGCAGTACTCCTCCTGTTCCTCCTTGCACAAAGGCTGAGGTAGCGATCCTGCTGCTAGGTTATTGCCCTCCTACGGCCCCCTCCACATCTCCTGGTGTACTGGCATGTCTCCTGGTAGGGCCTCCAGCCTCTGGACACTGCGCTGACAGCAAACCTTCTTGCCACAGTTTGCATTGATGTGACATCCCGGCTTTACTGCACTACCTGAGCCACTTGTGTGGGTTGTAGAGGTCCATCTTATGCTACCACGAGAGTGAAAGCACAACCAACATTCAAAGGTGACCGAAACATCAGCCAGAAAGCATTGGTACTGAGATGTGGTCTGTGGTCCCCACCTGCAGAACCGCTCCTTTATTGAGTGTGTCTTGATAATTGCCAATAATTTATATCTGTTGTCTATTCCATTTGCACAACAGCATGTGAAATTGATTGTCAAACAGTGTTGCTTCCTAAGTGGACAGTTTGACTTCATAGTAGTTTGATTTACTGGGCGTTATATTCTGTTGCTTAAGTGTTCCCTTTATTTTTTTGAGCAGTGTATATTAGCGATAAGCAGACCAGGCAAAATTTGAATTCTCCTGCTCATGTGGATAATCCCAGGAAATTCAATTTTCAGAGGAGTTACTCTACACACATTGAATGTTCCTTCTTACTCACTGAAGTCTCTCCAGATGTCAGAATATAATAGGCATAGAAAGTAAAACAATTAGGAGAGGTAAGTGGTAAGGTGACTATATACAGCTCTGACAAAAATTAAGAGACCACCACATCAAAACCCTGTCATGAGTAGCCCAATCTCCAGATCTGAACCCCATTGAAAACCTCTGGAAAGTAATCAAGAGGATGATGGATAGTCACAAGCTATGAAACAAAGAAGAACTGCTTAAATTTTTGCGCCAGAAGCAGGGTGAAAGACTGGTAGAAAGCATGCCAAGACGCATGAAAGCTTTGATTAAAAATCATGGTTATTCCACAAAATATTGATTTCTGGTTTCTTTGCATTATTTGAGGTCTGAAAACACAGTTTTTTTTTATTTTGACCATTTTTCTTTGTCAGAAAAAAATACAAATTTTATTGCTTGGAAATATGGAGACATGTTTTCAGAAGTTTATAGAATAAAAGAACAGTTTACATTTTACTCCAAAATATACCTATAAAGAGAAAAATCAGACAAATTGAACATTTTACCGTGGTTTTTTAATTTTTGCCAGAGCTGAATTAAATAATACACAAATATATTTGGTAATTCCTGGTGTCCATGTAATGCATATATACATGTATATATATATATATATAGATATATATATATCTATATATATATATAGATATATATATATACACATATTGCCCACACAAGTATAAACTACAAAATTCCTCTGTACTACATGAAATCATTATAGTGTAGCTGCATGGCTCAACACTGAGTGGCAGAGTAACAGAGATCCGTTGTGATGAGTATTCAAGAACTGACCCTTAAATTGTCTTCCATGTTATGAGATACCAGGAGCATAATCTTCAGACCTTGTTTCCTACCACAGAGAGTATGAACAAACAAGTTCATACAATGTAATTTGTTATTTAGGGGTATTTCATTTCAGTTCAATGTAATGATGTAAATGAAACCAGTAAATGAATATGGCTGGAACATTTGGTAACTTGCTCTGTTATCTGAGGCAGTGGCAAAACTTTGGTTTCTATTGCTTGTTTAATGATGATAACAGTGTGATTTGCAGGTATAAGTAACAAATGAACTCAATTAAGGATCCAAGAGTGGCACCTGTCTTAGTGTAGGGTTGCACTAAATGATTTCCCCATCTTTGTTTCCTGTGCAGCCTGCCATTTAAAGGCTTTCCCTCACATGATACATAACAATGAAATACTTGTTCCTTAATGGTCATGAATGAAGAAAGTAGACCTTATCCTGTAGCTGTGCACTTGATTGTTATCTCCTCGAGAAGTCAACTATATTCTTACTACTGTCTTTTTGGAACAAATAATCTGTCTCTTCAGTGCACTGACATAGACTTCACCAGTTTGATGAATTTAATCTGCTTCTACTTTGAAATCTTCACTGATTGTAGAGATGTAGAGTTGGTTTCGGACCCCATGTTTTTAACATATATTTTAACACTATAATAGTGAAAGGAATAATAGAGCATGAGATAAGTAATCTAGTAGACATTATGTCCAGGTACACACAATCTGATGCAATGTGAAAGAGGATTCATTGTAGATATACTCTTTTTAATTATTATTTTTTTTAGAAGAATATACTATACATTATTGCTAGCTGATTTATTAGTGGAGATGTATTAAGACTGGTACAAAGAAAATGTAAACTAGTTACCATATTTTTCAGACTATAAGACGCACCGGACCAAAAGACACGCCTAGGTTCTAGAAGAGGAAATTCGAAAAAAAATTGAAGCAAAAAATGTGGTCAATTCTGTACTAATATCACATGTCTTTGTATATATGGTCTCCTCATCCCTATCCTGGTATGCATGGCCCCCTCATCCCTATCCTGGTATACATGGCCCCCTCATCCCTATCCTGGTATGCATATGCCTCTGATCACTATCCTGGTATGCATGGCCCCTTTCCCCATTCTGGTATAGATGGCCTCCTCATCCCTATCCTGGTATGCTTGGTCCCCTCATCGCTATCCTGGTATGCATGCCGCCCTCATCCCTATCCTGGAATGCATGGCCCCCTCATCCCTATCCCAGTATGCAAGGCCACCTCATCCCTATCCTGATATGCATGGCCTCCTCATCCCAATCCTGGTATGAATTCCCCCCTCATCCCTATCCTGGTTTGCATGGCCCACTCATCCCTATCCTGGGATGCATAGCCCTCATCCACATCCTGGTATGCACGGCCACCTCATCCCCATCCTGGTATGCATGGCCCCCCTTATCTTTATCCTGGTATGCATGGCCCCCTCATCTCTATCCTTGTATGCATACCTCCTTCATTCCTATCCTGGTATGAATGGCCCCCTCATCCTTAATAATAATAATCTTTATTTTTATATAGCGCTAACATATTCCACAGCGCTTTTACATTTTGCACACATTATCATCACTGTCCCTGATGGGGCTCACAATCTAAATTCCCTATCAGTATGTCTTTGGAATGTGGGAGGAAACCGGAGTGCCCGGAGGAAACCCACGCAAACACGGAGAGAAGATTCAAACTCTTTGAAGATGTTGTCCTTGGTGGGGTTTGAACCCAGGACTCCAGCGCTGCAAGGCTACAGTGCTAACCACTGCGCCACCGTGCCGCATACCATCCTGGTATGCATTACCTCCTCATCCACATCCTGGTATGCATGGCCCGATCATCCCTAGCCTGGTAGGCATGGCCCCTCATTCCTATCCTGGTTTGCATGGCCTCATCATCCCTATTCTGGTATGCATAGCCCCATCCACATCCTGGTATGTACGGCCTCCTCATGCGTAGCCTGATAGGCATGTCCTCCTTATCCCTATCCTGGTATACATGGCCCCCTCATTGCTATTGTGGTATGCATGGCCTCCTCATCCCTACCATGGGTTGCATGCCCCCTGATCCCTATCCTGGTATGCATGGCCTACTCATCTCTATTCTAGTATGCATTGGCCCCTCATTCCTATCCTAGTATGGATAGCATCCTCATCCCTATCCTGGTATGCATGTCCCCCATCCCATTTCTGGTGCACATGGCCTCCTCATCCCTATCCTGGTATGTATAGCCCCCTCATCCCTATCCTGGTATACATAACCCCCTCATCCCTATCCTGATATGCAAGGCCCCCTCATCCTTATCCTGGTATGCATGGCCTCCTCACCTGCATCCTGGTATGCATGATCCCATATTCTCTAGCCTGGCAGGCAAGGCCCCCTCATCCCTATCTTGTTTTGCATAGCCCCCTCATCCCTATCCTGGTATGCATAGCCCCCATCCACACCTTGATATGCATGGCCCCCTCATCTTCATCCTGGTATGAATGGCTCCCTCATCCCTATCTTGATATGCATGGCCTCCTCATCCCCATCTTGGTATACATGGCTCCCTCATCCACACCCTGGTATGCTTGGCCCCTCATATATTTCCTGGTATGCATAGCGTTCTCATCTCTATCTTGATATGCATGGCCCCTCATCCCTATCCTGGTATGCATGGCTCCCTCATCCCTATCCTGGTATGCATGGCCCCCTCATCCCTATCCTGGTATGCATGATCCCCTCATCCCTAGCCTGGTATTGATGCCCCCCTCATTCCTATCCTGAAATGCATGGCCTCCTCATCCCTATCTTGGTATACATGGCTACTTGATCTATCTATTATGGTAAACGGCATCACGCTCTCTCTGCACCTGAAATCCGCTGCCTCGGGGTAACTCTCGATTCTGCCCTGTCCTTCAAACTGCACGTCCAAACTCTTGACACCTCCTGTCGCCTCCAACTCAAAAATATTGCCAGAATCTGTCCCTTCCTCAGCCCACAATCTACTAAAACTCTTGTGCATGCCCTCATCATCTCCCGCATCGATTACTGCAACACCATCCTCTGTGGCCTCCCAGCTAACTCCCTTACACCACTCCAGTCTGTCCTCAACTCTGCTGCTTGGCTAATCCACCTCTCTCCTCGCTACTCCCCTGCTTCACCCCTCTGCAAATCCCTCCACTGGCTCCCAATTCCCCAATGAATCCAGTTCAAATTACTAACACTGATCTACAAAGCCATCCACAACCTTTTCCCTCCCTATATTTCTGAACTAATCTCCCACTATCTTCCCTCACATAATCTTCTATTCTCCCAAGACCTCCTATTCTCCTCCACACTTATTCGTTCCTCACACAACCGCCTCCAAAATTTCTCCCAAATATCCCCCATCCTCTGGAATTCCACGCCTCAACACGTCCAATTATCTACCACACTCGGATCCTTCAGACGGAACCTGAAAACCCATTTCTTTTGGAAAGCCTACAGCCTGCAATAACCATTCTGCTGCCTCACCAACCACCCAAGCTGCCACCTCACCAACTACCCGAGCTGCCGCCTCACCAACCACCCAAGCTGCCACCTCACCACCACCAGTGCTGCAGCACACCGACCTCCTGTCTCTTCCCCATTATCCCGAAGAATGTAAGTCCACAAGGACAGGGTCCTCTCCCCTCTGTACCAGTCTGTCACTGTAAATTTGTTTACTGTTAACGATATCTATAACCCTGTATGTAACCCCTTTTCACATGTACAGCACCATGGAATTAAAGGTGCTATGTAAATAAATAATAATAATAATAATCTTTATTTATATAGTGCCAACATATTCCGCAGCACTTTACAGTTTAACAGTTTCAAACACAACAGTCGTAGGTAACAACGTTAACAATACAATAAAGCAAAATAAGATGACCCTGCTCGTGAGAGCTTACAATCTACAATGAGGTGGGGGAGATACAAAGTACAGGTGTGTATTTACAATGATGGTCCAGCCATCTTCAGGGGGTGGGGGTAGATGGAGATAGTGAATGGGCTACACACACAAACATGAAATGACTTTGATTAGTTAGCATGGTAGGCCGCTCTGAACAAATGTGTTTTGAGCGAGCGCCTAAAACTATGCAAGTTGTGGATGGTCCTAATATCTTGGGGTAGAGCATTTCAGAGGATTGGCGCAGCACAGGAGAAGTCCTGAAGTCAGGAGTGGGAGGTATGGATTAGTGCAGAGGTTAGCCGAAAGTCATTTGCAGAGCGCAGCAGTTGGCTAGGCCGATAGACCGAAATGAGGGAGGAGATGTATGGGGGTGCCGCACTCTGGAGAGCTTTGTGGGTGAGAACAAGTACTTTGAATTGTTTCCTGTAATGAATGGGCAGCCAGTGTAATGACTGGCGAAGAGCGGATGCATCTGAGTAACGATTAGCCAGATGGACAACCCTGGCTGCCGCATTAAGGATGGACTGGAGAGGAGAAAGTCGGGTGAGAGGGAGGCCAATTAATAGAGCATTGCAGTAGTCCAGGCGGGAGTGGATCAGGGTGACAGTGATGGTTTTTGTTGTCTCCATGGTGAGAAAAGGGTGGATTCTAGAGATGTTCTTTAGGTGTAAGCGGCACCAGCGGGCAGCAGATTGTATGTGGAAGGTGAAGGAGAGATCGGAGTCAAACATAACACGCAGACAGCGTGCCTGTTGCCGGGGTGTTATTATGGTGCCACCCACGGAGAGGGAAATGTCAGATTTAGGGAGGTTAGTAGGTGGTGTGAGCAGAAGAAGTTCAGTTTTGGAGAGGTTGAGTTTCAGATAGAGAGCGGACATGATGTTGGAGACTGCAGACAGACAGTCAGTGGCGTTCTGTAGTACAGCGGGGGTAAGGTCAGGGGATGACGTGTATAGTTGTGTGTCATCAGCATAAAGATGGTACTGAAATCCAAATCTGCTGATGGTCTGTCCAATTGGGGCTGTGTAGAGGGAGAAGAGAAGGGGGCCAAGGACTGAGCCCTGAGGTACCCCAACAGTGAGAGGAAGAGGAGATGAAGTGGAGCCAGAGAACAGAACTCTGAAGGAGCAGTCAGAAAGGTAGGAGGAGAACCAGGAGAGAGCAGTGTCCTTAATGCCTAGTGACTGGAGCCTAGAGAGTAGGAGAGGGTGGTCAACAGTGTCGAAAGCTGCAGAAAGGTCGAGGAGAATGAGCAGAGAGTGGTCACCATTACATTTTGCTGTCAGAAGGTCATTGGTCACCTTAATGAGTGCAGTTTCTGTCGAATGTAGGGGGCGGAAACCGGACTGTGAAGGGTCTAGGAGGGAATGAGTGGAGAGGTAACTGATAAGGCGGGAGTATATCAGGTGCTCCAAGAGTTTAGAGATGATGGGGAGATTGGAGACTGGTCTGTAGTTGTTTGTGCAGGATGGGTCGAGGGTAGGTTTTTTGAGTAATGGAGTAATGATAGAGTGTTTTAAGGAGGAGGGGAAAATGCCAGAGGAGAGGGTGAGATTAAAAATTGTAGTTAGGTGAGTTGTGACGACTGGAGAGAGAGACTGGAGGAGGTGTGAGGGAATGGGGTCGGTGGTGCATGTAGTTGGATGAGAAGAGGAGAGGAGCTTGGAGACTTCTTCTTCTGTGATGGGATCTAATGTGGAGAGTGAGCCAGGGGAGATGCAGGGAGGGATGGAAGTCATTGCACTTGGTGTCTGGGAGTGGATTTCCTGATGGATATTGTCTATTTTTTCTATAAAGTGGGAAGCCAGGTCATCAGCACAAATGTCTGTGATAGGGTCTTGTACTTTTGGCATGAGGAGGGAGTGAAAGGTGTTAAAAAGTTTCTAGGGGTTGTTGGATAGTTAGTAGAGTTGAGCGACCTTGACCTTTTTAGAGTCGAGCCGGGTTTCGCAAAACCCGACTATCTCAAAAGTCGGGTCGAGTGAAATCGGCCGATTATGACGTAAAGTCGGGATCGACCGAAACACGAAACCCAATGCAAGTCAATGGGGCAGCATAGTCGGCAGTGAGTGGGGGCCAGGAAAACACCTAGAGTGCCCATTTTAATGCCAAAACCATCCATTCTTCTTAATGAAGCTTGTCAATCTTAATTTCCCTTATAATAATAGTTAGGCATTGGAACTTGGGGGTCATTTGGCTAAAGTTGTGGGGGGTAGGGCCGGTTCAAGTATTTAGTGGGCCCAGTAAATCTGGACCACGTCACGGCAGTGGAGCAGGGAGAGGTAAGTATTTCAACTTTGCAAGTGCTGTGATCCTGAGCAAGCAGGGGGGGCCCACTCGTTGGCATTGGCACTGGCACAGGGCCCCTCAAAGTACAGCGGTGTGTTTGCACGGCGGGGGCGCCTCCCACCGGCAGCAACACTTCTGCGTACTATGAGGGGCCCTGTGCCAGTGACATCGCCAACGAGTATTCCTCCCCCCACCTGATGAAGGAACCTGCACCTTCATCTGCACCTTCCTCTTTGTCCCCGTGTAAGGTGGTATGGTATGCGGGAAGGGGGACCTGACATTCAGCAGGGTCACAATCTTGCAGTGTAGCGTGCACGGGGAATGTAGCGTTCTGGGTCAATGTACCAGCAGACTCATCTATCACTGGCTGGGCTATGGGCAGGATGAGGAGGAAACACAGATATAGGCCCAAAGAATAAAGTGGGCTAAATGCAGTTCAAAATTGGTAACAGGACTAACCAGGGGGCATTGTTTTGTTCAGTGGAGGACAACTGGAATGAGAGGCTGACACAGAGAGTAGGCCCAAATCTGTAAGTAGTCTAAATGCAGTTCAAAATTGGCAAGAGTAGTAAACAGGCGGCATAGCTTTGTTCACTGTAGGAGAACAGCAAGGAGCGGCAGACACAGATAGAAGGCCCCAACCCAACTAGTAGGCCCACTGCAGTTTTAAAATCCCGATAGGCTGAAAACCAGATAATTGTAGGTCATTTTTTGTAAAGAGGACAGCTGTATTGAGTGGCGCAGCCAGACACTACAAGTAGGCCTTAAACCACAAAGTTGGCTTGACGCTGGTTTAAAAAAGGTTACATGGGTACACGTTCTGCATTGTTGTGCTCAGTGGAGGACAATTGGAAGGAGGGACCGCAGAAAGACTTTGTAGGCGTAAAATTACAAAATAGGCTCTATGCAGCTTCGATTAGGTGGCAACCTGGAGAACACCTTGGAGCGGCAGATAACGTCTCTACGACCCAGACCCAACTTGTAGGCCTAATGTAGTGTTGTTTCAACAACTACTTAAGACGAGCCTGAAGATCAAAGCTCAGAAAAGGCAACCCGGAGAACACCTTGGAGCGGCAGACACAGGTGGTAGGCCCCAGCCCAAGTACTAGCCCCACTGCAGTTACATTAAAAAGGCTACTTATCGAGAGCCTGAAGATCAAAGCTCAGAAAAGGCAACTCGGAGAACACCTTGGAGCGGCAGACACAGGTGGTGGGCCCCAACCCAAGTACTAGCCCCACTGCAGTTACATTAAAAAGACTACTTAACGAGAGCCTGAAGATCAAAGCTCAGAAAAGGCAACCCGGAGAACACCTTGGAGCGGCAGACACTGGTAGTAGGCCCCAACCCAAGTACTAGCCCCACTGCAGTTAGATTTTAAAAAACTACTAATCGAGAGCCTGAAGATCAAAGCTCAGAATAGGCAACCTGGAGAACACCAATGGAGCGGCAGACACTGGTAGTAGGCCCCAACCCAAGTACTAGCCCCCTGCAGTTAGATTTTAAAAAACTACTAATCGAGAGCCTGAAGATCAAAGCTCAGAAAAGGCAACCTGGAGAACACCAATGGAGCGGCAGACACTGGTAGTAGGCCCCAACCCAAGTACTAGCCCCACTGCAGTTAGATTTTAAAAAACTACTAATCGAGAGCCTGAAGATCAAAGCTCAGAAAAGGCAACCTGGAGAACACCAATGGAGCGGCAGACACTGGTAGTAGGCCCCAACCCAAGTACTAGCCCCACTGCAGTTACATTAAAAAGACTACATAACGAGAGCCTGAAGATCAAAGCTCAGAAAAGGCAACCCCGAGAACACCTTGGAGCGGCAGACACTGGTAGTAGGCCCCAACCCAAGTACTAGCCCCACTGCAGTTAGATTTAAAAAGACTACTTAACGAGAGCCTGAAGATCAAAGCTCAGAAAAGGCAACCTGGAGAACACCTTGGAGCGGCAGACACTGGTAGTAGGCTTTAAACCATAAATTTTGGTCAATGGAGTTTACAAAATGTTCCAGGGGTACACAGGCATCATTGGTGTGATAAGCGGAGGACAATATCTATTTGGGACTGCAGACAGACTTAATAGGCTGTCCCCTGTGGACCATGCATCCACAACATTAACCCAGTACGCCGTAATGGACATGTAACCTTTCGTGGACATGCCTAGTGGTCCATGCATCTGTTGTCAGGTGCACCTTTCTACTATTAGATAGCCTGAGAGCATGGACAATGCGGATATTTACATGATGGTGGAGGGCTGGGATGGCTTTTCTCGCAAAAGAAGTGACGACTGGGTAGCTCTTACCGTGGTACAGCGTAGTCCATCTGGTCTTTAAAATTATAATATAAAGGAAAAAGTTGGTTGTATGCACTTTAAAATAGGTTCCAGGGGTACACGGGCGGCAGTGTCCAGGTCGCTGGAGGACTAGTGGAAAGAAGGGACCGCAGACAGGCTTCAAAGGCCTAACATAATAAAATTGGGCTGTAGGCACTTTTAAATTGCTTCAAGGGGAACATGGGCAGCAGTGGTCTGGTCAGTGTAGGAGTAGTGGAAAGAAGGGACCGCAGACAGGCTTCTAAGGCCTAACATAACAAAAATTGGACTGTAGGCACTTTAAAATTGGTTCCAGGGGTACACGGGCAGCAGTGGTCTGGTCAGTGTAGGAGTAGTGGAAGGAGGGACCGCAGACAGGCTTCGAAGGCCTAACATAACAAAAATTGGGCTGTAGGCAATTTAAAATTGGTTCCAGGGGTACACGGGCAGCAGTAGAATGGTCAGTGGAGGCCTAGTGGAAGGAGGGACCGCAGACAGGCTTCTAAGGCCTAACATAACAAAAATTGGGCTGTAGGCACTTTAAAAGTGGTTCCAGGGGTACACGGGCAGCAGTGGTCTGGTCAGTGTAGGAGTAGTGGAAGGAGGGACCGCAGACAGGCTTCGAAGGCCTAACATAACAAAAATTGGGCTGTAGGCAATTTAAAATTGGTTCTAGGGGTACACGGGCAGCAGTGGTCTGGTCAGTGTAGGAGTAGTGGAAAGAAGGGACCGCAGACAGGCTTCTTAGGCCTAACATAACAAAAATTGGGCTGTAGGCAATTTAAAATTGGTTCCAGGGGTACACGGGCAGCAGTAGAATGGTCAGTGGAGGCCTAGTGGAAGGAGGGACCGCAGACAGGCTTCTAAGGCCTAACATAACAAAAATTGGGCTGTAGGCACTTTAAAATTGGTTCCAGGGGTACACGGGCAGCAGTGGTCTGGTCAGTGTAGGAGTAGTGGAAGGAGGGACCGCAGACAGGCTTCGAAGGCCTAACATAACAAAAATTGGGCTGTAGGCAATTTAAAATTGGTTCCAGGGGTACACGGGCAGCAGTGGTCTGGTCAGTGTAGGAGTAGTGGAAAGAAGGGACCGCAGACAGGCTTCTAAGGCCTAATATAACAAAAATTGGGCTGTAGGCAATTTAAAATTGGTTCCAGGGGTACACGGGCAGCAGTAGAATGGTCAGTGGAGGCCTAGTGGAAGGAGGGACCGCAGACAGGCTTCTAAGGCCTAACATAACAAAAATTGGGCTGTAGGCACTTTAAAATTGGTTCCAGGGGTACACGGGCAGCAGTGGTCTGGTCAGTGTAGGAGTAGTGGAAGGAGGGACCGCAGACAGGCTTCTAAGGCCTAACATAACAAAAATTGGGCTGTAGGCACCTTAAAATTGGTTCCAGGGGTACACGGGCAGCAGTGGTCTGGTCAGTGTAGGAGTAGTGGAAAGAAGGGACCGCAGACAGGCTTCTAAGGCCTAACATAACAAAAATTGGGCTGTAGGCAGTTTAAAATTGGTTCCAGGGGTACACGGGCAGCAGTAGAATGGTCAGTGGAGGCCTAGTGGAAGGAAGGACCGCAGACAGGCTTCTAAGGCCTAACATAACAAAAATTGGGCTGTAGGCAATTTAAAATTGGTTCCAGGGGTACACGGGCAGCAGTAGAATGGTCAGTGGAGGCCTAGTGGAAGGAGGGACCGCAGACAGGCTTCTAAGGCCTAACATAACAAAAATTGGGCTGTAGGCACTTTAAAATTGGTTCCAGGGGTACACGGGCAGCAGTGGTCTGGTCAGTGTAGGAGTAGTGGAAGGAGGGACCGCAGACAGGCTTCGAAGGCCTAACATAACAAAAATTGGGCTGTAGGCAATTTAAAATTGGTTCCAGGGGTACACGGGCAGCAGTGGTCTGGTCAGTGTAGGAGTAGTGGAAAGAAGGGACCGCAGACAGGCTTCTTAGGCCTAACATAACAAAAATTGGGCTGTAGGCAATTTAAAATTGGTTCCAGGGGTACACGGGCAGCAGTAGAATGGTCAGTGGAGACCTAGTGGAAGGAGGGACCGCAGACAGGCTTCGAAGGCCTAACATAACAAAAATTGGGCTGTAGGCACTTTAAAATTGGTTCCAGGGGTACACAGGCAGCAGTGGTCTGGTCAGTGTAGGAGTAGTGGAAAGAAGGGACCGCAGACAGGCTTCTAAGGCCTAACATAACAAAAATTGGACTGTAGGCACTTTAAAATTGGTTCCATGGGTACACGGGCAGCAGTGGTCTGGTCAGTGTAGGAGTAGTGGAAGGAGGGACCGCAGACAGGTTTCTAAGGCCTAACATAACAAAAATTGGGCTGTAGGCAATTTAAAATTGGTTCCAGGGGTACACGGGCAGCAGTAGAATGGTCAGTGGAGGCCTAGTGGAAGGAGGGACCGCAGACAGGCTTCTAAGGCCTAACATAACAAAAATTGGGCTGTAGGCACTTTAAAATTGGTTCCAGGGGTACACGGGCAGCAGTGGTCTGGTCAGTGTAGGAGTAGTGGAAGGGGGGACCGCACACAGGCTTCGAAGGCCTAACATAACAAAAATTGGGCTGTAGGCAATTTAAAATTGGTTCCAGGGGTACACGGGCAGCAGTGGTCTGGTCAGTGTAGGAGTAGTGGAAGGAGGGACCGCAGACAGGCTTCTAAGGCCTAACATAACAAAAATTGGGCTGTAGGCAATTTAAAATTGGTTCCAGGGGTACACGGGCAGCAGTGGTCTGGTCAGTGGAGGCCTAGTGGAAGGAGGGACCGCAGACAGGCTTTTAAGGCCTAAGATAACAAAAATGTCAATACAATGGTATTGTCAGTGCCAGGCTTTTAAGGATGTCAGCGCATAGACTAAACATTGGTGGAGCTGTGAGAGATAATTTTGCAAGTGGTAGAGCACTGTTTGAGCTGGGGGGGAGGGAACTCTCTTGTGGCCGGCGGGACAGGCCCAGGGCTCCTCATGTTACAACATTGTGTCTAACGTTGGGTGCGCACCACCACCGCCAGAGACACTTTATTGTACTATGAGGGACCCAGTGGCAGTGCCGTCGACCAAAAGCGGGCACACCCACCTCTTCAGACAAACAGCACTCTCACGGGTGCTGGCGCCAAGTGACGATACCACGGCCCCGTGTGGGGAGTTTGGCCATTTAGGGAGGTGTTAACATGTCGTATGCTGGACAATCAGGTGCTGCAAATTACGAGATTGGAAAACTCATTCAGAATAGTCCACAGGCAAGACCTTTTCATAGGAAAGCTAGGTGTCTACCGGGCAAGGTGGGGCAAAAGATTTCGAAATCCAGTTGTGGTTCATTTTAATGAAGGTTAGATCATCTACATTTTGGGTAGCCAGACGAGTCCTTTTTTCAGTTAATATTGAACCTGCAGCACTGAATACTCTTTCGGATAGGACACTAGCTGCCGGGCAAGCAAGCTCCTGCAATGCATATTCTGCCAATTCTGGCCAGGTGTCTAATTTGGATGCCCAGTAATCAAATGGGAATGACGGTTGAGGGAGAACGTCGATAAGGGATGAAAAATAGTTAGTAACCATACTGGACAAATTTGGTTGCTAATATTAGTTCCAAGTTCTCATGTGGCATTATATTTTGCAATTTGCCTTTATAGCGAGGATCAAGGAGGCAGGCCAATAAGTAATCGTCATCATTCATCATTTTAGTAATGCGTGTGTCCCTTTTGAGGATACGGAAGGCATAATCCGCCATGTGGGCCAAAGTTTCATTTGTCAAATCTGCGGTTGTGCTTGGTTGAGGGGCAGTTTCAGGCAAATCTACGTCACTTGTGTCCCTCAAAAAACCAGAACCCGGCCTTGCCACGCCACCAATTTCCAGTGGCCCCGGAAAATCTTCCTCATTAAAAATATAATCATCCCCATCATCCTCCTCGTCCTCCTCCTCCTCGTCTTCGCCCGCTACCTCGTCCTGTACACTGCCCTGGCCAGACAATGGCTGACTGTCATCAAGGCTTTCCTCTTCTTCTGCTGCAGACGCCTGATCCTTTATGTGCGTCAAACTTTGTATTAGCAGACGCATTAGGGGGATGCTCATGCTTATTATGGCGTTGTCTGCACTAACCAGCCGTGTGCATTCCTCAAAACACTGAAGGACTTGACACATGTCTTGTATCTTCGACCACTGCACACCTGACAACTCCATGTCTGCCATCCTACTGCCTGCCCGTGTATGTGTATCCTCCCACAAAAACATAACAGCCCGCCTCTGTTCGCACAGTCTCTGAAGCATGTGCAGTGTTGAGTTCCACCTTGTTGCAACGTCTATGATTAGGCGATGCTGGGGAAGGTTCAAAGAACGCTGATAGGTCTGCATACGGCTGGAGTGTACGGGCGAACGGCGGATATGTGAGCAAAGTCCACGCACTTTGAGGAGCAGGTCGGATAACCCCGGATAACTTTTCAGGAAGCACTGCACCACCAGGTTTAAGGTGTGAGCCAGGCAAGGAATGTGTTTCAGTTTGGAAAGGGAGACGGCAGCCATGAAATTCCTTCCGTTATCACTCACTACCTTGCCTGGCTCAAGATCTACAGTGCCCAGCCACGACTGCGTTTCTTTCTGCAAGAACTCGGACAGAACTTCCGCGGTGTGTCTGTTGTTGCCCAAACACTTCATAGCCAATACAGCCTGCTGACGTTTGCCAGTAGCTGCCCCATAATGGGAGACCTGGTGTGCAACAGTGGCAGCTGCGGATGGAGTGGTTGTGCGACTGCGGTCTGTGGACGAGCTCTCGCTTCTGCAGGAGGACGAGGAGGAGGAGGAGGGGGTGCGAACGGCTACAGCCAACTGTATCCTAGACCGTGGGCTAGGCAGAACTGTCCCAAAATTGCTGTCCCCTGTGGACCGTGCATCCACCACATTTACCCAGTGTGCCGTGATGGACACGTAACGTCCCTGGCCATGCCTACTGGTCCATGCATCTGTTGTCAGGTGCACCTTTGTGCTCACAGATTGCCTGAGTGCATGGACGATGCACTCTTTAACATGCTGGTGGAGGGCTGGGACGGCTTTTCTGGAAAAGAAGTGTCGACTGGGTAGCTCGTAGCGTGGTACAGCGTAGTCCATCAGGGCTTTGAAAGCTTCGCTTTCAACTAACCGGTAGGGCATCATCTCTAATGAGATTAGTCTAGCTATGTGGGCGTTCAAACCCTGTGTACGCGGATGCGAGGCTAAGTACTTCCTTTTTCTAACCATAGTCTCATGTAGGGTGAGCTGGACTGGAGAGCTGGAGATCGTGGAACTAGCGGGGGTGCCGGTGGACATGGCAGACTGAGAGACGGTGGGAGATGGTATTGTTGCCGCCGGTGCCCTAGATGCAGTGTTTCCTACTACGAAACTGGTGATTCCCTGACCCTGACTGCTTTGGCCTGGCAAAGAAACCTGCACAGATACTGCAGGTGGTGCGGAAAATGGTGGCCCTACACTGCCGGAAGGGATGTTGCGTTGCTGACTAGCTTCATTGGCCGAGGGTGCTACAACCTTAAGGGATGTTTGGTAGTTAGTCCTGGCTTGCAAATGCATGGTGGTTAAATGTCTATGCATGCAACTTGTATTGAGACTTTTCAGATTCTGCCCTCTGCTTAAGGTAGTTGAACATTTTTGACAGATGACTTTGCGCTGATCAATTGGATGTTGTTTAAAAAAATGCCAGACTGCACTCTTTCGAGCATCAGATCCCTTTTCAGGCATTGCAGATTGAGCTTTAAACGGATGGCCACGCTGTCCTCCAACAGGTTTTGGCTTTGCCACACGTTTTGTCCCATCTACGGGACCGGCAGATGGAACCTGTTGCGATGTTGATGCCTGCTGCGGCCCCTCCTCCTCCGCTTCAGAACTACTGCCGCCTGCACCCTGTTCCCCCAATGGCTGCCAATCGGGGTCAACAACTGGGTCATCTATAACCTCCTCTTCTAGCTCGAGCGCATCTCCGTCTGTGTCACCGTGTAAGTCGGTGGTAGAGCGTTCGTGACGGGGCAACATAGTCTCATCAGGGTCTGATTCTGGATCAGTACCCTGCGAGGGCAATGTTGTGGTCTGAGTCAAAGGACCAGCATAGTAGTCTGGCTGTGGCTGTGCATCAGTGCACTCCATGTCAGATTCAAATTGTAATGGGCATGGCCAGTTAACTGCTTCACTTTCTAAGCCAGGGACGGTATGTGTAAAGAGCTCCATGGAGTAACCCGTTGTGTCGGCTGCTGCATCCTTCTCTGTTGTTGTTTTTGCTGAAGAGGACAAGGAAGCGACTTGTCCCTGACCGTGAACATCCACTAACGATGCGCTGCTTTTACATTTACCAGTTTCAAAAGAGGAGGCAAAAGAGCTAGAGGCTGAGTCAGCAAGATAAGCCAAAACTTGCTCTTGCTGCTCCGGCTTTAAAAGCGGTTTTCCTACTCCCAGAAAAGGGAGCGTTCGAGGCCTTGTGTAGCCAGACGACGAACCTGGCTCCACAGCTCCACACTTAGGTGCAATATTTTTTTTCCCACGACCACCTGATGCTCCACCACTACCACTACCCTCATTACCAGCCGACAATGAACGCCCCCGGCCACGACCTCTTCCACCAGACTTCCTCATTGTTTTAAAAATGTAACCAAACTAACGGTATTTGTTGCTGTCAAACAACTTACACGGTGAGCTATAACTTCATTATGATTTAGATACCCCTTTACAGGTGGGTGAGACCGCAACGAAAATCAGGCACAATGTTACACACTCTGTTTTTGGTGGCACCAAATGAGAGAGATGCCACACACGCAGGACTGTCACTGAAGCACAAATGTAAATATTAATCTCCCACTGTTTTTTTTAATTTTTTCAGGGAGAATTTAGAAACCCCCCCAAAAAAAGGTTTTTTTTACGAAGAATTTACAAAAGAAAAAAAAAAAAGTTATTTTTTCAGAGAGAATTTAGAAACAAAATAATAAAAAAAAAAATAGGCTTTCTATGGCCCACTATCTGAGAGAGAGAGATGGCACGCTCAGGAATGGCACACAAGCCGAAAGGCCAATATTAATCTCCCACTGTTTTTTTTTTCAGGGAGAATTTATAAAACCCAAAAAAATAAATAAATAGGCTTTCTATGGCACACTATTTGACAGAGAGATGGCACGCTTAGGACTGGCACACAAGCCCAAAGGCCAATATTAATCTCCCACTGTTTTTTTTTTTCAGGGAGAATTTATAAAACAAAAAAAAAATAAATAAATAGGCTTTCTATGGCCCACTATTTGTGAGAGAGATGGCACGCTTAGGACTGGCACACAAGCCCAAAGGCCAATATTAATCTCCCACAGTTTTTTTTTTAGGGAGAATTTATAAAACCAAAAAAAATAAAATAAATAGGCTTTCTATGGCACACTATTTGTGAGAGAGATGGCACGCTCAGGACTGGCACACAAGCCCAAAGGCCAATATTAATCTCCCACTGTTTTTTTTTTTCAGGGAGAATTTATAAAACAAAAAAAAAAAATAAATAGGCTTTCTATGGCCCACTATTTGTGAGAGAGATGGCACGCTTAGGAATGGCACACAAGCCCAAAGGCCAATATTTATCTCCCACTGTTTTTTTTTTTTTCAGGGGAAATTTATAAACCCAATAAAAAATAAATAAATAGGCTTTCTATGGCCCACTATTTGTGAGAGAGATGGCACGCTTAGGACTGGCACACAAGCCCAAAGGCCAATATTAATCTCCCACTGTTTTTTTTTTCAGGGAGAATTTATAAAACCAAAAAAAAAAAATAAATAGGCTTTCTATGGCCCACTATCTGAGAGAGAGAGATGGCACGCTTAGGACTGGCACACAAGCCCAAAGGCCAATATTAATCTCCCACTGTTTTTTTTTTCAGGGAGAATTTATAAAACAAACAAAAAAAAAAAATAGGCTTTCTATGGCACACTATTTGTGAGAGAGATGGCACGCTTAGGACTGGCACACAAGCCCAAAGGCCAATATTAATCTCCCACTGTTTTTTTTTTTCAGGGAGAATTTATAAAACCAAAAAAAATAAATAAATAGGCTTTCTACTGCACACTATTTGACAGAGAGATGGCACGCTCAGGACTGGCACACAAGCCCAAAGGCCAATATTAATCTCCCACTGTTTTTTTTTCAGGGAGAATTTATAAAACCAAAAAAAAAAAAAAATAAATAGGCTTTCTATGGCCCACTATTTGTGAGAGAGATGGCACGCTTAGGACTGGCACACAAGCCCAAAGGCCAATATTAATCTCCCACAGTTTTTTTTTTTCAGGGAGAATTTATAAAACGAAAAAAAAAAAAATAAATAGGCTTTCTATGGCACACTATTTGACAGAGAGATGGCACGCTCAGGACTGGCACACAAGCCCAAAGGCCAAAATTAATCTCCCACTGTTTTTTTTTTCAGGGAGAATTTATAAAACCAAAAAAAATAAATAAATAGGCTTTCTATGGCCCACTATTTGTGAGAGAGATGGCACGCTTAGGACTGGCACACAAGCCCAAAGGTCAATATTAATCTCCCACTGTTTTTTTTTTTCAGGGGAAATTTATAAACCCAATAAAAAAAAATAAATAGGCTTTCTATGGCCCACTATTTGTGAGAGAGATGGCACCCTTAGGACTGGCACACAAGCCCAAAGGCCAATATTAATCTCCCACTGTTTTTTTTTTTTTCAGGGGAAATTTATAAACCCAATAAAAAAAAAATAAATAGGCTTTCTATGGCCCACAATTTGTGAGAGAGATGGCACGCTTAGGACTGGCACACAAGCCCAAAGGCCAATATTAATCTCCCACTGTTTTTTTTTTTTTCAGGGAGAATTTATAAAACCAAAAAAAAAAAAAACAGAAAAAAAAATTAGGCTTTCTATGGCACACTATGTGAGATGGCACACACAGGGATGGCACTCGAGCAGAAATGCCAATCTTAATCTCCCACAGCTTTTTTTTTAGGGAGATTAAAAAAAAACAAAACAAAAAAAAAAACAGGGACTGTCCTACAACTACTATCTCCCTGCAGTAATCTCAGCCAGGTATGGCAGGCAGCAATAAGGAGTGGACTGCTGCACAAATGAAATAAAAAGTGTGGACAAACAAACAAGATAGCTGTGCAGAAAGGAAGGAACAACAGGATTTGTGCTTTGAAAAAAGCAGTTGGTTTGCACAGCGGCATACACACAGCAATGCAGCTATCAGGGAGCCTTCTAGGGCAGCCCAATGAGCTACAGCGCTGAGGAAAAAAAAATGTAGCTTCCACTGTCCCTGCAAACAAAGGTGGTGTTGGACAGTGGAAATCGCTACAGCACAAGCGGTTTGGTGGTTAATGGACCCTGCCTAACACTATCCCTGCTTCTGAAGAAGCGGCAGCAACCTCTCCCTACGCTCAGATCAGCAGCAGTAAGATGGCGGTCGGCGGGAACGCCCCTTTATAGCCCCTGTGACGCCGCAGACAGCAAGCCAATCACTGCAATGCCCTTCTCTAAGATGGTGGGGACAAGGACCTATGTCATCACGCTGCCCACACTCTGCGTCCACCTTCATTGGCTGAGAAATGGCGCTTTTCGCGTCATTGAAACGCGACTTTGGCGCGAAAGTCGCGTACCGCATGGCCGACCCTGCACAGGGGTCGGGTCGGGTTTCATGAAACCCGACTTTGCCAAAAGTCGGAGACTTTTGAAAATGAACGATCTGTTTCGCTCAACCCTAATAGTGAGGAGATCAGGGTGGTGTAGTAGGTCTGTTTGGCGAGATGAAGGGCAGAGTTATAGGCCCTTAACATAAATTTGAAGTGTATGAAGTCTTCTGGTGTGTGAGTTTTCCTCCATAAGCGTTCAGCACTCCTAGAGCATCGCTGGAGAAATCGGGTTTGCTATGTGAGCCAGGGCTGTTTCACTCGGTGTTTGGAGGTTCTGAGGGTGAGGTGAGCTACTTGGTCAAGGGTGCTTCTGAGAGTGTCATTGTAGTGATGTACAGCCAGATCAGGACAGGAAAAAGAAGAGATTGGGGACAATGATGAGTGTAAGGAGTCTGAAAGTGTATGAGGGTTAATGTCATGCAGATTTCTGAATGTGTGGTAGGTAGGAGAGTGCTGGGGTGGGCGAGAAATTGTGAGCATGAAGGATAGAGAGGGCAAGCGGTGAGTTATCTAGGTAGGAGATTGAACAGAGCCGGACAAAGATCAGGTGCAGGGTGTTACCGTCTTTGTGTTTTTCAGAGGTTGAGAGCCGTGAGAGGCCTAGAAAAGTGGTTAGTGATAGAAGCTGGGATGCAGATGTGGAAGTGGGGCTGTTAATGGGGATGTTGAAGTCTTCCAGGATAAGGGTTGGGAGTTCTGAGGACAAGAAGTGCAGCAGCCAGGCAGAGAAAAGGTCCAGGAAGTGGGTGGGTGAGCTTGGGGGCCGGTTTATGACCGCTACTCTGAGGGAGAGGGGACGGAAGGGCCTGAAGGTGTGGACCTCAAAAGAAGGGAATGAGAGTGATGGAACTGGGGGTATAACTTGGAATGTGCATTGTGGGGACAGGAGTATGCAGACTCCACCACCAGATCTGTTTGTGGGCCTCGGGGAATGGGAGAATTGTAAGCCACCATGGGAAATGGCAGCAGGGGAGACAGTGTCAGAGTCTTGGATCCAAGTTTCAGTGAGGGCCAACAGATTCAGAGAGTTGTTCCCAAAGTAGTTTTGCAGGAAAGGAAGCTTGTTACATACAGACCGTGGATTCCAAAGGGCACAATTGAAAGAGAGAGATGAGGGAGTGCAAGTAATATTAATAAGGTTAGTATGGTTTTGATATGAGGTAGGGTAGCGGTTGAGGTTGGAGGATGGGGGACCGGGGTTGGGGGAGATGTCTCCCGAAATCAGTAGGAGTAAGAAGATAAAAAGCAAGTCGTTTTTGGAAGTGTATGAAGTTTTTTTGTGCAGTGTGTTTGGGCAAGATGGGCTGAGGTTTTTCAAGAAGGTGAGAAGTGCATGGGAGCTGTACATGGGAGAGGGAAGGAGAGAGGAGCTGATGTATATGAGTCGTGATGGAGGGGGGATTGGTCGGTGAAAGTGGATTGCAAGTGAAGATAGGAGGATAGGAATAAAGCACATGGATAGAAGGGAGAGCAGAGTGTGGGTTACCTGACTCCTGCCCTGACTAACTGCCATGGAATAACTGCTGTATCACGACGCTTATCTTCTGGGATGCTTTGCTTCTGGGATGCTTGCGTGCACCCCCACATGCGTGCACCCCTAAGGGTGGTTTTAAAGCATAATAACATAATAAAGCATAATAACATGGTCCCCTCATCCACATCCTAGTCTGCATGGGCCCCTCATATCTATCCTGGTATGCATTGCGTCCTCATTCGTATCTTGGTATGCATGGCCCCCATTTCTATCCTGGTATGCATGGTTCAATCATCCCTAGCCTGGTAGGCAAGGCCCCCTCATCCCTATCTTGCTTTGTATAGACCCCTCATCCCTATCCTGGTATGCATAGCCCCCATCCACATCTTGATATGTATGGTCCCCTGATCTCCATCCTGGTATGCATGGCTCCCTCATCCCTATCCTGATATGCATGGCCTCCTCATCCCTATCTTGGTATACATGGCCCCCTCATCCACATCCTGGTATGCATGGGCCCTTCATATCTATCCTTGTATGCTTAGCGTCCTTATCCATATCTTGGTATGCATGGCCCCCATCCCTATCCTGGTATGCATGGCCCCCCTCATCCCTATCCTGGTATTGATGGCCCCCTCATTCCTATGCTGGTATGCATGGCCTTCTCATCCCTATCCTCATTTGGATGGCCCCCTCATCCCTAGCCTGGTTGGCATGGCCCCCTTTTCTCTATCCTGGTAGGCAAGGTGCCTCTCATCCCTATCCTGGCATGCATGGCCCCTCATCCCTATCCTGGTATGCAAGGCCCCCATGTCCATCCTGATATCCATGGCCCCATCCTTATCCTGGTATGATTGGCTGCCATCCCTATTCTGATATGCATAGCCTCGTCATCACTATCCTGTTATACATAGCCCCCCTCATCCACATCCTGGTATGCATGGGCCCCACATCCCTATCCTGGTATGCAGACCCTCCTCATCCTTATCCTGGTATACATAACATGTTTGTCATCCTTAAATGTTTCAGATCGCCAAACAAATATAAATATTAAAGACAAAGACAACACAAGTAAGCGTAAAATGCAGTTTTTAAATTAACCCCTTAGTGACAGAGCCAATTTGGTACTTAATGACCGAGCCAATTTTTGCAATTCTGACCACTGTCACTTTATGAGGTTATAACTCTGGAACGCTTCAACGGATCCCTGATTCTGATTCTGAGATTGTTTTTTCGTGACATATTGTACTTCATGTTAGTGGTAACATTTCTTCGATATTACTTGCGATTATTTATGAAAAAAATGGAAATATGGCGAAAATTTTTAAAATTTTGCAATTTTCAAACTTTGTATTTTTATGCCCTTAAATCAGAGAGATATGTCATGAAAAATAGTTAATAAATAACATTTCCCACATGTCTACTTTACATCAGCACAATTTTGGAAACAAAATTTTTTTTGTTAGGGAGTTAAAAGTTGACCAGCAATTTCTCATTTTTACAACACCATTTTTTTTTAGGGACCACATCACATTTGAAGTCATTTTGAGGGGTCTATATGATAGAAAATAATGAAGTGTGACACCATTCTAAAAACTACACCCCTCAAGGTTCTCAAAACCACATTCAAGAAGTTTATTAACCCTTTACGTGCTTCACAGGAACTGAAACAATGTGGAAGGAAAAAATGAACATTTAACTTTTTTTTGCAAACATCTTAATTCAGAACCATTTTTTTTTATTTTCACAAGGGTAAAAACCGAAATGTAACCATAAATTTTGTTATGCAATTTCTCCTGAATACGCCAATACCCCATATGTGGGGGTAAACCACTTTTTGGGCGCATCGCATAACTTAGAAGTGAAGGAGCGCCGTTTGACTTTTTCAATGCAGAATTGGCTGGAATTGAGATCGGACGCCATGTCACGTTTAGAGAGCCCCTGATGTGCCTAAACAGTGGAAACTCCCCACAAGTGACACCATTTTGGAAACTAGACCCCTTAAGGAACTTATCTAGATGTGTGGTGAGCACTTTGAACCCCCAAGTGCTTCACAGAAGTTTATAACGTAGAGCCGTGAAAATAAAAAATCGCTTTTGTTTACACAAAAATGATCTTTTCTCCCACAAATTCTTATTTTCACAAGGGTAACAGGAGAAATTAGACCATAAAAGTTGTTGTTCGATTTCTCCTGAATACGTCGATACCCCATATGTGAGGGTAAACCACTGTTTGGGCGCATCGCAGAGCTTGGGAGTGAAGGAGCGCCGTTTTACTTTTTCAATGTAGAATTGGCTGGAATTGAGATTGGACGCCATGTCGCGTTTGGAGAGCCCCTGATGTGCCTAAACAGTGGAAACCCCCACAAGTGACACCATTTTGTAAACTAGACCCCTTAAGGAACTTATCTAGATGTGTGGTGAGCACTTTGAGCCCCCATGTGCTTCACAGAAGTTTATAACGTAGAGCCGTGAAAAAAAAAATCGCATTTTTTTCTACAAAAATGATCTTTTTGCCCACAAATTTTTATTTTCACAAGGGTAACAGGAGAAATTAGACCACTAAAGTTGTTGTGCAATTTCTCCTGAGTACGTCGATACCCAATATGTGGGGGTAAACCACTGTTTGGGCGCACCGCAGAGCTTGGAAGAGAAAGAGTGCCGTTTTACTTTTTCAATGTAGAATTGGCTGGAATTGAGATCGGACGCCATGTCGCGTTTGGAGAGCCCCTGATGTGCCTAAACAGTAGAAATCCCCCACAAGTGACCCCATTTTGGAAACTAGACCCCCCAAGGAACTTATCTAGATGTGTGGTGAGAACTTTGAATGCCCAAGTGCTTCACAGAAGTTTATAATGCAGAGTCGTGAAAATAAAAAATATTTTTGTTTTACACAAAAAAGATTTTTTAGCCCCAAAGTTTTTATTTTCACAAGAGTACCAAGAGAAATTGGACCCCAAAAGTTGTTGTCCAATTTGTCCTGAGTATGCTGATACGCCATATGTGGGGGTAAACCACTGTTTGGGCGCACGGCAGAGCTCGGAAGGAAGGAGCGCCGTTTTGGAATGCAGACTTTGATAGAATGGTCTGCGGGCATTATGTTGCGTTTGCAGAGCCCCTGATGTACCTAACCAGTAGAAACCCTCCACAAGTGACCCCATTTTGGAAACTAGACCCCCCAATGAACTTATCTAGATGTGTGGTGAGAACTTTGAATGCCCAAGTGCTTCACAGAAGTTTAGAATGCAGAGTCGTGAAAATAAAAAATATTTTTTTTTTTCACAAAAAAGATATTGTAGCCCCCAAGTTTTTATTTTCACAAGGGTAACAGGAGAAATTGGACCACTAAAGTTGTTGTCCAATTTATCCTGAGTATGCTGATGCCCCATATGTGGGGGAAAAAAACACTGTTTGGGCGCACGGCAGAGCTCGGAAGGGAAGGAGCGCCTTTTTGGAATGCAGACTTTGATAGAATGGTCTGTGGGCATTATGTTGCGATTGCAGAGCCCCTGATGTACCTAAACTGTAGTAACCCCGCACAAGTGACCCCATTTTGGAAACTAGACCCCCCAAGGAACTTATCTAGATGTGTGGTGAGAACTTTGAATGCCCAAGTCCTTCACAGAAGTTTAGAATGCAGAGTCGTGAAAATAAAAAATATTTTTTTTTTCACAAAAAAGATATTGTAGCCCCCAAGTTTTTATTTTCACAAGGGTAACAGGAGAAATTGGACCACTAAAGTTGTTGTCCAATTTATCCTGAGTATGCTGATGCCCCATATGTGGGGGTAAACCACTGTTTGGGCACACGGCAGAGCTCGGAAGGGAAGGAGCGCCGTTTTGGAATGCAGACTTAGATAGAATGGTCTGTGGGCGTTATGTTGCGTTTGCAGAGCCCCTGATGTACTGATGTACCTAAACAGTAGTAACCCCCCACAAGTGACCCCGTTTTGGAAACTAGACCCCCCAAGGAACTTATATAGATGTGTGGTGAGAACTTTGAATGCCCAAGTGCTTCACAGAAGTTTATAATGCAGAGTCATAAAAAAATATATATATATTTTTCCACAAAAAAAGATTTTGTAGCCCCCAAGTTTTTATTTTCACAAGGGTAACAAGAGAAATTGGACCCCAGAAGTTGTTGTCCAATTTATCCTGAGTACGCTGATGCCCCATATGTGGGGGTAACCCACTGTTTGGGCGCACGGCAGAGCTCAGAAAGGAGGGAGCACCATTTGACTTTTTGAGCGCAAAATTGGCTGTCGTGTTTGGAGACCCCCTGATGTACCTAAACAGTGGAAACCCCCCAATTCTAGCTCCAACCCTAACCCCAACACACCCCTAACCCTAATCCCAACCTGATCCATAATCCTAATCACTAACCCTAACCATACTCACAACCCTTACCCCAAAACAACCCTAATGTCAACCCCAACCATAACCCTAATCAAATCCCTAAATCCAACACACCCCTAATCCTAATCTCAACCCTAACCTCAAACCTAACCCTAATCCCAATACACCCCTAATCACAACCCTAACCTTAACCCTAATCCCAAGCGTAACCCTAATGCCAACCCTAACCCTAATACCAACCCTAATCCAAACCCTAACCCTAATCCCAACTCTAACCCTAACTTTAGCCCCAACCCTAACCCTCGCCCTATGGCTACTTTCACACTTGCGTCGTTTGGCATCCGTCGCAATCCGTCGTTGTGGACAAGAAACGGATCCTGCAAATGTGCCCGCAGGATGCGTTTTTTGCCCATAGACTTGTATTGCCGACTGATCGTGACGGATGGACACACGTCGCGTCCGTCGTGCACTGGATCAGTTGTGTTTTGGCGGACCGTCGGCACAAAAAAAGTTCAATGAAACGTTTTTTTGTACGTCGCATCCGCCATTTCTGACCGCACATGCGTGGCCGTAACTCCGCCCCCTCCTCCCCAGGACATAGATTGGGCAGTTGATGCGTTGAAAAACTACAGCCGCTGCCCACATTGTGCACAATTTTCACAACGTGCGTCAGTATGTCGAGCCGACGCATTGAGACGGCCCCGTACCGACGTAAGTGTGAAAGAAGCCTAACCCTAAATTTAGCCCCAACCCTAACCCTAAATTTAGCCCCAACCCTAACCCTAAATTTAGCCCTAACCCTACCCCTAACCCTACCCCTAACCCTACCCCTACCCCTAACCCTAACCCTACCCCTAACCCTAACCATTCCCCTAACCCTACCCCTACCCCTAACCCTACCCCTAACCCTAACCCTACCCCTAACCCTACCCCTAACCCTAACCCTACCCCTAACCCTACCCCTAACCCTACCCCTAACCCTAACCCTAATTTTAGCCCCAACTGCTGTTCTCCTGCCGGCCAGCAGATGGAGACAGATGGCGGGCGCACTGCGCATGCGCCCGCCATTTTCTTTTGCCGGCGGCCAGGAGGAGCAGCAGGAGGATCCAGGGACACAGGTGAGTATTTTAGGGTCCCCGAATCCCCCTATTTCTCTGTCCTCTGATGTGCGATCACATCAGAGGACAGAGAATTACACTTTACTTTTTTTTTTGCGGTCGCCGGTAAACAGTTACTTACCAGCGATCGCAAAACAGGGGGTCGGTAAAACCGACCCCGATCATGCTCTTTGGGGTCTCGGCTACCCCCGGCAGCCGAGACCCCAAAGATTCTCGCGAGGCCGGCCGGCGGCCGCACTGCACATGCGCCCGCCATTTTGAAGATGGCGGCGCCCACCGGGAGACACGAGGAGCACCGGGGGAGATAGGTAAGTATCGGGGGGCTATCTGGGACCCCCTTTCTCTGTCCTCCGATGTGCGATCACATCGGAGGACAGAGAAATTAAAAAGAGATCGCATTTTTTTGCGATCGCCGGTAAACGGTTAATTACCGGCGATCGCAAATGCGGGGTGGGTACAAAACCCCCCGAATCATGTTCTTTGGGGTCTCGGCTACCCCCGGCAGCCGAGACCCCAAAGAAAATCCGACTCTGGGGGGCGCTATACACTTTTTCCACAGCGCCGTTAATTAACGGCGCTGTGGTTTAAGTACCCTTAGCGGCTGCCGTTAAAAGGCGTATCGGCAGTCGCTAAGGGGTTAAGGTGTTTATTATTAAGGGAAAAAGAAATCCAGAGATCTCTGTGTCTGGCAGAGACTCTACGATCATGAGACCCCTTGGTCTGATAAAGCTGTGGCTGTTGTTAGGTAATGACCGGTGTTATTTGCGAGGTTCACTATGTGTCCCCCAGGATGTGCTCAGAAGCGTACTGAGGCAATTGAAGTGCATTGGAGTCAGAGGCATAGCTGTGATTGCAATGCAGAATAAAAGTGAATATGCGTTGGACAAGCTATTTGTCCAGGGCAGATTTAAGGAAACCTGCTGGGATTTTATTTTTGAAATGGACTACAGGATGGCAGTGGGACAGTCCATTTCCTTGAGGGTCGGGTTTTCCAGGTGGCCTGTGGCCACAGGTTGTTTATGAAAAAAACCTGAAGCCGAGGGTTTGGATGTGACAGTGAGAGTGGACTTTGGCAGTAAGCAGAAGGTCGGCTCTGCAAAAATTCAGCCTGTGCGAGAGTAACATAGAGCCCAGCAGAGTGAACTCCTGGCACCCCATAGCGTGATCCGGTGCATTTATGGACTGTCTTGTTTATCGGCTGCGATCCAGAGGATACTGAGTACTGTACACTTGTGTGCGTTTTTTTACATAAAACACGTTTTGCTGTAAACTGCCCCGTAGTTACTGCCTGTCACACTGCACCCATCCCGCTGCACTACATATGGTTGGAGAGTGCAGGCAGTTTGAACTAAGGCATACCCCAAAGTGTGCTGCTTGTCAGTAATCAAGTCTGCAACGCTACAGCTCGAGTCTGCTGATAAGATGGAGAAACTACTTCAGCAGTTGGTCCTCACACAGCAGCAGCAGATGAAGTTGCAGCGGCAGCAGCAAGAGCAAAGGAAGCAAGAGCAGCAACAACTGCAGCAGGAGCAGAATCAATTGCAGCAGACAAATAACCTGTTGATACAGCATATCGCGGCTCTGAGAGGCACCCACCCCAGCAACCACGTTCTGGTTGGAGGCCCAGTACAAAGTCCGGTCAGCACTGAGGAAGATGGCGACTGAGGACAACATGGAGGCCTTCCTCACCTTCTTCAAATGTACTGCAGAGCAGGAGAGCTTGCTGGTGACCCAGTGGGCTGAAATGGCGGTCAGGAAGATGACCAGAAGGCCTACCTGGACCTCAGTCGGGATGATGCACTAGACTACGAGAAGATGAAAAGTGAGATCCTTGCCAGACTGGGGGTTAATACGTATGTGCGGGCCCAATGGGTGTTCCAGTGGTCTTTTTCCGAGTCTCGCCCTGCTTGGTCTCAGGCCTATGACTTGCTGCAACTGGTTAAAGAATGGCTCCAGTCTGAGACCTTAATCCCATTCCAAATGGTAGAGATTGTGGTGGTCGACCAGCTGGTGAGGGCTCTTGGGTGGGACAAGCGGCACTGTAGGTGGTTGGACTGGTGGAGTGGTATACAGCCACTCAGGACTTTATATGGGACACTGCTCCAGTTTTGCTGTCACATAAAGCCCCACCAGCCCAGGAGCTTGGGGAAAATCCATGGCCCTCCATGGGGGGGAATTAGGACCAAAACCGGTCTGAGGGAATATCCTGAAGGGAGAGTGACAGCAGACTCGTGTCCCCTAAAATGGCCCCAAGGTCCAGCCGCGCTGCAGCTATCAAGTGCTGGTGGTGCCAGGGCCCCAGACATGTGGCTGCCAAATGCCCCCTGACAGCTGAATTCATGGACTGCGGGTATACTCACCATGTCTTCATGTACACTCAGCCCATCTACACCGCCACCACAGTCACTGTTGGTACTGAACTCCAACTGTGCAAGATACTCATTAATGGGTACATAGTAACATAGTAACATACATAGTAACATAGTTAGTAAGGCCGAAAAAAGACATTTGTCCATCCAGTTCAGCCTATATTCCATCATAATAAATCCCCAGATCTACGTCCTTCTACAGAACCTAATAATTGTATGATACAATATTGTTCTGCTCCAGGAAGACATCCAGGCCTCTCTTGAACTCCTCGACTGAGTTCGCCATCACCACCTCCTCAGGCAAGCAATTCCAGATTCTCACTGCCCTAACAGTAAAGAATCCTCTTCTATGTTGGTGGAAAAACCTTCTCTCCTCCAGACGCAAAGAATGCCCCCTTGTGCCCGTCACCTTCCTTGGTATAAACAGATCCTCAGCGAGATATTTGTATTGTCCCCTTATATACTTATACATGGTTATTAGATCGCCCCTCAGTCGTCTTTTTTCTAGACTAAATAATCCTAATTTCGCTAATCTATCTGGGTATTGTAGTTCTCCCATCCCCTTTATTAATTTTGTTGCCCTCCTTTGTACTCTCTCTAGTTCCATTATATCCTTCCTGAGCACCGGTGCCCAAAACTGGACACAGTACTCCATGTGCGGTCTAACTAGGGATTTGTACAGAGGCAGTATAATGCTCTCATCATGTGTATCCAGACCTCTTTTAATGCACCCCATGATCCTGTTTGCCTTGGCAGCTGCTGCCTGGCACTGGCTGCTCCAGGTAAGTTTATCATTAACTAGGATCCCCAAGTCCTTCTCCCTGTCAGATTTACCCAGTGGTTTCCCGTTCAGTGTGTAATGGTGATATTGATTCCCTCTTCCCATGTGTATAACCTTACATTTATCATTGTTAAACCTCATCTGCCACCTTTCAGCCCAAGTTTCCAACTTATCCAGATCCATCTGTAGCAGAATACTATCTTCTCTTGTATTAACTGCTTTACATAGTTTTGTATCATCTGCAAATATCGATATTTTACTGTGTAAACCTTCTACCAGATCATTAATGAATATGTTGAAGAGAACAGGTCCCAATACTGACCCCTGCGGTACCCCACTGGTCACAGCGACCCAGTTAGAGACTATACCATTTATAACCACCCTCTGCTTTCTATCACTAAGCCAGTTACTAACCCATTTACACACATTTTCCCCCAGACCAAGCATTCTCATTTTGTGTACCAACCTCTTGTGCGGCACGGTATCAAACGCTTTGGAAAAATCGAGATATACCACGTCCAATGACTCACCGTGGTCCAGCCTATAGCTTACCTCTTCATAAAAACTGATTAGATTGGTTTGACAGGAGCGATTTCTCATAAACCCATGCTGATATGGAGTTAAACAGTTATTCTCATTGAGATAATCCAGAATAACATCCCTCAGAAACCCTTCAAATATTTTACCAACAATAGAGGTTAGACTTACTGGCCTATAATTTCCAGGTTCACTTTTAGAGCCCTTTTTGAATATTGGCACCACATTTGCTATGCGCCAGTCCTGCGGAACAGACCCTGTCGCTATAGAGTCACTAAAAATAAGAAATAATGGTTTATCTATTACATTACTTAGTTCTCTTAGTACTCGTGGGTGTATGCCATCCGGACCCGGAGATTTATCTATTTTAATCTTATTTAGCCGGTTTCGCACCTCTTCTTGGGTTAGATTGGTGACCCTTAATATAGGGTTTTCATTGTTTCTTGGGATTTCACCTAGCATTTCATTTTCCACCGTGAATACCGTGGAGAAGAAGGTGTTTAATATGTTAGCTTTTTCCTCGTCATCTACAACCATTCTTTCCTCACTATTTTTTAAGGGGCCTACATTTTCAGTTTTTATTCTTTTACTATTGATATAGTTGAAGAACAGTTTGGGATTAGTTTTACTCTCCTTAGCAATGTGCTTCTCTGTTTCCTTTTTGGCAGCTTTAATTAGTTTTTTAGATAAAGTATTTTTCTCCCTATAGTTTTTTAGAGCTTCAATGGTGCCATCCTGCTTTAGTAGTGCAAATGCTTTCTTTTTACTGTTAATTGCCTGTCTTACTTCTTTGTTTAGCCACATTGGATTTTTCCTATTTCTAGTCCTTTTATTCCCACAAGGTATAAACCGCTTACACTGCCTATTTAGGATGTTCTTAAACATTTCCCATTTATTATCTGTATTCTCATTTCTGAGGATATTGTCCCAGTCTACCAGATTAAGGGCATCTCTAAGCTGTTCAAACTTTGCCTTCCTAAAGTTCAATGTTTTTGTGACTCCCTGACAAGTCCCCCTAGTGAAAGACAGGTGAAACTGCACAATATTGTGGTCGCTATTTCCTAAATGCCCAACCACCTGCAGATTTGTTATTCTGTCAGGTCTATTAGATAGTATTAGATCTAAAAGTGCTGCTCCTCTGGTTGGATTCTGCACCAATTGTGAAAGATAATTTTTCTTGGTTATTAGCAGAAACCTGTTGCCTTTATGGGTTTCACAGGTTTCTGTTTCCCAGTTAATATCCGGGTAGTTAAAGTCCCCCATAACCAGGACCTCATTATGGGTTGCAGCTTCATCTATCTGCTTTAGAAGTAGACTTTCCATGCTTTCTGTTATATTTGGGGGTTTGTAACAGACCCCAATGAGAATTTTGTTACCATTTTTCCCTCCATGAATTTCAACCCATATGGACTCGACATCCTCATTCCCTTCGCTAATATCCTCCCTTAAAGTGGACTTTAGACAAGACTTTACATAGTCTTGTCTAAAGTACCAGTCGGACGATCTCTTGGACTCGAGATGCGTAGTGACTCAGATTCATGGGTCCCTTGTTGCTGGTGACAACTCCAATGGACAGAATTTGGGGGTAGTATGCATACATGGAGGACTCCAAAAGTACCACACTCTGTGTGGAGAAATATAACATGTGGTGGGAGTGGTAAAGACTCTTCCATACGGAACTGTGTTGGGAAGAGACTTGCTCTTGTTCTGGTCCCTGTGGTAGACAAGGGTTAACATTCCCAAGGTAAATGCTATTTCGAGCATGGAACACGAAGATCCCAAATCATGGATACCTGCCGTAGGGGTCACCAACATAGGGACAGAGTGTAACCCTGATAGGCTTCCCTTAGAGGTATTGGCTGGAGAAGTCGAGGAGACCCCACCAATTCCCCATCTGGAAGTTGCTCCTGGTTAGTTTGGGACCGCTCAGCTTCAGGATTCCATTTGGTACACAAAATTAAAATTCTGGGTCTGGGGGAAAAGGTGTGCAAATGGGTAAGTGATTGGCTTAGTGATGGAAAGCAGAGGGTGGATATAAATAGTATATTCTCTAATTGGGTCGCTGTGACCAGTGGGGTACTGCAAGGGTCGGTGTTGGGACCTATTCTCTTCAACATATTTCTTAGCGATCTGGTAGAAGGTATACACAGTAAAATATCGATATTTGCAAATGATACAAATCTATGTAAAGCAGTCAATACAAGAGAAGATAGTATTTTGCTACAGATGGATCTGGAAGTTGGAAACTTCGGCCGAGAGGTGGCAGATGCAGTTTAACAATGATAAATGTAAGATTATACACATGGGAAGAAGGAATCAATATCACCATTACACACTGAATGGGAAACCACTGGGTAAATCTGAAATGGGGAAGGACTTGGGGATCCTAGTGTAAGGATTCAAAAGGTAAAAAAGTGGACCCGCGACGACGATCTCCCCACGGATGAGCAGGGAGAGTTAGGGGCAGGCCCGTGAGGGACTATCGCCACAGAAGCTGGGGGACCAAGATGGAAAAAAGGAGAAACAAAGACTGGTAGGAGCAGCTGGGACACAGGACAGATAAGAAATACAGAAACACAGAAACAAGCAGGTATATAACTAAGAGACAGGACTGACGGGAACGCTACAGAAACAAAGGACTGCAGGGATTCAGAGTTTCACGCCATTTTTACAGGTGCACCAAAACACACTCAAAAACAAAACCAAAATGGATTTTGCTGGGAAATATGTTAAGGCACATCCTTTCCAGGGTAATGACTTGTATATAAGGCAAAATAATTAACCCCAGACCAAAATGTTCCACTTGGGCTATGTTCACACGCAACGTTTTTGATGCATTTTTCAACTTTAACATTGCTTTCAACCAATACAAATTGTTGTGAATTCTGCTCTTGGGTTCCCTCCACTGGTTGTAGGTGGGAATGCAGTTGTCTCTGAGTCACAGTCCTGGCCAGGTGTATCTGCTAATTGCTGTTCTGACTGGGATATTTAAGTGTGCAGAATTCTTTAGCCCTTTCCAGTTGTCAATGTTTCTTTGGAAGTATTGGATCTCTACCTGGCCTCACTTGCTTAGCTGCCAGTTCAGCAAAGATAAGTGTCTGTTTCTTTTTCTGAAGCACACTTGCTGTGTGCTTATTTTCAGTGCTGGTCTTTTGTTTCTATTTGTCCAGCTTAGACTGTGTCAGGTATTTTTCTCAGTCTGGTTGGATTCTCTGGAGTTGCAGTTATACTCTCCACATCTTTAGTTAGGTGGTGGAGTTTGGTATTTTCTGCTGTGGATATTTTTGTAGTATTTTTATGCTGACCGCTTAGTATCCTGTCCTGTCCTTTTCTATTTAGCTAGAAGTGGCCTCCTTTGCTAAGCCTGTTTTCTGACTGCGTGTGTCTTTTCCTCTCCAACTCACAGTCATTATTTGTGGGGGGCTGCCTATCCTTTGGGGGTCTACTCTGAGGCAAGATAGTTTTCCCATTTCCATCTTTAGGGGTATTTAGTCCTCCGGCTGTGTCGAGGTGTCTAGGTTTTGTTAGGCACACCCCACGGCTACTTCTAGTTGCGGTGATAAGATCAGGGTTTGCGGTCAGTAAAGTTACCACCTACTCCAGTGAAGGTTTTCATGCTGCTCCAAGGCCACCTGATCATAACAACAAATGCATTCACTGGGCAATACAAATGCATTCACTGGAAAATGTCATTGTAACATTTAACAATCCTAGCTGGCCATGTGGTGTGTAACACATAAGGAGACACATCTTGTTTCATTTATTATGAAGGAGGTACTCTTAAAGTCACAAAGCCTAGTTTTAAAGGGGCATCAGACGGCATTAATATTCTTAAACGGCCATTATTAAACATTGTGGCTCCTATGCTGTTATTGCCTATGCAGTGAGTGGCTTGGCTGCCAAGAATTACGAGGCACCCAAATACCCCTTTCACGAGAGGTACAGGAGGGCTTCCTGAAAAAAATGTTGCTTTGAATGCAAGGCCTGCCCTGCTATCAAGTCATATGCACCCCAAGAATCCTTTGAACCCAGGTACTGGATGGCCACAGGAAAACCCACTTAACATTCTTCAGTTGGTCCTGCCATATTGTTTCGATATGCATTGAATGCAAAGGCCGCCTTGACCCAAATTTGCACTCACCTCAATCCCCCCATGGAAGAATCATGGAGGAGAGCCTCCTAAAAATACCATCCCATTCCAAAGGAACAGGACTCCTAGACTTCTAATGCCCATACACTAAGTGCATGGGCTGACAAACATTTCCCCATGCGGGTACATTTAAAAAAAATATTTTATGGGAATCATAGACACCCTTGCCAAAAAATTAACTGGCTCTAGCAGCACGGAACACGTTCCCTGGTGTTCTGGTGGTGGAGAATGATGATCCGTGGAGGAAGGTCTCATTAAAAACTAGGCCCAATTTAAAGGAGTGGATCTCCTAGACTCGTAATGCCTATACACTAAGTGCATGGGCTGACAAACATTTTGATGGGGGTACATTTTTAAAAAAATATTTTTGGGGGATCATAGACACCCTTGCCAAAAAATTGACTGGCTGTAGCAGCATAGAACACGTTCACTGTGGTGTTCTAGTGGTGGAGAATGATGAAACGTGGAGGAAGGCCTCATTAATAACTAGGCCCAATTTAAAGGATTGGGTCTCCTAGAATTGTGATGCTCATATACTAAGTGCATGGGCTGACAAACAAACATAGGGGGTACATTTAAAAAAAAATATTTTATGGGGATCATATACACCCTTGTTATAGCTGTTTTTGCTCTGACCCAGTCAGATAGCTAGATCACCAGGGAGGCCAAATCGTGAAATTACGCCCTTAATGTTTGCCTTTAAGTGCCTTTTGCCTTTAATTGTTAGAATTTCTAAAATCTGTTGTTGTAATAGTCTGCTAGTCTCCTTTCCATTTCTTATCATGTATGTTCTAAATAGTCAGCCATAACAGGCTCTGGGTGCGTGGTAAATAAAGCATGACCCTGGGCGATGGTGGGGGCTAATGCAAAGGTAATGGGAAGCGCAACGCAACATAAAATCAGCCATGCATGCCAGACTGCTAACAGGCAAGACTTCCGTGTCCTCATCAGCAGGACGACAGACCATGCTGTCCTCCTCCTCCCCCTGTCCTCAGGCCATCTACACTGAAGAGAGAGTATGACAGCTGTGCTTGTAGTACCATCTATTGCGCATGAAAGTAGCTCCTGTTATTCCTCCTCCTTCTCATTATCTACCAATCCAAGATGGGACGACATGAGGCTGGGCTGAGTGTAATCACCCTGTATCATTCCTTGGTCCATGTCCTCATGCTCTACCTGCAATGCATCCTCTTTCATTGTGAGCAGAGAGGTTTTCAGAATGCAGGGATGTGGGATGGTGATGCTAATTATGGCGTCATCGCCACTCACCATCTTGGTGCAGTCCTCAAGCTTTTCGAGGATGGTACATATGGTTGACATCCATGTCCACTCCTGAGGTCTTATATGTGGAGTCTGAAATGAATAATGTTGGCCTTGTTGATGTTGGTAGTCAACAACTGCCCTCTTCTGCTCACAAATCCTTATCTAACATATGCAGTATAGAGTTCCAATGCGTGGGGACATCACACACCAGTCGGTGAGCCGGAAGATGCAAACGCTGCTGATGCACTGCAAGGGCGGCTAAAGCTGTAGCTGACTTTCTAAAATGGGCAGACAGATGGCGTACTTTCACTAGCAGATCTGGCAGCTCTGAGTAGCTTTGAGAAAACGTTGAACGATGAGGTTAAGCACATGGACCAGACTGTTTGAGGGTGTGCACAGGTGTCTTTTTATACTGATAACAAGTTTAAACAGGTGCCATTACTACAGGTAATGAGTGGAGGAAAGAGGAGACTCTTAAAGAAGAAGTTACAGGTCTGTGAGAGCCAGAAATCTTGATTGTTTGTTTCTGACCAAATACTTATTTTCCACCATAATATGCAAATAAAATGTTAAAAAAACAGACAATGTGATTTTCTGGATTTTTTTTTCTCAGTTTGTCTCCCATAGTTGAGGTCTACCTATGATGTAAATTGCAGACGCCTCTCATCTTTTTAAGTGGTGGAACTTGCACTATTGCTGACTGACTAAATACTTTTTTGCCCCACTGTATATATATATATATATATATACATATATATATATGTATATATACATATATAGACTGTATATATGTTTTTACGAATATTTGAGGCCATGGATCCATTCTATGTCCATTTTGCAGGCCGGCGAGAAAATCTCGCCGTATGGATGCCATAAGGATGCCATACGGATGACACACGGATAATGTTTGGTGAAAAAATCGCATCCTCCAATTAAATATGGATCACTGTTCAATAAATTTTCTGCGTATCTCGGCCATCAAAAACGGACCGTATTTTTATACCTGTGTGTGACTCCGGCCTTAGTGTTCGGAGATTTAGTTTTTGTGGACACAGCTGAATGATTTACAGCTGCTAGCCAGCCTGAGTACATGTGAGGGTTGCCTGGTTGCTAGGGAATCCCCACATTTATTCAAGTTGGGCAGTAGCTGTAAAGCATTCAGCTGCCGGGATGAAAACTAAGGTCATCCGAGCAACGAGTACACTCACTCATCAGTAATGCCCAATCATTCTGCACATTTCGATATGATCCCAGGAAAGGCAAAACCTCACTTTTACTTTCTTAAATATTAAGGTTTCAAGTTTATCAACCTTTTTGATTGATCAACAGCATTGTAGTTGTTCAATAAGAAAATTAATCATCAAAAATACAAATTGCCTAATAATTGTGCATATACTTCGACATAAATATGCAAACTGTAGCACAAACCTCACAATTTGCTTCACTAAAAGTTTTCAAAGTTTGTTTTAATTTATAAATAAAAAATAATGAATACAATGAATAATATTAGAGAGTTTGGATAGCAGTTCTTTATCGAAGTTCTTTCTAAAGATTCTTTACCCAGAATTATGCAGTGGTGTACATTCTTCTGTTATCTCTAGTTAACCACCAGATGGCACTATTACGACTTTTACTTATGTAGACTATCAAACAAAAAGAGATATAATTGCACTAGGATTAGATTCATTAAACACCATAAAATCAGTGAAAATAGCAAGATGTTACCTAAAACAGTAGCAGATTATTGAATAAGTTAATCATATGCAAATTAACAGTCATAGCTGGCTCATTAGAAGAGGGTTAGTGTCACATTATTTAAGAATAAATGTGCTATAGTCAAATAATGTGACATAATTGAGCTGATGATAATACTTCTTTTACAATTCTGTAGAATATTAACAATCTTAAAGAACTGACATACTAAGAATTTGTTGTGATTTTTCATAGAACAGTTTTTGCTCCTATAGCTGATCCTATGAAGAGACAAAGTGATGGGCGCCATTATGGAGTTGACAGAAGTAACTGTGCACTTATCGAGTTATTTTGAATCAGTAAATTTTATAAAGTGTTAGCTGAAAGTTGCATAGCTTCTCTTAAGGTTTCATACTTGCAATGGAAATTCTATCTGATTCCACAGATCTGCGCTGGTATTCTTCACACAGAAACGAAGAAAAACACGATGATGCCCAATATAACCCTTTCACCACCCAACCTGTTCACGCTATCATAACTAGGCCAAATTTTACAATTCATTCCAGTTTCTTTTTAATCCTACACAAACTCAAAGCCATTGCCCAAACAATCATAAATTAAAAATTATAGCAAATTTTATTTAAAGAATAAATTACAAAACATAACACATATAGTAATAAACAGTTATAACGACAAAGGCACATAGAAGGCTCATGCAGGAAGGACAGCAAACATTGGTTATAGCACAGGGAGGGTGAAATAGACAAAACTGATCAAACTACACCTAAAATAAAGGTTCAGGGTATAAACATACTCAAAAGTGCATCTAAGGTGCAGTGTATACAGAAGAGCCCCAGGTTAAAAAGATATACATCTAAGGTAAAGATACAAAAGTAAATGCTAGTTTCCAAATGTCTCAGAACCCAGGGGAGATAGTACCATAGAAGATGCTCAGCTTACCCATAATACTGCCTGCCAATGTGTGTCCAGTGCAGCCCCGACGCACGTTTCATGATTTTTGATATTCATGTTAATCCTAAAAATATTAGGGTGTAAAGGAATATTTCACAATTACATGGGGTCATTGGTGAGTATCCCCAATGTTTTGATAACACACCTCCTATCAGTTTGTGAGACTGACTGAAGGTGGTTACAAAATTCATATTTGATTTTGTTCTTCATCTTATTGGGATTTAATATTGGGAAAGATGTTGCAGTTTTTTGGGATTCTTTTATGCAGTCTTCCTGTTGCATTGTTACCGTCCATTTGAAGGCCTCAGCTTATGAGTTTTTTAGCACTCTGAGAGAAAAGGATTTGCCAGTAACCTCTCGTTAGGTCTAGTGATGAGCGAGCATGCTCGCCATTACTCGGTACTCGTCCGAATATCACTGTCCTCGGTGTACTCGGCGAGCACCGAGCATTACCAGGAATTTTCGGAGGGAGCTCAGGTATCCTCCTTTTACTTTTGACGCTTTTTAGAGCGCCAATCAACATGCAGGGATTGTCTGCCATGTAGAGTAATACCGCAGTCATCTTTGTTGTGGTATTAAAGTAAATGGCTGGCCGCACAGCGTCATCAGGTCTATAAGCATTCTGCTCCGGACTCAGCTAGTGTAGGGAGAGCTGCTGCTGAACTAGGGTCTGATTCTTTGATTAGTTAGTGTCAGTCTACTAGTGTTCAATCCACAAATTCTGATAAACCAACAGTCCTCTTTAGGGCTAAATCGGGGGTACAGAGATCACAGTGCTAGGTAGGCAGGAGAGTCTATGTGCACATATCCACATCAGTGCAAGGTCTGCAAGCACTGTATGTAAGTATATAGATCTCCCTGCAGACCTCAAAAAGCTTAATTCCTGTCTGCTGCTGCGTATTTTATACAGTTATATGAAAAAGTTTGGGCACCCCTATTAATCTTAAGCTTAATGTTTTATAAAAATTGTTTTTTTGCAACAGCTATTTCAGTTTCATATCTCTAATAACTGTTGGACACAGTAATGTTTATGCCTTGTAATGAGGTTAATTGTACTAACAGAAAATGTGCAATCTGCATTCAAACAAAATTTGACAGGTGCATAAGTATGGGCACCCCACCAGAAAAGTGACATTAACTATTCCGTCAGCTGGCAGATCCCCTACTTTGAAGTGGGCTCCGGCGGTGAGCCCACCTCAAAGCCGCGACATGTCAGCTGTTTTGTACAGCTGACATCTGCGCGCAATGAGCGCGAGCGGAATCGCGATCCGCTCGTGCCTATTACCTAGTTAAATGCCGCCGTCAAGCGCTGACAGTGGCATTTAACTAGCGCTCCCGGCCGCGCGGCCGGGGGTGCTCGCCCTGCAGAAAAAAAAAAATTTAAACACCAAAATTACGTTTTTTTGGTCGCCGCAACATTGCATTAAAATGCAATAACGGGCGATCAAAAGAACGTATCTGCACCAAAATGGTATCATTAAAAACAACAGCTCGGCATGCAAAAAATAATTGGAGACGCTACGGGTATCAGAAAATCGTGCAATTTTTAAAAAAAATTTTTTACCAAACTTTGGAATTTTTTTCACCACTTAGATAAAAAATAACCTAGACATGTTAGGTGTCTATGAACTTGTAATGACCTGGAGAATCATAATGGCAGGTTAGTTTTAGCATTTGGTGAACCTAGCAAAAAAAGCCAAACAAAAAACAAGTGTGATATTGCACTTTTTTTGCAATTTCATCACACTTGGAATTTTTTTCCCGTTTTCTGTTACACAGCATGGTAAAACCAATGATGTCTTTCAAAAGTACATCTCGTCCCGCAAAAAATAATCCCTCACATGGCCATATTGACGGAACAATAAAAAAATTATGGCTCTGGGAAGGAGGGGAGCGAAAAACAAAAACGAAAAAATGGAAAAAGCTCCGGGGGTGAAGGGGTTAATATTTAGTAGATCCTCCTTTTGCAAAAATAACAGCCTCTAGTCGCTTCCTGTAGCTTTTTAATGAGTTCCTGGATCCTGGATGAAGGTATTTTTGACCATTCCTCTTTACAAAACAATTCCAGTTCAGTTAAGTTTGATGGTCGCCGAGCATGGACAGCCCTCTTCAAATGATCCCACAGATGTTCAATGATATTCAGGTCTGGGGACTGGGATGGCCATTCCAGAACAGTGTAATTGTTCCTCTGCATGAATGCCTGAGTAGATTTGGAGCGGTGTTTTGGATCATTGTCTTGCTGAAAGATCTATCCCCTGCATAACTTCAACTTTGTCACTGATTCATGAACATTATTGTCAAGAATCTGCTGATACTGAGAGGAATCCATGCATCCCTCAACTTTAACAAGATTCCCGGTGTCGGCATTGGCCACACAGCCCCAAAGCATGATGGAACTCCACCAAATTTTACTGTGGGTATCAAGTGTTTTTCTTGGAATGCTGTGTTTTTTAGCCGCCATGCATGTCGCCTTTTTGTATGACCAAACAACTCAATCTTGGTTTCATCATTCCACAGGACTTTCTTCCAAAAAGAAATTGGCTTCTCCAAATGTGCTTTTGCATACCTCAGCCGACTCTGTTTGTGGCGTGTTTGCAGAAACGGCTTCTTTCTCATCACTCTCCCATACAGCTTCTCCTTGTGCAAAGTGCGTTGTATAGTTGACCAATGCACAGTGACACCATCTGCAGCAAGTTGATGCTGCAGTGCAGCTCTCTGGAGGTGGTCTGAGGATTGTCCTTGACTGATCTCACCATTCTTCTTCTCTGCCTTTCTGATGTTTTTCTTGGCCTGCCACTTCTGGCCTTAACAAGAACTGTACCTGTGTTCTCCATTTCCTTACTATGTTCCTCACAGTGGAAATTGACTGGTTAAATCTCTGAGACAGCTTTTTGTATCCTTCCCCTGAACAACTATGTTGAATAATCTTTGTTTTCAGATCATTAGACAGTTGTTTTGAGGAGCCCATGATGCCACTCTTCAGAGGAGATTCAAACAGGAGAACAACTTGCAAGTGGCCACTTTAAGTAGCTTTTCTCATGATTGCATACACCTGGCTATGAAGTTCAAAGCTCAATGAGGTTAGAAAACCAAAAAAAGTGCTTTAGTAAGTCAGTAAAAAGTAGGTAGGAGTATTTAAAACAAGAAAATGATAAGGGTGCCCATACTTATGCACCTGTCAAATTTTGTTTGAATGCAGATTGCACTTTTTCTGTTAGTACAATAAACCTAATTTCAAGGCAGAAACATTACTGTGTCCAATAGTTATTAGATATATGAAACTGAAATAGCTGTTGCAAAAAAAACAATTTTTATAAAACATTAAGCTTAAGATTAATAGGGGTGCCCAAACTTTTTCATATAACTGTATATACGCAGCTGCACATATACGTGGCTAGGATTTTTTTTTTGCACCTTATACCTTCTAATTTTATTACAAAGCAATCCATAGCTTCCTTTTATCTACATTTATTTGCTTGGTCACACTGCAGACTACAGTCAGGTCATTTCAAAACAAGAGCGCGAAAATCTAACAATTTAAAAAGGGGTTTTTTTTTTGCCGAGGCATCAGATGTGCGTGCGCAGAAAATGCTGGCCTTTTTTTGTGTGCTGTAGTATTTTTTGGAGTGTCTTACAACATTTTTGGATACCATTTTGCTGACCAAAAAATCTGCAGCTGGCACAAAAATATTTAGTTACAGTTCTTATATTGATCACTGTGATTTGTATGCCACAAGCATCGCATATAATTGCGCTAAATATTATTCAATTTTAGTACTCCAATTTTTTATTTAGTGTCATAGCCTACTTATTGACACAATTTTGGTGGGCCCAAAAATATCAAGGCCACATTTTGATCAGTCTGTTATCTCTGTCTGACGCCTGGTCTATCTGTGGTCTACAAATACTTTCTTTTCAGGCATGCATTCCACTTTTTTGTCTGTCTGCTACCCTTGTTCTATAAAGTATTTTGTGGTTAAAAAAATGTAAAACCCTCGAGTTCACATATTACAACAGTCTGTTATCTCCGTCCGACACCTGGTCTATCTGTGCTTTACAAATACTTGCTTTTCAGGCATACTGTACAGTCCACTTTTTTGCCTGTCTGCTACTCTTGTTCTACAAAGTATTTTGTGGTTAACATTTTTTTAAAACACTCCAGGCCACATATTGCAACAGTCTGTTATCTCAGTCAGATGCCTGGTCTATCTGTAGTCTCAAATGCTTGTTTTTCAGACATGCAATCGACTTTTTTGTCTACTACCCTTGGTCTATACAGTATTTTGTGGTTAAAAATATTTGAAAAACTCCAGGCCACATATTATAAGAGTCTGTCATCTCCGTCTGACACCTGGTCTATCTGTGCTGTACAAATACTTGCTTTTCAGGCATACATTCCACTTTCTTGTCTGTCTGCTTCCTCGTTCTATACAGTATTTTGTGGAGAAAAAAAATCCAAGCCACATATTGAAACAGACTGTTATCTCAGTCAGACGCCCGATCTATCTGTGGTCTCCAAATACTTGCTTTTCAGGCATACATTCCTCTTTTTTGTCTGCTACACTTGGTCTATACAGTATTTTGTGGTTAAAAATATTTAAAAAAACTCCAGGCCACATATTGCAACAGACTGTTATCTCAGTCAGACTTCTGCTCTATCTGTGGGCTACAAAAACTTGCTTTTCAGGCATATATTCCACTTTTTTGGCATTGTGTTAGCCTACTTCATGATAATAATTTTGTTTTCAAAAAATAAAAAAGGCAATATATTGAACATTGTGGTTTCTCTGTCAGATGCCTCCTCTATCTGTGATTTAAAAATTGTTGCATTTGAGTGATCCTTTGAACTGGTTTTGGGGTGTCTTACCCTAGTTATTAATAAAATTTGTAAAAAAAAAAAATGAAAAAATTACCAATACTCCATTGAATTAAAAGTGTGTTTTTTCGGCACACCGATCACATATATGTTTTCTCAAAATTAATCCATTTGTATTGAACTTTTAAAATATTTCCATTTCAAATGGGCAAGGCAGGGGGCAAGGGACGGGGAAGTGGACGTGATGCTGATGGTGCATACAGAAAGTGGGCCACAACAAAGACCCACATCTTCTCGTTCGACCTTCCTGTTCCAGTTTCTAGGGGACCGCAGCACACCACTATTAAAGCCAGAGAAGTATGAAATGGTTGTTGGTTGATAACGGATAATGCTTCCAGTCACTTTGCCACTGTTAGGAGTCGAGTTTCCTCTGCTGCTCAGGGGGAATCTCGATCCGTGTCTGCTGTGGTCTCCCATTCAGCATCGGCCGCAGTGGGGTCTGCTCAGCGGAGACGTCGCTCCCAGCGTCTCGCTGAGGATGATTCTGTGCATAGGGTCACTACTGCCTTTTCTGGCTTTCCTATGGTACCCTGCACTGATCTGCGGCGAGCAGGCCTCTCTGGGACTAAGTCCTTATTTACACACACTGAGCATGCCCAGGGCAAGGTCTCCCATTGGAGGTCGAGGGTCACATGCTCAGGTACTGCAGCGCATCCCATTGGTCCTCCAGGAAGGTCCTGAAAGGGCAAAACTTCGGTAGCAGCTTCCTGTGCTGCAACTATATAAGCTGCGCATGACCGCACGGCCATGCGCAAGTATTGTCTGAAGTTATGTGCTTTGCACCAGTGTGGTCACATGTGTGTGTGTTCAGGGACCCGGCTGAAATAAGCCCCTAGAATGCTGGCTCCTCTGGCAAGGAGATTGAGTCTGAGTGTATTCAGGGACCCGGCTGAAATAAGCCCCTAGAATGCTGGCTCCTCCGGCGAGGAGTTTTGTGTATTTGCGTGACCACTGACTGCTCTCTGTTTGGGCAGTTAGCCTGTGCCTTTGTGGAGTCTAACAGGGCACAGTGCTTCCATTTCACGGCCACTAAGTGAATTAACTGAGTTAGTCTATACCGCCATATAGCTCCGCCGTTTGCTAGCAGCAGGTACTCCTGCACGGTGGACCCCGGGCTGCGAACGCACCAATATCAATAAACATCTCTATTTACTCGGTGCATTCCGCTAGCCCTAACAGCCACCACCACATCTTCCACACGGTCATGTATTAGTAGCCATGAGTCTGGACCGCATATTACTCACCCTGATCCTCCTTTCTCCCACCATGCCGAGTGCCCTGAGACAACTGATCCCACACCTGGACACTCCGAAGAGCTGTTCACTTTTCTCTTTAAAGATTCCGGACTCTCGGCTGGTCAACTTGAAGTGGAGCAAGATGAGATCGCACGTAGCACTGTCCAAAGATTTGAGCAGCCACGGTCACACAAAGGCTGTGATGGGAAAGTGTCACAAGAGGTGGACGATGATGAGACAGGAGCAGAGTGCAGATGTGGAAGACGAGGTGGTGGATAACATAGTAACTGACCCAACCTGGCAGGAGGACATGCAGAGCAAGGACAGCAGCACACATGGGGAAGGAGGCATAGCACCCCAACAGGCAGGAAGAAGCAGTGTGGTGGCCGCAGACAGAAGGCGTGCATCCATGCGTTAAATCTTCCTGAGTCTGGTTGTTTTTTAAAGACTGATGATAACCCCAAACAGGCCATTTGCAGCACCTGCCATGCCCGCATCAGCAAAAGTAGCAAAACTACCAGCCTGAATACCACCAGCATGATCAGGCACATGGCAGCAAAGCACCAGACTGTGTGGGCTGAACCACAGGCTCCAGGAACACAGTCTGCAGGTTACACCACTGCTTCTTCCACTGTTTTGCATAGAAGCCAATACCCAGTCCACGGAGCATACGAAAACGCCTCATGCCCTGCATCTGTTGTTGCCCACAGTCAACTAGCACCATCATCAAGCCCATCCACATCCTTGTCCCAGCGCAGTCTTCAGTTGTCTATACCCCAGTCATTGGAATACAAGCAGAAATACGCAGCCAATGCCCCACAGACCACAGTACTAAATTCTCATATTTCTCATCTGCTTGCGCTCGAAATGTTGGCTTTTAGGCTCGTTGAGATGGACGCTTTCCTAATGGTTGCTGCCGTCCCAAGGTACTCAGTCCCTAGCCGCCGCGCAATTCTGAAGAGTTGTGGACAGCACTGAAAGAGCAGTCAAATTTTTGGCTGACACCACTGAACCTACAGCCAGACATGGTTGTGTGTGACAATGGCTGGAACCTGTTGGCGGCTCTGAGGCAAGGTGAGCTCACACACGTTCCTTGCCTGGCCCATGTGCTTAACCTCATTGTTCAATGTTTTCTCAAAAGCTATGAGGATGTATTGCAGGCAGAGCACGAGGACATGGAGCAAGGAACCATACAGGGTAATTAACCACAGCCCAGCCTCATGTCGTCCCAAAGTGGATTCGTAGGCAATGAGGAAGAAGAGGAGCAGGAACAGGAGCTAATTTCATGCGCTATAGATGGTACTACAGGCATAGCTCTCATACCATCTGGTCAGCGTGGATGGCCTGAGGACAGGGAGGAGGAGGATGAGGAGGAGGAGGGCAGCATGGTCAGTCATCCTGTTGGTAAGGACACTGAAGTTTTGCCTGTTAGCAGTCTGTCATGCATGGCTGACTTTATGTTGCACTGCTTTTCATGTGACCCTCGCATTATTAACATTTTTGTGACACTCATTACTGGTTGGTGACACTTCTAAACCCACGCTACAAGGAGAACTTTCAATTTCTTCTTCCAGAGGCAGACAGGTGTACTAAAGCGGTGCAGAACCAGAGGGCCTTGAAGCGGAATTAATTTAAAAAAAAAACAAATGAGAACGCTGGCAGCATGTGTCAGAGTTTGTTGTACAACCAACGAAAATAAGCAATAGATGCAGAAGTACAATCCAGCACAGGCAGGGGGACAATGGCAAAGTTCTGGGACAGTTTTCTCAGACCCTCCCATCGCACCAGCACAGAGGCAAGGGGTGCTGTCACAAAAAGTGCAATGATTGGGAAGATGCTAAGGGAGTACCTTGCTGATCGTACAAATGTCCTCCGTGATTCCTCCATGCCTTTTAATTATTGAGTATCCAAGCTGGACACGTGACATGGACTGTCTCTCTACGCCTTGGAGGTCCTAGCCTGCCCTGCTGCTAGCGTTCTGTCAGAGCGGGTTTTTAGTGCCACTGGTGGAATTATAACTGATATGCACATCCGCCTGTCAACCGAAAATGCTGACAGGCTGACTCTTATAAAAATGAACAAGGGCTGGACTGGGCAAGACTTCTGTACACCACCGAATGAAAACAGTGAAACATAACCTCAAATACATTGTCTTTTTTGTGGAGGTGTATTCTCATGCACCTCTTCACAACCACACATGGGTATATGCTTTCTGATTTTGTCTATTTGGTGTTATCCTCCTCCTTATCCTCATCATCCACAACGACTAGAAAACCAGGGTGAACATATTGTGTAATGCAAAAGTCACTCAATTTTTGTACAAGGGTGTTTTTATGATGCTTGCTACTAATTTGAGACCCAAAATAATTTTACTCCCTCAGGGGGAAATGTTTGTCAACCCATACACTTAGTGTATGGGCACTCAAACTGGAGGAGAACAGCTCCTTTAAATTGGGAATAGAGACATATGAGGCCTTCCTAGACGTCTCATCATCCACCGCCACTAGAACACCAGATTTAACGTGTTCTATGCTGCTACAGCCAGTCAATTTTTTGGCAAGGGTGTCTACGATCTCCTTAAAAAAAAATTAAAAAATGTACCCCCCATGGGAAATGTTTGTCAGCCCATGCACTTGGTTTATGAGCATTACAAGTCTAAGAGACCCGCTCCTTTAAATTGGGCCTTTTTTTAATGAAGCCATCCTCCACATCTCATCATCCACTGCCACTAGATCACCAGGGTTAATGTGTTCGGTGCTGCTACAGCCAGTCAACTTTTTGGCAAGGGTGTCTATGATCCCCATAAAAAATTTTTAAAAAATGTACCCCCCATGGGGAAATGTATGTCAGCACATGCACTTAGTGTATGGGCATTACAAGTCTAGGAGACCTGCTTCTTTGTAATGGGATAGTTTTTTTATGAGGCCCTCCTCCATGTTTCTTCCAAAGGGGAATTGGAATGCATGCAAATTTGGGTCAAGGCGGCCCTTGCATTCAATGCATAAGGAAACAGTTTGGAAGGACCAACTGAAGAATATGAAGTGGGTTTTCCTGTGGCCATCCAGTACCTGGGTTCAAAGGCTTATTGGGGTGCATATGACTTGGGTTAGGGGTTGCAGGGCAGTCCTTGCAGTCAATACATAAGAAAACAGTATGGCAGGACTAAATGAATAATGTAAAGTGGGTTTTCCTGTATCCATCCAGTACCTGGGTTCAAAGGTGCATATGACTTGATAGCAGAGCAGGCCTTGCATTCAATTCAACAGTTTTTCAGGAAGCCCTCCTGTACCTCTCGTGAAAGGGGTATTGGGGTGCGTCATAATTCTTGGCAGCCAAGAAACTCACTGCAAAGGCAATAACAGCATAGGAGACCAACTGTTTAATAATGGCCCTTTAAGAATATTAATGTTGCCTGATGCCCCTCTAAACATAGGCTTTGTGACTTTGAGAGTCCCTCATTCATAAATTAAACAAGATGTGTCTCCTTATGTGTCACACACCACATGGCCAGCTAGGGTTGTTAAATGTTACAATGACATTTCCCAGTGAATGCATTTGTATTGGTTGAAAGCAATGTTAAGGTTGAAAAACGCATAAAAAATGCTGTGTGTGAACATAGCCAAGCGGGGAGGATCATTTTCGTCTGGGGTTAATTATTTTGCCTTATATACAAGTCATTACCCCGAAAAGGATGTACCTTAACATATTTACCAGCAAAATCCATTTTGGTTTCATTTTTGTATGTTTTTTGGTGCACCTGTAAAAATGGCGAGAAACTCTGACAACATTGCCTATATCAGTGACCCGTGTAATTTGAGCAGTGTTTCCATTATTTTCAGATGTTTTTAGACCTCAAAAGGACTCCATGGGGGATTTCGGTAAAAATGTTCTGGTTTCCCATAGATTAACATTGGGATCGGTGCTCGGGTCGAGTACCTGAGTATTCGAATTTGCTCGATCCGAGCAACAAGCACCCGAGCATTTTATTGCTCGCCCATCACTAGTTAGGTCCAGAGTGGTGATGTATCTGGCTGAACCTATCTTCTCTATGAGATCATCAACGTGGTGCATCAGATACCCACCACATTTAGATATCACATTCAGTTTCCTGCAGTTGCTGCAGAAACGCCACTCTCCACCAGGCTTCTGCACAAGAACAGTAGGACTGGACCCAACACTTTGACTCCTTGATGACGCTCAGTCTCACCATTTAACTCCCCTCCTTCTAAATCACCTCGCAGCAAGCTTCAGTGATTCTTTACAGCTTTTGCTTCACCCGCACATGTTATTTCTGCAGGATTTCATGTTCAACAACCTGTGTATGTCCTGGCAACTCTGAAAATATGTCCCAGTTCTACTGAAGCAGTTCTTGGCACTATTGTTTCTGGGCCAGCGGAGGAGTCTCTCCCACTGTGACATCCTCAATGTTCCCTTCTGGCTTGTCCAGTCAACATGAAGTTTCAATAGGGTCCCTCTCTTGCCTTGCGTTGATGGGTAGTGGGTGGCACAAGAAGATTTTGGAAGTATGAGGTGATAGCGGTTAACTGGCAGGTGGGACAGGACTTGCAATATCTTAAGACTTCCCAGGGACATCCAGGCCAGAAGAACCTCTGCATGACCCATTCTTGAGTTTTCTCCATCCCCAGATGGACACCCAAAACATGTGAATGGGCCATTTCCAACACCCTTTGTCTATAGGGTCCTGGTACCAACAATTGCTTCACTATCTCATCCCTCACCTTAATAACCCGGTACAATAAGTCACCACTCAACATGAAATAGGGAAACCTGGTTTCAGCCCCCAACTCCTGTCCTATGCCATTTAGAGTTAGGTCCATATGTTGGTTGACCCCCAAATTTTCTCTGGTCACCACTATCTCCGGAATTTCTGCCTTAGGGGATGCTACCTTTTACAATTCTCCCATTGCACAGAATAGAAGCCTGTTTTTGACTCTAGGGTTGATTAGACTTTTTTTTACCTGTTTCTTACCAGAGCAATCTAGATCTATGCCCCTTTCGCACCACTCCCAAAACAACACAAAGTCCCAGCCTATGATAATTGGGTGCAATAAAACCTGGCCCACGCCAACCTCATGTGATTCAGTACCTTGGCCGTCTCAATGACCACTCTCGGCACTAGATAGTCTTTAGCATCCACGTGAATGGAGCGGATGCCAACCTTCTTCACAGGGATTAAATGGAGAGGGAGTATGGCCCTCACAAGAGTCAACAAACTCCCAAAGTCTAGTTGTTCAGTCATTTGCAGACCATTCACTTTTACAAGGCAAGTTTGTGGCCCCTCTCTGGTTGGACAGTCCACACTGCAAGCTGGGTATGCATAGAATGACCACCGTCCTCCCATGCCACAGTCCATTTGCTCAGTGGTCAGGGGACAATGGGCAGCTATATGCCCTGGGCCATGTCATCTCCATCAAATTACATCCCCCCGTGAGGTTCTCAGCATGACGTCCTTCTCCCCCTTAGACTTTGGACACCCTTTTTAACTTCCGCGCCCCCAGTATGGAGTGGATTGCCTTCCCAAGGAATTGTTGACGCCCTGATACCTTTTGACCATTCCAAACAAGTCATAAGCATTACGGGGATCTCCATGGTCTGCATTGGGCTTTAAAGGGAGTGTACAAACCGGTTCATTACAACTCACTCTACTATCTGCACTGAGGTAGAGAACTCCAGCTGTAACCAATTTTGAATGAGGTGCAGCAGATCAAACAATTGGGAGTCAGGGGGTTTGTCATGGTGATATATCCAGCCATGGATCCATGACAATCAATGTCACCCCAAGCAAAATTTCTGTTTTCAGTTTTACATATTCTTTAGTCTCCTGTAAGCCAAAATCATAGTAGGTCTTTTGTGGCTCCCCCATTAAGTATTGTGCCAAGACTTCCGCCCACTGCTCTGCGGGAGTTTTTCCCTTTTGGTGTCTCATTCAGAAACAGTTAAAAAGGCCTCTATGTCATCACCCGGCATCATTTTCTGCAAGGCTCTTCACACAGCCTTCTGGACTAAGAAATCATTAGGTAACATTGGGGTCGGAGCAGCCACCATACCACAAATCACCTTTGTCAGTAACTCAATCTGCTGCTGCTGTTGTCAGCTCCGTTGCATCAGTAGATTACTTGTCTCCTGTTGTGCCAAATGTGGCTGTTGCTGCTGCTGGAGCTACTGCTTGTGCTGCTGGTGCTACTGTCTTTGAACCAGGTGTCTGATCAGCTCCCCAATTTTGTCTGACTGCTGTTTTATTCATACAGCTGCCTTGACCCAGGGCTTACAGTTTGTCCACAGCCATCACACTTGCTTCCTGGGGATCTTTCCAGCACTTCTAGCACCAGCTGTTGTAGATCGGCTCACTTAGTTGCACATAGAGGTAGACACAGGAACACTGTCTCTTTAAATCTTCCATTGGATTATTAACAGTACTGCATAAACCAGTGTAACTTTAGCAAAAAGCAGACATGTCTTTAATGGTCTAACAGAAAAATAAAAACACAATAAACAACAAAATGTTGTTTTTCTTTAACATGAAAGCACAGCTCCAGAGCTTTGCACCTCCAGGCCCACCCTATTCTGACTACTCTAGAAGACTGGGTATTTATCCTCTCGACTCCTCCCACACAACAGCTGTTCAATCACTCTAGAGTGATTACCTATAAACTATACACTATAAACAGAGCTTCTGTGTATAATGTCACTTGTGATCACTGTATTACTTGTATACTGACACTATATACAGAGCTCCTGTGTAAAATGTCACCGATGATAACTGTATTACCTGTAAACTGATGCTATACACTACTGTACACTAGAATGTCACTGGTGGCAAAAACTGTTAGTATTTTGGTTTTTATTCATGATCAGGATTGTAGTATTCAGTTACTATGTATTGGCAATATGTGTTCTGGTCATGATGTGGTGGTATTTCTCCCTTGTATCTAGTTTTATTCTGTCACTATGTGGTGGTAATATGTGGTCTGATCACGATGTGGCGGTGTTTTGCCCTTTATGTGGTATTATTTGATTACTATTAGGTGGTAATATGTGGTCTACCCATGGTGTGGCGATATTTTTCCCATGTATGTACTATTACTAGGTCACTACGTGGTATTATTCAGTCACTATGTGGTGGCAATTTGTGATCTAGTCACGGTGTGTGTCCCCTGTATGTGAAATTAATTGGTATTATTTGGTCACTATGTGGTGGTAATATGCAGTTCAATCATGGTGTGGCAGTTTTTCTCACTGATACATGATATTATAACTTCCTTTAACCAAAGAAACCATTTAATGAAAACTACCATAATTGTACATCCCAGTTATGGTGTGCTCATAGTAGATATGCAGGAGCCTCTGTGTTTTACAGTCGATGTTGCACTATAAAGGGGATAATGCCTAACAGATATTTGCATATGAATGTAGGATGGGCCCTAAGGTCAATTCCCACTGTGGGCCCCAGACACCACAGTCCGACCATGCTTATTAAGCTTTTGAATGTGCTGCAAAGACAGAAACACATGTAGAAAGGCAAATCATGTAAAATGACAAAATTAACCTAAAGCAATACACTAAAAACACACTAACATGTAGTGCCAAAGGAAGGAACTGATGTTGAATTTCTTATAGATTAAGTGATGAAAGTGAATGAGGAAGTGAAGTAAGTCAGCTCAGGACAAAAATGTTGAGGGTGATGAGTCATGGAAGGAGAAGTATGCTAGCTCCGGATATGAACACTGAGTAAGAAGAGATTCAAAGGCTATAAGGAAATTAAGTACAGTATATTAGCTAAAAAAAAAGGTCCTAAGGGTAAGGAGTCACAGGAAACCTTCCAAAGTATTGAAGTATGTGCCAGGGATGCAATGGGGTTAAAATTTAGGTCTTGCATTTCAAAACACACAGGCTCTTGCTATCAATACCCCCTTCCCCTTACTAAAAGTACCCTGCCTGGAGGAAATCAAGATAACTACTACCTACATTTCCAATAATACTGCTATATAAGATTTAATATTATTAACACAATAATAACGCAATATAAGGTTAAGTTCCACAATGTTTTTTTGGCGAGTTTTTGACTGAGTCTTTTTGCTGCACAAAAGAAAGGATCATTTTATAGTTTCAACAAAGTGAATTGGATTTATAGAAATTTCATGCCCACGGTACTTTGTTTTTACATTGCGTAGACTAACGTGCGGTGGGTGTTTGAACCACGATATGTAAATTTCTATTGCAGGTACACTGAGTTTTATGTTTGGTTTTTCAAATTGATTTGCATTAGATGCGGATAAACGGTAGGAAAACAACGTATTAAAACTGCACATGAGTGTATCAATAAAATGTTGTCAAGGCCAAGTACCAGGAAGAATCAAAAACATAACAGCTTTATTGAAAACATGACATACCAAAAAAAAGACAAAAAGTGCAGTGTCAAAAATGCAATGAAAATACAAGTAAAAAAAAGGAATGTATTTTACAATAAGTGCAAAAATGCTGCAGCAATTTTGCAACATCAAAACCGTACCAAGCACTTGTCAGCAGGTTGCGGGATGCAATGATGGACAGGAGAAAGAGCAAGGGTTAACGAGTTTACTATAACAATGAGTACTCCATGCAGGGAGATAAAAGGTTAAACAGGGATAACGTGGGTAATCTGAAATAGGGAATATGCATGTGGGGGTAATGCTGGTACAATAACAGTAAAAGTTCTTAAGTTGCAAATTATCCAATCAGACGACTTCCAGACTGTAGAGTCCACGAATTAAAGATGGCGCCAAAAACGGTCAGCGTGGAGTTGATCCGATACAGTCTTAAAGGCAACAACTGCTCACAGTCTTTGCTGGTGTCAGCGTTGATCTCTGGGCACCGGCCTGCGTTGATACGGTACTTGAAGGATGGAGCACTCACCTCCCCCTGCTGCGCACTGTCTATTCCAGCCAAGTCTGCCTGCTTCCATGCGCACTTTCTCTTTTTATCCACAAACGCCCCCTGCTGCCAAGTGCAAAGGTTGGTCCGATTCTTTTAGCTTTCCCCTGGACAAGGGAGACAGCCCCAACAGTTCCGGCCCTGGCACAAGGAAGTTACCCCCAGCCCGGTCCTTGTGTAGTGGTAATGCTGCCACATTGATCATTAATCACACCTAGGGATGAGCAAACTGATTCAGAAAAGATTCACCAATCTCAAATTTGGCACTAATTGCAAATTCACGTTTGTGCTCAGATTCCCGAGTATTTTTCCTCAAAATCAGCAAAATTTGTCCAAAGATGAGTAAATCATCGAGTTTCAACTAATGCGTTTATCAGAAAAATACACAGCCTGGAGCTGTTTTTGGGGTCATTGTCATGTTGAAAAATAAATGATGGTCCAACTAAATGCAAACCGGATGGAATAGCATGCCGCTGCAAGATGCTGTTGTAGCCATGCTGGTTCAGTATGCCTTCAATTTTGAATAAACCCCCAACAGTGTCACCAGCAAAGCACCCCCACACCATCACACCTCCTCCTCCATGCTTCACGGTGGGAACCAGGCATGTAGAGTCCTTCCGGTCACCTTTTCTGCGTTGCACAAAGACACGGTGGTTGGAACCAATGATTTCAAATTTGGACTCATCAGACCAAAGCACAGATTTCCACTGGTCTAATGTCCATTCCTTCTGTTCTTTAGCCCAAACAAGTCTCTTCTGCTTGTTGCCTGTCCTTAGCAGTGGTTTCCTAGCAGCTATTTTACCATGAAGGCCTGCTGCACAAAGTCTCCTCTTAACAGTTGTTGTAGAGCTGTGTCTGCTGCTAGAACTCTGTGTGGCATTGACTTGGTCTCTAATCTGAGCTGCTGTTAACCTGCGATTTCTGAGGCTGGTGACTCAAATAAACTTATCCCCAGAAGCAGAGGTGACTTTAGGTCTTCCTTTCCTGGGGTGGTCCTCATGTGAGACAGTTTCTTTGTAGCGCTTGATGGTTTTTGTCACTGCACTTGGGGACTGACTGACCTTCATTTCTTAAAGTAATGATGGCCACTCGTTTTTCTTTGCTTAGCTGCTTTTATCTTGCCATAATACAAATTCTAACAGTTTATTCAGTAGGACTATCAGCTGTGCATCCATCAGACTTCTGCACAACACAACTGATGGTCCCAACCCCATTTATAATGCAAGAAATCCCACTTATTAGGCCTGACAGGGCACACCTGTGAATTGAAAACCATTCCCAGTGACTACCTCTTGAAGCTCATCAAGAGAATGCCAAGAGTGTGCAAAGCATGGTCATGAAAATACAGAAAAATCTTTAAATGAGAAGGTGTGTCCAAACTTTTGGTCTGTACTGTATTTACAATGATGGCCCAGCCATCTTCAGGAGGTGGGGGATAGATGGAAGTAGTGAATTTGCTACACACACAATCATAAAATGGCTTTGATTAGGGAATGTGATACGCCGCTCTGAACAAATGTATTTTGAGGGAGCACCTAAAACTGTGCAAATTGTGGATGGTCCTAATATCTTGGGGTAGAGCAATCCAGAGGATTGGCGCAGCACGGGAAAAGTCTTGGAGTCGAGAGTGGGAGGTACGTATTAGCGCAGAGGTTGGTCAAAATTCATTTGCAGAGCGCAGTGGTCGGACATGATGTTGGAGACTGCGGATAGTCACTGGCGTTCTGTAGTACAGCGAGGGTAAGGTCAGGGGATGACGTGTATAGTTGTGTGTCATCGGCATAAAGATGCTACTGAAAGCCAAATCTGCTGATGGTCTGACCAATTGTGGCCGTGTAGAGAGAGAAGAGAAGGGGGCTAAAGACTGAGCCCTGAGGTACCCCGACAGTGAGAGGAAGAGGGGATGAAGTGGAGCCTGCGAACTGAACACTGAAGGAGCGGTCAGAAAGATAGGAAGAGATCCAGAAGAGAGCAGTGTCCTTAATGCCTAGTGACTGGAGCCTAGAGAGTAGGAGAGGATGTTCAACAGTGTCGAAAGCTGAAGAAAGGTTGATAAGAATGAGCAGAGAGTGGTCACTGTTACATTTTGCTGTCAGAAGGTCATTGGTCACTTTGATGAGTGCAGTTTCTGTCAAATGTAGGGGGCGGAAGCCGGACTGTGAAGGGTCTAGGAGGGAGTGAGTGGATAGGTAAGGGGTAAGGCGGGAGTAGACTAGGCACTTCAAGAGTTTTGAGATGAAGTGGAGGTTGGAGACCGGTCTGTAGTTATTTGTGCAGAATGGGTCGAGGGCGGAACTTTGGCTAGGATAGTGATGCTGTATGTTGAGCATGGGGGACGTGTTTGATGAGGGGAGGGGTGAGGAGAGTTCAGGGTAGTGGCGAACGGTATATTTTTTTTATTAACTTAATGTGTGGCAATTCCAGCAGCAAATCTAAATCCTGTTTCTGATAGTGCGGTCCAGACATCAGGCCACATTTCTGAGTCTTAATCCTTTGTGCTAATAGTGTGGTCCAGACACCATGCCAAATTTTTTAATCTAAATCCCTTCTGCTAATAGTGTGGTCCTGACTTCAGGTCATATTTCAGAATCTAAATCCTTTTTGCTAATAGCGTGGTCCAGACACCAGGCCACATTTCAGAATCTATAACCTTTCTGCTAATAGTGTGGTACAGCTAGGAGTCCACAATTCAGAATCTAAATAGCTTGTGCTAATAGTGTGGTCACGCCAGGAGTCCACATTTCAGAATCTAAATCTTTTGTGCTTTCTGTGGTCCAGCCACACTATTGAAAATATATTCAGATTGTTCGTTTACTAACAAGTGACTGACAGGTGTGAGCCTAAGGTTGTGAAACGGCTGATTAAAAGAGGGGAAGGATACATTCAACATGACTGGGGAAAAGCGAGGTCATGATGGAAGGGGGAATAGGTTGGTGTTCGAGGTATACGTGAGGTGGGTGGTAATGATACAGAAAGCTCTAATGAACAAACACCAACTTGTCCTATTCAAGACAACTGACAACTTGTTACTGGACAGGCTACTCGATTTCCTTTCTTTGGCAGCCACACAGTGGTACACCTTATAGATGTGGGGGCAAAAACGAGCATGTGCTCCAGTGGATGGCAAGCACTGCATCAAGTGGCCTCCTATCCTCTTCCTCCACCTTAACATCACACACAGTACAGTCCTCAGAGGTGGCATCTCAATTACCCTTGTTTCACCCGTGTCACAATTCTCCAACCATCCAACTGACCCAGAGTACAAATAGCTTAATTGCACATAATGGATGCATGGGACAGTGCCTGGGACAGGGCTTTGACCAGAATTTCTAGCTTAAACATTGATCAGTAACTGGTGGATGAGTGACAGGTGTAAGCCTGGTGCTCTGAGAGCCCTGACAAATTCAGGCAACACATAAAGAAGATCTAACTTGGAGTCCAAACACTTCCAAAAATTAGGGACAGACACAAGAAAAGTGGCATCAATTGACCCACAGTAAACAAATTATAATGGCACAGCAGCAGTCAAGCATGGATCATTTATGAGTTAGGATCTGGGCCAGCATTTACAGCTTTAAACTTAAGTTGAAAGTTCATTACAGTGTGCTGCGGTCCCCTAGAAACTGGGACAGTAAGGTCGAGCACAAAGATGTGGGTCTTTCAGCTTGGCCGCGGCCTCATCCTCTGCATGCACCATCAGTATCACGTCCACTTCCCCGTCCTTTGTCCCTCGCCTTGCCCATTTTAAATAGACTTCTGAAATATTTGAAAAGCTCAAAACATAGTAACATAGTCACATAGTTATTAAGGTTAAAGGAAGACTTTAAGTCCATCCAGTTCAACCCATAGTCTAACCTAACATGCCCTAACATGTTGATCCAGAGGAAGGCAAAAAAAACCCATGTGGCAAAGAGTAACCTCCACATTGGCGAAAAAAAATCCTTCCCAACTCCACATATGGCAATCAGACTAGTTCCCTGGATCAACATCCTATCGAGGAATCTAGTATATATAACCTGTAACATTATACTTTTCAAGAAAGATATCCAGTCCCCTCTTAAATTTTAGTAATGAATCACTCATTACAACATCATACGGCAGAGAGTTCCATAGTCTCACTGCTCTTACAGTAAACAATCCGCGTCTGTTATTATGATTAAACCTTCTTTCCTCCAGACGTAGAGGATGTCCCCTTGTCCCGGTCTCAGGTCTATGATTAAAAAGATCATCAGAAAGGTCTTTGTACTGTCCCCTCTTATATTTATACATTAAAATAAGATCACCCCTTAGCCTTCTTTTTTTCAAACTAAATAGCCCCAAGTGTAATAACCTATCTTGATATTGCTGACACCCCAGTACTCTAATAACCTTGGTCGCTCTTCTCTGTACCCGCTTTAGTTCAGCTATGTCTTTCTTATACACCGGAGACCAGAACTGTGCACAGTATTCTAAGTGTGGTCGAACTAGTGACTTGTATAGAGGTAATATTATGCTCTCCTCATGAGCATCTCTGCCTCTTTTAATGCATCCCATTATTTTATTTGCCTTTGTAGCAGCTATCTGACACTGGCCACTAAATGTGAGTTTGTCATCCACCCAGGTCTTTTTCATTGATGGTTTTGCCCAGTGTTTTACCATTAAGCACATAGTTATTTCCTTTTATTACTTCTGCCCAAGTGCATGACTTTACATTTATCCCCACCTTCCTCTAGTGTTAGGGTCATGACCGACCCGTTTTAGGTTTTTAATGCATACAAATTCTACATACATTTGTTTATTGCATCAAGACTTTTTGACTTTTTCAGGAACTTATTGTTAGACAAAATACAATAAAATAAAACTATTTTACTAAATTGTAAAATGCTCTTATTAAAATTATAACATTTGTGTTGTTGGGGTCAATTTTCGACCCAGGTCTAATATAAGAGTAAAAAAACAATAATAAGTCCCAAAACTGAACTCATAAACACAATATAAACCAACAGCCCATAGCCAGCTCTACCTCCAACAACTTGAGTTAGGGACATGTCCAGGCATGTATGGCCAAATCAGCTTAGAGTTGGTACTTTGCAGAGTATAGTTTATATTATTCTATTGAGGTTCATTTGACAATATTTTTATATTGAAAATGAAGGGTATGCTCTCAAATGAAAGGCCCAGGGGGCCACAACAAAAATATTAAAATCAATCCTTTCATGGATGAGAAACCCTAACAAGGTAACTTAGAGGTAAGAAACAAATTGGATAATAAATAACTGTTTTTAGGGTATCCTAGGGGTGATTTAAGACACGGGTCAAAACCGACCCATTAACATAAGAAAGAGTAACAGAAAGCTAACACTAGAGGAAAGTTAAAGCTCCTTTGCCATTTATCAGCCCAAGCTTCTAGTTTACATAAATCATCCTGTAATATAAAATTGTCCTCCTTTGTATTGAGTACCCTGCAGAGTTTAGTGTCATCTGCAAATATTGAAATTCTGCACTGTATGCCCCCTACAAGGTCATTAATTATATATTTTAAAAAGAAGAGGGGCCAATACTGACCCCTGTGGTACATCACTGCTAACCGTGACCCAGTCCAAGTGTGTTCCATTAATAACCACCCTTTGTTTCCTATCCCTGAGCCAGCTCTTAACCCACTTACACATATTTTCCCCTATCCCCATTATTCTCATTTTATGTATCAACCTTTTGTGTGGCACCGTAGCAAAAGCTTTTGAAAAGTCCATATACACTACGTCCATTGCATTCCCTTAGTCCAGTCCAGAACTTACCTCTTCATAGAAATTGATCAGATTAGTCAGACAGGAACGGTCACTAGTAAACTCATGCTGATATTGGGTCATGAGGTTATTCCTCTTCAGATACTCCAGCATAGCATCTCTTAGATTACGCTCCAGGATTTTACCCACAGTAGAGGTTAAGCTTACTGGTCTATAATTTCTGAGTTCAGTTTTTGTCCCCTTTTTGAAAATTAGTACCACATTTGCTATATGCCAGTCCTGTAGTACAAACCCTGTTATTATGGAGTCTTTAACTTTAAAGAGGTCTGAATACTTTCTGTACTCACTGTATCTATCTTTTCATATGTATCTACTGTATGTAATCCATCTCTTCTATCCTGTCAGCCCCTGCAGTGATTTTACAGTACACGGCAGATGAATTACCGGCTTTTCTTCTATCTCTGTATTTACGTATTATATATACTGTACATTAGAGTTGAGCGACTTTTACTTTTTTAGGATCGAGTCGGTTTTCGCGGGTGAAATCGGCCGATTATTTCAAAAGTCGGGGATCGACCCAAACACGAAACCCAATGCAAGTCAATGGGGAATCAAAGTCGGCAGTGAGTGGAGGACAGGAAAACACCTACAGTGCCCATTTTTATGCCAAAAACATCAATACTTATTTCTTAAGCTTGTCAATCTTAATTTACTTTATAATAATAGTTAGGCATTGAAAACAGGGGGTCATTTGGCTAAAGTTGTGAGGGGTAGGGCTGGCTCAAAATTTTAGTGGGCCCAGGAAACGCGGACTAAGTCACGGCGGTGGAGTAGGGAGAGGTAAGTATTTAAACTTTGCAAGTGCTGTGATCCCGAGCAAGCAGGGGGGGCCCACTCATTCGCATTGGCACTGGCACAGGGCCCCTCAAAGTACGGCGGTGTGTTTGACGGCGGGGGCGCCTCCCACCGGCAGAGACACTTTTGTGTACTATGAGGGGCCCTGTGCCAGTGATGTCGCCAATGAGTATGCCCCCCCACCTGATGAAGGAACCTGCATTTTCATCTGCACCTTCCTCTTTGTGCCCGTGAAAGGTGGTATAGTATGCGGGAAGGGGAATCTGACTGTCAGCAGGGTCATATTCTGGCTGTGTAGAGTGCAAGGGGAATGTAGTGGTCTGGGTCAATGTACCAGCAGACTCATGTAGCAGTGGCTGGCCAATGGGCAGGATGAGGAGGAAACACAGATATAGTCCCAAAGAATAAAGTAGGCTAAATGCAGTTAAAAATTGGTAACAGGACTAAACAGGCGACATAGCTTTGTTCAGTGGCGAAAAACTGTAATGAGTGGCAGACACAGTTAGTAGGCCCAAGTAATAAAGTGGGCCAAACGAAGTTCAAAATTGGTAACAGGAGTAAACAGGCGGCACAGCTTTGTTCAGTGGAGGAGAACAACAAGCAGCGGCAGACACCGTTAGCACGCCCAACCAAACCATTAGCCCAAATGCAGTGTAATATCTGATATAGCCCGAAAGCCAGAAGATTGGAGCTCAGCTTTGTAAAGTGGAGGAGAACACCAAGCAGCCGCAGACACCATTAGTACGCCCAACCAAACCAGTAGCCCAAATTCAGTGTATTATGTGATGTAGGCCGAAAGCCTGAAAATTGAAGCTCAGCTTTGTAAAGTGGAGGAGAACACCAAGCAGCCGCAGACCCCATTAGTACGCCCAACCAAACGAGTTGCCCAAATTCAGTGTAATATGTGATGTAGGCCGAAAGCCTGAAAATTGAAGCTCAGCTTTGTAAAGTGGAGGAGAACACAAAGCAGCGGCAGACAACGTTAGTACGCCCAACCAAACCAGTAGCCCAAATGCAGCGTAATATCTGATATAGCCCGAAAGCCAGAAGATTGAAGCTCAGCTTTGTATAGTGGAGGAGAACACCAAGCAGCCGCAGACTCCATTAGTACGCCCAACCAAACCAGTAGCCCAAATTCAGTGTAATATGTGATGTAGGCCGAAAGCCTGAAGATTGAAGCTCAGCTTTGTAAAGTGGAGGACAGTTGTAATGTGTGGCGCTGACAGACAGACAGACAGACCGAGGCCTAAAATAAAAAAAGTAGGTTAATGTCTGTTCAAAATTAGTTTGAGTAGTACACAGGCGGCATAGCTTTGTAAAGCGGAGGACAGTTGTAATGTGTGGCATGGACAGAGAGACAGACAGAGGCCTAAAATAAAAAAGTAGGCAAATGTCTGTTCAAAATTAGTTTGAGTAGTACACAGGCGGCATAGCTTTGTAAAGCGGAGGACAGTTGTAATGTGTGGCGCAGACAGACAGACAGACAGAGGCCTAAAATAAAAAAAGGTGGCAAAATGCAGTTCTAAACTGCAACCAGGACTAACCAGGCGGCCTAGCTTGTTTCTGGGGGGAGAGTTGTAATGTGTGGCGCAGACAGACAGACAGACAGAGGCCTAAAATAAAAAAGGGTGGCAAAATGCAGTTCAAAACTGCCAGCAGGACTAACCAGGAGGTCTAGCTTGTTTCAGAGGGGGAGAGTTGTAATGTGTGGTGCAGACAGACAGACAGAGGCCTAAAATAAAAAAGGTGGCTAAATGCAGTTCACAATTGGCAGCAGGATTACTCAGGTGGCATAGCTTTGTTCAGCGGAGGACAACTGTTATAAGTGGCTGACACAGTTAGTCGGCCAAAATACTAAAGTTGGCTAAATGTCAGCCAATGAATTGGTCATAAATAAACTGGTGGCATAGCGAGGTACAGGGGTGGGCTCCTCTGCAGAGTTGCAGACAGTGGTAGTTGGCGCAAAGCATTAAGGGGTCAAAAAGGAAGCAAGGGCCCCTGTATATTTAACTATCATCTATCATTGCAACAAATTTGTAATGGCAGTGCCATTTAAGGATTTAACAGCACACACACACAGTGGTGGGGCAGGTAAGTTTTGCAAGTGGTAGAGCACAGTTCGAGCTGGGGGGAACACTCTCTCGTGGGCGGCGGTACTGGCACAGGGCACCTCATATTATGACTGTGTGTATGACGTTGGTTGTGCACCACCACCGTCAGAGACACTTCATTGTACTATGTGGGACCCTGTGCCAGTGCTGTCGCCCAAGAGTGAGCACACACACCTGTCCAGGCAAATGACACTCGCACGGGTGCTTGCGCCAAGTTGTGACCACGGACCTGTGGGGGAGCCAGCCCATTTAGGTAGGTATAAAAATGGCCAATGGTGGACATTCGGCACCTGCAATGGCGGAATTGGAGCAGTCAGTAAGAAGGGGCCAAATACAAGCAATTTTTCAGGCAAGCTACGTGTCTGCAGGAGAAGGTGGGGCAAAATAATTTGAAATCCATGATTGGTTCATTTTAATGAAGGTTAGATAATCAACATTTCGGGGAGCCAGACGTGTCCTTTTTTCGGTCAGTATTCAACCAGCAGCACTGAAGACTCTTTCTGAGAGCACACTAGCAGTTGGGCAAGCGAGCTCCTGTAATGCATATTCTGCCAATTCGCGCCAGGTGTCTAGTTTAGACGCCCAGTAATCAAAGGGGAATGACTAGTGTTGAGCATTCCGATACCGCAAGTATCGGGTATCGGCCGATACTTGCGGTATCGGAATTCCGATACCGAGATCCGATATTTTTGTGATATCGGGTATCGGTATCGGAAGTGTAAAATAAAGAATTAAAATAAAAAATATTGTTATATTCACCTCTCCGGCGGCCCCTGGACATCAGCGGGAGGATCCGGCGTCCGGCACGGCTTCTTTCTTCAAAATGCGCGCCTTTAGGACCTGTGGTATGACGTCCCGGCTTCTGATTGGTCGCGTGCCGCCCATGTGACCGCCACGCGACCAATCAGAAGCCGCGACGTCATTCCTCAGCTAAAGTCCTAGAATGAGCGCCTTTTAGGACCTGAGGAATGACGTCGCGGCTTCTGATTGGTCGCGTGGCGGTCACATGGGCGGCACGCGACCAATCAGAAGCCGGGACGTCATTCCACAGGTCCTAAAGGCGCGCATTTTGAAGAAAGAAGCCGTGCCGGACGCCGGATCCTCCCGCTGATGTCCAGGGGCCGCCGGAGAGGTGAATATAACAATATTTTTTATTTTAATTCTTTATTTTACACTTTAATATGGATCCCAGGGCCTGAAGGAGAGTTTCCTCTCCTTCAGACCCTGGGATCCATGAGGATACATTCCAATACTTGATGTCCCATTGACTTGTATTGGTATCGGATATCGGTATCGGCGATATCCGATATTTTTCGGGTATCGGCCGATACTATCCGATACCGATACTTTCAAGTATCGGACGGTATCGCTCAACACTAGGAATGACCTGTGAGGGAGAACATCGATAATGGCGGAAAAATAGTTGGTAACCATACTGGGCAAATGCTGTCTCCTGTCACTTTGCATCGATGCAGCAGTACCTGTCGTGTCTGCGGTCATTGCGAAATCACTCCACAACCTGGTCATAAATCCCCTCTGTCCAACGTCACTTCGGCTTTGTGCACCTCTAACACCTCTGCCATGTTGCCCCGTACAGCTCGTGTGGGAACCATCAGCGCCGCTGTGTGCTGGGAATGCCAGAACCAAACGGTCTACAAGAGTTGCTTGTTTGGTAGCCAATATTTGCTCAAGGTTCTCATGTGGCATGATACTTTGTAATTTGCCTTTGTATCGCGGATACAGGAGGCATGCTAACCAGTAATCGTCATCGGTCTTCATTTTGATAATGTGCAAGGCATACTCTGCCGTGTGGTCCAAAGTTCCAGGTGTCAATTCACTGCTTGTGCTGATGAGGAGCAATTTCTTGAAAATCTACATCACTTGAGACACGCAAAAACCCTGTACCTGACCTTGCAATGCCACCAGTTTCTATTGCCCCCTGTGAAGCATCCTCCTCCCATAAATATTCAGCCCCATCATCCTCCTCCTCCTCCTCTTCGTCCACCACCTCATCCAGGAAAGTTCCCTGAGCAGACAATGGCTGACTGTCATCTAGGCTTTCCTCCTCCTTGGCCGCAGACGCCTGCTCCTTGATGTGCGTCAAACTTTGCATCAGCAGACGCATTAGTCGGATGCTCATGCTTATGATGGCGTCGTCCGCACTGACCAGCCGTGTGCATTCCTCAAAACACTGAAGGACTTGACAGAGGTCTTGGAGCTTTGACCACTGCACACCATACAACTCCATGTCTGCCATCCAACTGCCTGCCCGTGTATGTGTATCCTCCCACAAATACATGACAGCACGCCTCTGTGCGCACAGCCTCTGAAGCATGTGCATGTGGAGTTCCACCTTGTTGCCACATCGATTATTAGTTGGTGCTGGGGAAGATTCAGCGATCGCTGATGGTTAAGCATACGGCTGTTGTGTACGGGCGACCGGTGGATGTGCGAGCAAAGTCTGCGCACCTTCAGGAGCAGGACTGGTAAATCTGGGTAATTCTTGAGGAAGCACCGCACCACCAGGTTCAATGTGTGAGCGAGGCAAGGTATGTGTTTCAGTTCTGAAAGGGCTATGGCAGCCATAAAATTCCTTCCGTTATCAATGACTACCTTGCCTGTCTCAAGATGTACACTGCCCAGCCATGACTGAGTTTCTTGCTGCAAGTACTCGGCCAGTACTTCCTCGGTGTGTCTGTTGTCGCCCAAACACTTCAACTGTTTCCTAGACCGTGGGCTAGGCAGAACTGTGCCAGTATTGTTGTCCCCTGTGGACCCTGCATCCACCACATTAACCCAGTGTGCGGTAATGGACACGTAATGTCCCTGGCCATTCCTACTGGTCCATGCATCTGTTGTGAGGTGCGCCGTTCTACTGACCGATTGCCTGAGTGCATGGACAATGCGTTCTTTCACATGTTGGTGGAGTGCTGGGATGGCTTCTCTCGCAAAGAAGTGTCGACTGGGTAGGTCATAGCGTGGTACTGCGTACGCCATCAGGGCTTTGTAAGCTTCGCTTTCAACCAAACGATAGGGCATCATCATGTAGCCGTTCAAACCCTGTGTACACGGATGAGAGGAAGAATACTTTCTTTTCCTATAAAGAGTCTCTTGTATGCTGAGCTGGACTGGAGAGCTGCATATGGTGGAACTAGCGGGGGTGGTGGTGGACATGGCAGATTGAGAGAGGCTTGGCGATGGTATTCTTGATGTGGGCCTACCTACAGTGTTTCCAACCAAGAACCTTGTGATTACCTGACTGCTTTGGCCTTGCGACAATGCCTCCACATTTGCTACTGGTGGTGTCATAACCGATGGGCTTCCAGTTAGGGAAGCAATGTTGCGTTGCTGACTAGCTTCAATATGAGCAGGTGCACCAACGGTACAGAACGTTTGGTAGTTGGTCCATGCTTCCAAGTGCCTGCTGGTTAGATGTCTACGCATGCATGTTGTATTTAAATTTTGAACATTCTTCCCTCTGCTAAAGGTTTTGGAGCATTTCTTATATATAACTTTGTACTGATCATTCGGATCTTGGTTAAAAAATTGACACACTCCACTCGTCCTACTATGGAATACCTTTTCAGGCTTTGCACACCGTGCTACTGCCACCGGATTGTCCTACACCTGTTGTGGTTTTTGACACACGTTTTGGGCCTGATGCGGGCCTGCCAGATGACAACTTTTGCGATGTAGATGGCTGCTGCAGATCATCCTCCTCCGCTTCTGAGCTCCAGGCTGCTGCAACCTCTTCCCCCAATGGCTGCCAATCTGGGTCAACAACTGGATCATCTATCACCTCCTCTTCAATGTCATGTGCACCATCCTCTGTGTCACCGTGTAAGGTGCTATAGCGTTTGGGACTGGGCACCATAGTCTCATCAGGGTCAGATTCGGGCTCAGTACACTGCGAGGGCTAAGTTGTGATCTGAGTCAATGGACCAGCATAATAATCAAGCTGTGGCTGTGCATCTGTGCACTCCATGTCCGATTCTTCCTGTAATAAGCTTTTTACAATTTCCCTCTCTACCCCAGGCACGGTATGTGTAAAGAGCTCCATGGAGTAAAGGAGTAAAGTGTAGTGTTGCCTGCCGCATCCTTCACTTTTGTTTTGGGTAAAGGACACAAGGAAGCAACTTTTTCTGGACATGGAGCATCCACTGATGACTCGCTAGTTTTAGATTTCGAAGCTTCTGAAGAGGAGGTGAAAGAGCTGGAGGCTGAGTCAGCAAGGAAAGCCAGAACTTGTTCCTGCTGCTCCGGGTTTAAAAGCTGTTTTCCTACTCCCAGATAAGGGAGCATTCGAGGCCTTGTGTAGCCAAACGATGACGCTGCCTCTACACCTCGAGCATTTGGTGCTATCTTGTTTTTCCCAGTACTACCAGATGCTCCACTACCACCACCACCATCAGTACCAGCTGGCAACGACCGCCCACGGCCTCTTCCACCAGACTTCCTCATTTTGTGGAAATGTTACCAAAATAACAAGCGTTATATGCTACTGTTACACAAGGTAGAAGGTGTATATTAACTTTTGGAGAATTTATATCTCCCTTCTTCTTGGTGGGGAGACAGCAGGAGAAAACAGGCCCTGTGTATTACACCACACGATGGACAAGGCAGAACGTGGCTGGCAGATATACGCCAAACAAAACTCACGTAGATCCACTTAGTGGCAATTTAAATCTCCCTTTTTATTTTGTTGGGGGGAGACTGCAGGAAAAAACAGGCCCTGTGTATTACACCACAAAATGGACAAGGCAGAACGTGGCTGGCAGATATACGCCAAACAGAACTCACGTAGATCCACTTAGTGGCAATTTAAAGCACCCTTTTTTGGGGGTGGGAGACTGCAGGAAAAAACAGGCCCTGTGTGTTAAACTACACACAATGTACAAGGCAGAATGTGGCTGGCAGATGTACGCAAAAAGAACTCACGTTGATCCACATAGTAGCAATTTGAAGCTCCCTTTTTTGGGGTGGGAGACTGCAGGAAAAAACAGGCCCTGTAAATTACACAACACAATGTACAAGGCAGAACGTGGCTGGCAGATATACGCCAAACAGAACCCGCTTTAATCCACTTAGTGGCAATTTAAAGCACACATTTTTTTTGTGGGAGACTGCAGGAAAAAACAGGCCCTGTGTATTAAACTGCACACAATGTACAAGGCAGAATGTGGGTGGCAGATATACGCCAAACAGAACTCACGTTAATCCACTTAGCGGCAATTTAAAGCACCCTTTTTTGGGGGGGTGGGAGACTGCTGGAAAAAAACAGGCCCTGTGTGTTAAACTACACACAAAGTACAAAGCAGAACGTGGGTGGCAGATATATGCCAAAGAAAACTCACGTTAATCCACTTAGTGGCAATTTAAAGCACCCTTTTTTATTTTTTTTGTGGGAGACTGCAGGAAAAAACAGGCCCTGTGTGTTAAACTACACACAATGTACAAGGCAGAACGTGGGTGGCAGGTATACACCAAACAGAACTCACGTTAATCCACTTAGTGGCAATTTAAAGCACCTTTTTTTGGGGGGTGGGAGACTGCAGGAAAAAACAGGCCCTGTGTGTTAAACTACACACAATGTACAAGGCAGAACATGGGTGGCAGATATACGCCAAACAGAACTCACGTTAATCCACTTAGTGTCAATTTAAAGCACCCTTTCTTGGGGGGGTGGGAGACTGCAGGAAAAAACAGGACCTGTGTGTTAAACTACACACAATGTACAAGGCAGAATGTGGGTGGCAGATATACGCCAAACAGAACTCACGTTGATCCACATAGTAGCAATTTAAAGCTCCCATTTTTGGGGGTGGGAGACTGCAGGAAAAAACAGGCACTGTAAATTACACCACACAATGTACAAGGCAGAACGTGGCTGGCAGATATACGCCAAACAGAACTCACGTAGATCCACTAAGTGGCAATTTAAAGCTCCCTTTTTTTGGGGGGGGAGACTGTAGGAAAAAACAGGCCCTGTGTATTAAACTACACACAATGTACAAGGCAGAACGTGGGTGGCAGATATACGCCAAACAGAACCCGCTTTAATCCACTTAGTGGCAATTTAAAGCACCCTTTTTTTTGTGGGAGACTGCAGGAAAAAACAGGCCCTGTGTGTTAAACTACACACAAAGTACAAAGCAGAACGTGGGTGGCAGATATACACCAAAGAAAACTCACGTTAATCCACTTAGTGGCAATTTAAAGCACCTTTTTTGGGGGGGTGGGAGACTGCAGGAAAAAACAGGCCCTGTGTGTTAAACTACACACAATGTACAAGGCAGAACGTGGGTGGCAGATATACGCCAAACAGAACTCACGTTAATCCACTTAGTGGCAATTTTAAGCACCCTTTCTTTTTGTTTTTTTGTGGGAGACTGCAGGAAAAAACAGGCCCTGTGTGATAAACTACACACAATGTACAAAGCAGAACATGGGTGGCAAATATACGCCAAACAGAACTCACATTGATCCACTTAGTGGCAATTTAAAGCACCCTTTGTTTTTGTTTTTGTGGGAGACTGCAGGAAAAACAGGCCCAGTGTACGACACCACACAATGTACAAGGCAGAACGTGGCTGTCAGATATATTAAAAAATGCAAGGCCTGTAGTAGAATTTCAATCTCCCTACAATGATCAAAGGACAAGTATAGCAGCAATAAAAAGGACTGCTGCACACAAAACAGTCTGGACAAATGAAACAAGATAACTGTGCAGAAAGAAGCAACAGGATTTTTGCTTTGAAAAAAGCAGTTGGTTTGCACAGTGGCATACACACAGCAATGCAGCTATCAGGGAGCCTTAGAATGCAGCCTAAGAAGCTACAGAGCTGATGCAGCCCCCCCAAAAAACACTGTCCCTGCAAAGAAAAGGTGGTGTTGGACAGTGGAAATCGCTACAGCACAAGCGGTTTGAGGGTTAATATTCCCTCCCTAACTATATCCCTTCTTCTGACGAAGCTGAAGCAACCTCTCCCTATGCTCAGATCGGCAGAAGTAAGATGGCGGTCGGTGTGCACGCCCCTTTATAGCCCCTGTGACGCTGCAGAAAGCAATCCAATCACTGCCATGCCCTTCTCTAAGATGGTGGGGACCAAGACCTATGTCATCAAGCTGCCCACACTCTGCGTGCACCTTCATTGGCTGAGAAATGGCGCTTAAAGCGTCATACGAAACGCAACTTTGGCGCGCTGATCGCGCTGATCACGAAACCCGACTTTGCCAAAAGTCGACGATTTATGAAAATGTCTGATCCGTTTCGCTCAACCCTACTGTACATATATATGTGTGCTTCACTGACATCTATATATCTATGTATTCTATGTATATATATCTATTCTATTCTAAACTTTCACTCTGTGATATTACTGTACGCGGCACATGAATTGCCGACTTTTCAAATACGATCGGTGTGTAAAAATCGGACAGCACTCGCATGATCCGAGTGCTGTGTGATTTTTTTTCTCGCACTTATTGACATCTATTGTGAGATGCAATCTGATTTGTCATTACAATCTCAGCATTCTGTGACTTTTTGCCAGTCTGATTGTGATCCAATCCAAGCTGGAAAAAAATGCAGATGAACACACAATGATAGCATAACATTGGTCCGAATGCAATCTGATTTTTTATCAGATTGCATTTGTCCAATTTCATCGCAAGTGGGAATGAGCCTTAATTTTTTTTTACGTTTCCTAAATCTATGGAGTAACAATAAGTAGTCACAGAAAACCCCTTTAAATATCAATAAAAACTGAATATGTAGAATATGCAAATACCTTCTTTCTGTATTTCTGCAGGCTAGGTAGTAAGTTTGCACAATATGGTCTTTCATATTCTCACTTTTTTTGCAAGCCTGAATGTAAGAACTCTTATCTGTATCTCAGAGCAGAATGCTCCGCCACTTCCAAATGACTCTCACAATTCCCAATGCTTGATTAGCACATCCCTGGCAACAAAAAAGGCTATAGTTGTTTCTTGATAATCAGTGTCATTTTTCAACACCAACATAAATGGTAGAAGGTTGAAACTGTTGAAACAGGAGTATCCCACATTTTAAAGCAAAGGGCAAATATAGCTTTTAGAATAATGCTTAAGAAATCAGCAGCATATAAATAAGAGGTGATGTCACACCATATGGAGCCTGCTTTGTTGACATATGGTCTGAATTAACAAGTTTAAAAAGCTGTTATGATCAGTTTTTATTTCACCAAAGGCGAAAGGCGTATGATGCACTGAGGTGAGTCTGAGCTATCTGCAAATTAGGGTATGTTTGAGCTATGCTAAGATGAAAGAAAATATTAACAATTGCTATTATACTGTATAAAGTCATATTATACCATATTCTAAAATGATGGCAGCTTAAGCTGAATATCAAAATTAAAAGTTCATTAGTAACCAAAAGAATTTGTGCAATAAAATTAAAGGACTTGTCCAGGCATGTAATATTAAGATAGGTCATCAAATCAGATAAGTGGGGTTCCAATACCCTGGACTATCAGCAGCAATTAGTTTAAATGGATTCTGGATGTAAACAGTGAATACAGCTCAATAGAGCAACACCGTCCAATTGTTAACGGCTGTTGCCAATAACTGCAGATCATCTCTTATGAGAGGCCTACAAGAAACCAATAATTAAGATGGTTTGCTGGAGTGTGCTATTTGGCACAAGGGGTGCTAGACCAGATAGTGATTAAGAAGGAGAAATGTCAAGACATTACTCACCTAGAAGAGCAACCTGTTCCTTTGTTGTGAAGCAAAGTGCAAATGAAAGGTTGCTGTATTGTACTTGTGGACCATGAATCAGGAGGCGTGAAGGTAATGCCTATGAGGAGCTGTGGGAAGAGGTTTCTTGCTGTCAGCATTTCTGGGTGTGTTTAAGTCCCGCTCCCAACCCCTGACAAAAGCCTTCATGGGAACATATTTTATAGACCACAACTTTGCTGTTGTAATAGATACTGACTTTGGAGCAGAAAACTGTTCTATCCTGCTTAGGCTGGTTTCACATTTGCAGGGTTTTTTTTGCGTTTTTGCGGTAAAAAACGCAAAAAAAGCATGCGTTTTTTTCCCTATATTTAACATTACAAAAACGCATGCATTTTTTTGTATGCGTTTTGACGCGTTTTTGCAACGCATGCGTTTTTTCTCTGCATGCATTGTGTTGCAGAAATGCAACATGTAGTAATTTTTGCGGCGTTTTTTGCTGCAAAAAACGCATGTGTTTTTTCACGGCAAAAAAACATATTGATGTCTATGTAAATGCATGCGTTTTTAAGCACATGCATTTGTATGCGTTTTTATAGAAAAACACAAGAAAACACCCTAACCCTAACCCAAACTCTAACCCTAACCCTAACACAAACCCTAACCCAAACCCTAACCCTAACCCAAACTCTAACACAAACTCTAACACAAACTCTAACACAAACTCTAACACAAACCCTAACACAAACCCTAACACAAACTCTAACCCAAACCCTAACCCAAACCCTAACCCTAACCCGAACTCTAACACAAACTCTAACACAATCCCTAACACAAACCCTAACACAAACCCTAAAACAAACCCTAACACAAACTCTAACACAAACTCTAATACAAACCCTAACCCTAACACAAACCCTAACCCAAACTCTAACACAAACCCTAACCCTAACACAAACCCTAACCCTAACACAAACCCTAACCCAAACTCTAACACAAACTCTAACACAAACCCTAACACAAACCCTAACACAAACCCTAAAACAAACCCTAACACAAACTCTAACACAAACTCTAATACAAACCCTAACCCTAACACAAACCCTAACCCAAACTCTAACACAAACTCTAACACAAACCCTAACCCTAACACAAACCCTAACCCTAACACAAACCCTAACCCAAACTCTAACACAAACTCTAACACAAACCCTAACCCAAACTCTAACACAAACTCTAACACAAACCCTAACCCTAACCCTAACACAAACCCTAACCCAAACTCTAACCCAAACTCTAACACAAACCCTAACACAAACCCTAACCCTAACACAAACCCTAACCCAAACTCTAACACAGACCCTAACCCTAACCATAACCCTAACCCTAACCCAAACCCTAACCCAAACTCTAACCCAAACTCTAACCCAAACTCTAACACAAACCCTAACACAAACCCAACCCTAACCCTAAGGGATCCTAACCCTAACCCTAAGGGTTAGAGTTAGGATCCCTAGGGTTAGGGTTAGGGTTATGATCCCTAGGGTTAGGGTTAGAGTTTGGGTTATGGTTAGGGTTTGTCTTAGGGTTTGTGTTAGAGTTTGTGTTAAAGTTTGTGTTAGGGTTAGGGATTGTGTTAGAGTTTGTGTTAGAGTTTGTGTTAGGGTTTGTCTTAGGGTTTGTGTTAGAGTTTGTGTTAGAGTTTGGGTTAGAGTTAGGGTTAGGGTTTGTGCTAGGGTTTGTGTTAGAGTTTGTGTTAGAGTTTGGGTTAGAGTTTGGGTTAGAGTTTGGGTTAGAGCTTGGGTTAGGGTTTGTGTTAGGGTTAGGGTTTGGGTTAGGGTTAGGGTTTGTGTTAGAGTTTGTGTTAGAGTTTGTGGTAGAGTTTGTGGTAGAGTTTGGGTTAGAGTTTGGGTTAGAGTTTGGGTTAGGGTTAGGGTTAGAGTTTGTGTTAGGGTTTGTGTTAGGGTTTGTGTTAGAGTTTGTGTTAGAGTTTGTGTTAGAGTTTGGGTTAGTGTTAGAGTTTGTGTTTTAGGGTTAGGGTTTGTTAGGGCTAGCAGAACGCACCAAATAATAGGACAGATAGAGTATGGTGCGTTCGCAGCCCGGGGTCCACCGTGCAGAGATGGAACCTGCTGCCAAGTAATGATGGACTATATGGCGGTACAAAGTGAATACACACACGGGTTAACCTCACCCTGTGTGAAGGAAGCGAACCCTGTTGCATCACAGGGCCGCGGTACCACACCAAGAGCGCAAGCAAGGAGTCTCAGCACTCAATCCCAAGACACAGGATTTGAGTACTGTTATGAAAGACAATTCAGTATCACAATGGACATGGAGGTCAGAGCACATACAGTGATCTGACAATAACCCAAAATAATAGAACGAGCTCTGAGACGTGGGAACTCTGCAGACCGCAATCCCTGATCCTCTCCAAACACAACTAGAGGCAGCCATGGATTGCGCCTAAAGCTCCCTATGCAACTCGGCACAGCCTGAGAAACTAACTAGCCTGAAGATAGAAAAAATAAGCCAACCTTGCCTCAGAGAAATACCCAAAAGGAAAAAGCAGCCCCCCACATATAATGACTGTGAGTAAGATGAAAAGACAAACGTAGGGATGAAATAGATTCAGCAAAGTGAGGCCCGATATTCTAGACAGAACGAGGATAGGAAAGATAACTTTGCGGTCTACACAAAACCCTAAAGAAAACCATGCAAAGGGGCAAAAAGACCCTCCGTACCGAACTAACGGCACGGAGGTACACCCTTTGTGTCCCAGAGCTTCCAGCAAAACAAATAGACAAGCTGGACAGAAAAAATAGCAACAAATAGCAAAGAAGCACTTAGCTATGCAGAGCAGCAGGCCACAGGAATGATCCAGAGAAACACAAGTCCAACACTGGAACATTGACAGGAAGCATGAATCAAAGCATTAGGTGGGGTTAAGTAGAGAAGCACCTAACGACCTCACCAGATCACCTGAGGAAGGAAACTCAGAAGCAGCAGTACCAGTTTCCTCCACAAACGGAAGCTCCCAGAGAGAATCAGCCGAAGTACCACTTGTGACCACAGGAGGGAGCTCTGCCACAGAATTCACAACAGTACCCCCCCCCTTGAGGAGGGGTCACCGAACCCTCACCAGAGCCCCCAGGTCGACCAGGATGAGCCACATGAAAGGCACAAACAAGATCGGGAGCATGGACATCAGAGGCAAAAACCCAGGAATTATCCTCCTGAGCATAACCCTTCCATTTAACCAGATACTGGAGTTTCCGTCTTGAAACACGAGAATCCAAAATCTTCTCCACAATATACTCCAATTCCCCCTCCACCAAAACTGGGGCAGGAGGGTCAACAGATGGAACCATAGGTGCCACGTATCTCCGCAACAATGACCTATGGAAGACGTTATGTATGAAAAAAGAATCTGGGAGGGTCAGACGAAAAGACACAGGATTAATAACCTCAGAAATCCTATAAGGACCAATGAAACAAGGTTTAAACTTCGGAGAGGAAACCTTCATAGGAATATGACGAGAAGATAACCAAACCAGATCCCCAACACGAAGTCGGGGACCCACACGGCGTCTGCGATTAGCGAAACGTTGAGCCTTCTCCTGGGACAAGGTCAAATTGTCCACTACATGAGTCCAAATCTGCTGCAACCTGTCCACCACAGAATCCACACCAGGACAGTCCGAAGACTCAACCTGTCCTGAAGAGAAACGAGGATGGAACCCAGAATTGCAGAAAAATGGCGAAACCAAGGTAGCCGAGCTGGCCCGATTATTAAGGGCGAACTCAGCCAAAGGCAAAAAGGACACCCAGTCATCCTGATCGGCAGAAACAAAGCATCTCAGATAGGTTTCCAAGGTCTGATTGGTTTGTTCGGTCTGGCCATTAGTCTGAGGATGAAAAGCCGAGGAAAAAGACAAGTCAATGCCCATCCTACCACAAAAGGCTCGCCAAAACCTCGAAACAAACTGGGAACCTCTGTCAGAAACGATATTCTCTGGAATGCCATGCAAACGAACCACATGCTGGAAGAACAATGGCACCAAATCAGAGGAGGAAGGCAACTTGGACAAAGGTACCAGATGGACCATCTTAGAAAAGCGATCACAGACCACCCAAATGACTGACATCTTTTGAGAGACGGGAAGATCTGAAATAAAATCCATAGAGATATGTGTCCAAGGTCTCTTCGGGACCGGCAAGGGCAAAAGCAACCCACTGGCACGAGAACAGCAGGGCTTAGCCCGAGCACAAATCCCACAGGACTGCACAAAAGAACACACATCCCGCGACAGAGATGGCCACCAAAAGGATCTAGCCACTAACTCTCTGGTACCAAAGATTCCAGGATGACCAGCCAACACCGAACAATGAACCTCAGAGATCACTTTATTTGTCCACCTATCCGGGAAAAACAGTTTCTCCGCTGGACAACGATCAGGTTTATTAGCCTGAAATTTTTGCAGTACCCGCCGCAAATCAGGGGAGATGGCAGACACAATTACTCCTTCCTTGAGGATACCCGCCGGCTCAGATAAACCCGGAGAGTCGGGCACAAAACTCCTAGACAGAGCATCCGCCTTCACATTTTTAGAGCCCGGAAGGTACGAAATCACAAAGTCAAAACGGGCGAAAAACAGCGACCAACGAGCCTGTCTAGGATTCAAACGCTTAGCAGACTCGAGATAAGTCAGGTTCTTATGATCAGTCAATACCACCACGCGATGCTTAGCTCCTTCAAGCCAATGACGCCACTCCTCGAATGCCCACTTCATGGCCAGCAACTCTCGGTTGCCCACATCATAATTCCGCTCAGCAGGCGAAAACTTCCTGGAAAAAAAAGCGCATGGTTTCATCACTGAACAATCAGAAGCTCTCTGCGACAAAACAGCCCCTGCTCCAATCTCAGAAGCATCAACCTCGACCTGGAACGGAAGAGAAACATCAGGTTGACACAACACAGGGGCAGAAGAAAAACGACGCTTCAACTCTTGAAAAGCTTCCACAGCAGCAGAAGACCAATTGACCAAATCAGCACCCTTCTTGGTCAAATCGGTCAATGGTTTGGCAATACTAGAAAAATTGCAGATGAAGCGACGATAAAAATTAACAAAGCCCAGGAACTTTTGGAGACTTTTCAGAGATGTCGGCTGAGTCCAGTCATGGATGGCTTGGACCTTAACAGGATCCATCTCGATAGTAGAAGGGGAAAAGATGAACCCCCAAAATGAAACCTTCTGCACACCAAAGAGACACTTTGATCCCTTCACAAACAAAGAATTAGCACGCAGGACCTGAAAAACCGTTCTGACCTGTTTCACATGAGACTCCCAATCATCCGAGAAGATCAAAATGTCATCCAAGTACACAATCAGGAATTTATCCAGGTACTCTCGGAAGATGTCATGCATAAAGGACTGAAACACTGATGGAGCATTGGCAAGTCCGAATGGCATCACTAGATACTCATAATGACCCTCGGGCGTATTAAATGCAGTTTTCCATTCATCGCCTCGCCTGATTCGCACCAGATTATACGCACCACGAAGATCAATCTTGGTGAACCAACTAGCCCCCTTAATCCGAGCAAACAAATCAGATAACAAAGGCAAGGGGTACTGAAATTTAACAGTTATCTTATTAAGAAGGCGATAATCTATACAAGGTCTCAGCGAACCATCCTTCTTGGCTACAAAAAAAAACCCTGCTCCTAATGGCGACGATGACGGGCGAATATGCCCCTTCTCCAGGGATTCCTTCACATAACTGCGCATAGCGGTGTGCTCAGGCACGGATAAATTAAACAGTCGACCTTTTGGGAATTTACCACCAGGAATCAAATTGATAGCACAATCACAATCCCTATGCGGAGGTAGGGCATCGGACTTGGGCTCATCAAATACATCCCGGTAATCAGACAAGAACTCTGGAACCTCAGAAGGGGTGGATGACGAAATTGACAAAAATGGAACATCACCATGTACCCCCTGACAACCCCAGCTGGACACCGACATGGATTTCCAATCCAATACTGGATTATGGGCTTGTAGCCATGGCAACCCCAACACGACCACATCATGCAGATTATGCAACACCAGAAAGCGAATATCCTCCTGATGTGCAGGAGCCATGCACATGGTCAGCTGGGTCCAGTATTGAGGCTTATTCTTGGCCAAAGGCATAGCATCAATACCTCTCAATGGAATAGGACACTGCAAGGGCTCCAAGAAAAACCCACAACGCTTAGCATATTCCAAGTCCATCAAATTCAGAGCAGCGCCTGAATCCACAAACGCCATGACAGAATATGATGACAAAGAGCAGATCAAGGTAACGGACAGAAGAAATTTTGACTGTACCGTACCGATGGTGGCAGACCTAGCGAACCGCTTAGTGCGCTTAGGACAATCAGAGATAGCATGAGTGGAATCACCACAGTAGAAACACAGCCCATTCAGACGTCTGTGTTCTTGCCGTTCAACTCTGGTCAAAGTCCTATCGCACTGCATAGGCTCAGGTTTAAGCTCAGGTAATACCGCCAAATGGTGCACAGATTTACGCTCACGCAAGCGTCGACCGATCTGAATAGCCAAAGACATAGACTCATTCAAACCAGCAGGCATAGGAAATCCCACCATGACATCCTTAAGGGCTTCAGAGAGACCCTTTCTGAACATAGCTGCCAGCGCAGATTCATTCCATTGAGTGAGCACTGACCATTTTCTAAATTTCTGGCAATATACCTCTATCTCATCCTGACCCTGACAAAGAGCCAGCAAATTCTTTTCTGCCTGATCCACTGAATTAGGCTCATCGTACAGCAATCCGAGCGCCAGGAAAAACGCATTGATATTACTTAATGCAGGATCTCCTGGCGCAAGAGAAAATGCCCAGTCCTGAGGGTCGCCGCGCAAAAAAGAAATAATAATCAAAACCTGTTGAACTGGATCACCAGAGGAACGAGGTTTCAAGGCCAGAAATAACTTACAATTATTTTTGAAACTCAGAAACTTAGTTCTATCTCCAAAAAACAAATCAGGAATAGGAATTCTTGGTTCTAACATAGATTTCTGATCAATAGTGTCTTGAATCTTTTGTACTCTTGCCGAGAGCTGATCCACAAATGAAGACAGACTTCTAATGTCCATCGCTACACCTGTGTACTGAACCACCCAAATGTCTAGGGGAAAAAAAAGACAAAACACAAAGCCAAGAAAAAAAAATGGTCTCAGAACTTCTTTTTTCCCTCTATTGAGAATCATTAGTACTTTTGGCTTCCTGTACTGTTATGAAAGACAATTCAGTATCACAATGGACACAGAGGTCAGAGCACATACAGTGATCTGACAATAACCCAAAATAATAGAACGAGCTCTGAGACGTGGGAACTCTGCAGACCGCAATCCCTGATCCTCTCCAAACACAACTAGAGGCAGCCGTGGATTGCGCCTAAAGCTCCCTATGCAACTCGGCACAGCCTGAGAAACTAACTAGCCTGAAGATAGAAAAAATTAGCCAACCTTGCCTCAGAGAAATACCCCAAAGGAAAAGGCAGCCCCCCACATATAATGACTGTCAGTAAGATGAAAAGACAAACGTAGGGATGAAATAGATTCAGCAAAGTGAGGCCCGATATTCTAGACAGAACGAGGATAGGAAAGATAACTTTGCGGTCTACACAAAACCCTAAAGAAAACCACGCAAAGGGGCAAAAAGACCCTCCGTACCGAACTAACGGCACGGAGGTACACCCTTTGCGTCCCAGAGCTTCCAGCAAAACAAATAGACAAGCTGGACAGAAAAAATAGCAACAAATAGCAAAGAAGCACTTAGCTATGCAGAGCAGCAGGCCACAGGAATGATCCAGAGAAACACAAGTCCAACACTGGAACATTGACAGGAAGCATGAATCAAAGCATTAGGTGGGGTTAAGTAGAGAAGCACCTAACGACCTCACCAGATCACCTGAGGAAGGAAACTCAGAAGCAGCAGTACCAGTTTCCTCCACAAACGGAAGCTCCCAGAGAGAATCAGCCGAAGTACCACTTGTGACCACAGGAGGGAGCTCTGCCACAGAATTCACAACAGAGTACATAGACCTCATGTGCTCGACACCGCTACTGGGGTGTCAGAGTGTCAGCAATAGAAGCACGAGAGTGCATGCAGTGCCGCACTGGCGAATGCCACTAACCACCCAGGCTTGGGTCAGGAAAGCGCTGTGAAAGCGTACGGCGCCGCACTGGCAGTCACAGCAATAAGACGCTGTATTGTGTGTTTACGTGCTGATGGCTAAGTCAGGCGCTAGATAGCAATCCTTCATTCGCGACCAGTCAACAACACTAGGAATGGGAATGATTTAGGAGCTTTCATCCATTGACATACATCCATCAACACACACACATTATCAAGTCTATACTAGCGCATGGCCGTGCGGTCATGCGCAGCTTATATAGTTGCAGCACGTTCAGGACCTTCCAATAAAGGTCCAATGGGAAGCTGCTACCGAAGTTTTACCCTTTCAGGACCTTCCTGGAGGACCAATGGGATGTGCTGCAGTACCTGAGCATGTGACCCTCGATCTCCAACGGGAGATCTTGCCCTGGGCATGCTCAGAAAGAGAAAAGCAGGACTTAGCCCCAAAAGCATCTGCTTGCCGCTGCCCAACTCTGACTTCAATGGCAGAAGCAGGAAAAGCAGCAGTAACTCTTTGTACAGAGTGAGACTGAGCAAGACGCTGGGAACGACGTCTCTGCTGAGCAGACTCCACTGCAGCTGGAGAAGAATGGGAGACCGCAGCGGAGATGGCGTGAGATTCCCCTTGTGCAGAAGCGGGAACTCGACACCTAACATTACCCCCCTCCTAGGACCCCCCCTCCTTGGGCCTCACTACGCTCGAACGCAGCAATGAGCTGTGGGGCCCGAATGTTTTCAGCAGGCTCCCATGACCTGTCCTCTGGGCAATAACCCTTCCAATCCACCAGATAGAACTTTTTGCCACGTACCACCTTGCACCCCAAAATTGCCTTCACCTCGTAATCGTCCGTAGATGAACCCGATGTCCCGGCAGATGACTCGGAAAACCGGGACATGTATACGGGTTTCAAGAGGGACACATGAAAGGTGTCGGTGATACCCAAGCGTGGAGGAAGGGCCAGATGGTAGACCACAGGGTTAACCTGTTCAAGGTGGCAGATGAGGTTTAACAATGATAAATGTAAGGTTATATACATGGGAAGAAGGAATCAATATCACCATTACACACTGAACGGGAAACCACTGGGTAAATCTGACAGGGAGAAGGACTTGGGGATCCTAGTTAATGATAAACTTACCTGGAGCAGCCAGTGCCAGGCAGCAGCTGCCAAGGCAAACAGGATCATGGGGTGCATTAAAAGAGGTCTGGATACACATGATGAGAGCATTATACTGCCTCTGTACAAATCCCTAGTTAGACCGCACATGGAGTACTGTGTCCAGTTTTGGGCACCGGTGCTCATGAAGGATATAATGGAACTAGAGAGAGTACAAAGGAGGGCAACAAAATTAATAAAGGGGATGGGAGAACTACCATACCCAGATAGATTAGCGAAATTAGGATTATTTAGTCTAGAAAAAAGACGACTGAGGGGCGATCTAATAACCATGTATAAGTATATAAGGGGACAATACAAATATCTCGCTGAGGATCTGTTTATACCAAGGAAGGTGACGGGCACAAGGGGGCATTCTTTGCGTCTGGAGGAGAGAAGGTTTTTCCACCAACATAGAAGAGGATTCTTTACTGTTAGGGCAGTGAGAATCTGGAATTGCTTGCCTGAGGAGGTGGTGATGGCGAACTCAGTCGAGGGGTTCAAGAGAGGCCTGGATGTCTTCCTGGAGCAGAACAATATTGTATCATACAATTATTAGGTTCTGTAGAAGGACGTAGATCTGGGGATTTATTATGATGGAATATAGGCTGAACTGGATGGACAAATGTCTTTTTTCGGCCTTACTAACTATGTTACTATGTTACTATGTTACTATGACCTTGAAGGGACCCAAGTAGCGAGGTGCAAACTTAGTGGACTCAACACGCAGCCTGATGTTACGGGCAGAGAGCCACACTAAGTCGCCAGGAGCAAAGGTCGGAGCGGGGCGCCGATGAGCATCGGAGGAGGACCTCATTCTCTCCTTGGAGGCCCGAATGGCATCCTGAGTGCGGTCCCAAATGTCCCGTGCCTCCACAGCCCAGTCTGCCACCCTGGAATCAGCGGAAGACACCGGCATGGGCACAGGGACACGCGGATGCTGGCCGTAATTAAGGAGGAATGGAATCTGACCGGTGGAGTCGGCTACGGCGTTGTTAAGCGCAAACTCTGCCCATGGTAGCAAGGATTCCCAGTCATCCTGCCTGGCAGAAACAAAATGTCGTAAATATGTGACCAAGGTCTGGTTGGCCCTCTCTACCAACCCATTCGTCTCGGGATGATATGCCGATGAGAGATTCAACTCAATACTGAGTAGACGACAAAGCTCTCTCCAGAATCGAGACGCAAACTGGGGACCCCGGTCACTAACAATTTGTCTGGCATACCGTGTAGGCGAAAGATATGTTTGATGAACAAGACAGCCAAAGCCCGTGCAGAAGAAAGCCGTGGAAGAGGCACCAAGTGCACCATCTTGGAAAAATGGTCGGTGATCACCCAGATAATGGTGCAGTTACGAGACTTGGGTAAGCCCACCACAAAGTCCATCCCGACCATCTCCCAGGGCCTGTCCGCCACCGGCAGAGGGTAAAGCAAACCAGCTGGCCGTTGCCGAGGGGACTTGTTCTTGGCGCAAGAGACACACGCCCGAACATATTCTGCGACATCACGAGCCATATGCGGCCACCAGTATGTCCTCGCCAGTAACTCAGATGTCCTTTTGGAACCAAAATGTCCACCCACCCTGGACGAGTGTGCCCAAGAGAGAACCTCCGGTCGCAAACTGGATGGTACAAAAGTCTTGCCCGGAGGCACAGACTCTAGCGAAACCGGGGCCACAGTTCTCAAGCTTTCGGTGGGGACAATAAGCCGAGGCTCCTCTTCCTCCTCCACAGATGACACAACGGAGCGAGAGAGAGCGTCGGCCCGAATGTTCTTCTCCCCAGAGAGAAAATGGAGGGTGAAATGAAACCGGGAGAAGAATAAGGACCATCTGGCCTGGCGAGAATTCAACCGCTGGGCTGTCTGCAGATACACCAAATTTTTATGGTCTGTGAAGACTTGGAAGGGAAAACGAGCTCCCTCCAAGAGATGTCTCCACTCCGAGAAAGCCAACTTCATGGCTAGCAACTCCCTGTCCCCGATGGAATAGTTCCTCTCTGCTGGTGAGAAGGTCTTAGAAAAGAAGAAGCAAGGATGCTTCCGACCTTGAGCATCCTTTTGGAAGAGGACTGCTCCAGCACCAACAGAAGAGGCATCCACCTCCATGATAAATGGCTTATCAACATCGGGGCGATGTAGGATGGGAACGCTAGCGAAGTGTGACTTTATGGAGTTAAGGGCCTTGGAGACCTCCTCAGACCACAATTTGGGATTTGCCCCCTTCTTGGTGAGGGCAACCAAGGGAGCTACCAAAGTTGAGAAGTGTGGAATGAACTGGCGATAATAATTAATGAACCCCATAAAGCGCTGCACCGCTTTAAGAGAATGGGGTTCTTGCCAGTCCATCACAGCCTGTAGATTGGCAGGATCCATAGCCAATCCCTGGGCAGAGATGATATAGCCGAGGAAAGGTAAGGACTCCTGCTCAAACATACACTTCTCCAACTTGGCATAGAGGGAGTTTGCCCGTAGGAGGTTGAAGACTTTGCAAACATCTCTCCGATGGGAGTCAATATCTGGAGAGTAGATGAGAATATCATCCAGATAGACTACGACCGAGGTGGAAAGCATATCCCGGAAAATGTCGTTCACAAAGTCTTGGAAAACGGCTGGGGCATTACAGAGCCCGAAGGGCATCACCAGATACTCATAATGCCCATCCCTGGTGTTAAAAGCCGTCTTCCATTCGTCCCCCTCACGGATGCGAATCAGGTTGTAAGCACCCCGCAGATCTAATTTAGTAAATACCCTTGCTCCCCGGAGCCTATCGAAGAGCTCAGATATCAAGGGCAAAGGATACTTATTCTTAACGGTGATGGCATTAAGACCCCTGTAGTCTATGCATGGACGCAATTCCCCATTCTTCTTCTGCACGAAGAAGAACCCTGCCCCAGCAGGTGACACTGACTTCCTAATGAATCCTCTTGCCAGATTTTCCTGGATGTATTGTGACATTGCCTCCATCTCCGGGAGAGATAACGGATAGACTCGACCCCGGGGAGGCTCAGCACCAGGCAAGAGATCAATAGGACAGTCATAGGGGCGATGGGGCGGAAGGGTCTCCGCCGCCCTTTTAGAGAACACGTCTGCATAAGACCAATACTGCTTGGGGAGAGAGGATAGATCTGCGGGTACCTCTGTAGTAGCAACCTGAACGCACTCCCTCTGACACCTACCCCCACAAGATTCGCCCCATCCCAGAATTCTGCCTGAGGACCACTCGATATGAGGAGAGTGGTACCGTAGCCAAGGTATTCCCAACAGGACCTCATCAATTCCCTCAGGAATAACGAGCAGAGATATAATCTCCTGATGAGATGGCGACATGGACAGAGTAAAAGGGATGGTCTGGTGTGTTATCTGTGAGGGCAGTGTCGACCCATTCACCACTCGTACCATTACTGGTTGAGCTAGCATAACCAGGGGTATTGCGTGACGTTGGGCGAAGGCAGAAGACATAAAATTGCCCTCCGCCCCAGAATCCACGCAGAGCTCTACTGAGTGGGAGAATGAGCCTATAATAATTGTCCCTTTAAAGGACAATTTGGAGGCAAACGTCGCTGTGTCTAGTGTACCTCCACCTACTACCAATAGATGCTGACGTTTCCTCGACCGCTGAGGACATCTGGTGGCTAGATGTCCTGACTGCTGGCAAACATGACAGACCTTGAGTGCACAAGCGGTCCAGGACTTGGATCCCGCTGGTGACACTTCCATGGCCTCATGTGACTCAGGAACCAGGACCGGAGATTCCAGAGGTTTGGCAAAGGTAGGAGCCTGCCGAAACCTCTGCCTACATTGGGCTCGCTCTAACCTCCGCTCGTTAAAACGGAGGTCAATTCGAGTAGAGACAGTTATTAACTCCTCCAGTGTGGCAGGAATCTCCCTAGTGGCCAGAGCGTCCTTAACGTGATCAGCCAGGCCCCTCCAAAATATGGGGATAAGGGCTTTATCCGACCACTCCAGCTCAGAAGCTAAAGTGCGGAATTGGACGGCAATATGACTGACCAAGGACTCACCCTGAGTTAATAGCATCCAAACCAGGTGAATCGTATCCAAAAAGCGGTCTTTATTCAGCCATAAAACAGATGCAACGTTTCGGCCACATTGGCCTTTGTCAAGCATACAAAACATCACTGGTGGCCATCTTAAATAGTGTGGAGCCTAAAAAGGAACCAATCACCATCCAGAAGCGGCCTTTATTAAGTTGCTTTAAAATCACAAAATATACCAAAACATTCTGTGCCACACATAAAACATCAGTCATACAAGACTGATCACAAATAGCTATTCCCAAAACTAACATCATAACACAAGAAAAAATAGAGGATAGAAATATCAAAGCTATAACCCAATCATTGCTCAAGCTGTCCGGTTACCATGGTAGTGTGTCCTCCAATCACTATTGTAGTTGACGTACACACGTCCATATACCCAATCACCTTCCGTACCGCAGAAGGTCTGTCAGCTGGTCCTGATAATGAATAACATACCCGCATGTTAGTGTCAGTCCACCTGTGAACGCCGGCGCCTGCGCACAGCGCACACCATAACAGCGGTCACATGACCGCCACCTGGTGTGACGCGCGGCGTTATCGGATATCGGTATCGGCGATATCCGATATTTTTCGGGTATCGGCCGATACTATCCGATACCGATACTTTCAAGTATCGGACGGTATCGCTCAACACTAGTTGTAAGGTCTCTAGGACCGAAATCCACCTCAATTCCTTCTGTTTAAGTTTTAATATCCTATCCTCACCTCTCCTCCAAGCTGGAACCCCGTCAATCACCCTAAAGCGTAGTTGATTTATAGAGTGTCTACACTCACTGAAATGTTTCGGTATAGGGAGTTCATGTAAATTCGTTCTTATTGTGCTCTTATGTTTCGTAATTCTGGTTTTAACTGCCGTTGTTGTCTCGCCAACATACATAAGTCCACATGGACATACTATTAAATAAATCACAAATTTCGATGTGCATGTGTACCGGTCATTAATCATAAATTTCTTGCCAGTCTGGGGATGATGGAAGCTATCCCCCTTAAGCATATTCCCACAACATGCACAGCTGAGGCAGGGAAAATTGCCCATCCGTGGAGGACATAATGTCCGCTGGATGGCAACCCTACCACCACCAACATCTGACCTCACCAAATGGTCTTTCAAATTCCGCCCTCGTCTATAAGATAAAATGGGCCGTGACCGGAAATCCTGAATATGTGGTAGACCTTTTTGTAATAGCCCCCAGTGTCTATTCAAAATATTGGATAGACCACTGCTGGCCGGGCAGTATGTAGAAACAAATGGTATGCGTTTCTGTTTAGCCTTCCTATCATGGGTCAAAAGCTCTCCCTCAATTGATCTGGTGACTTTTTCCTTGTGTCCCAACACCATCTCCCTTGGATACCCTCTACGCACAAATTTGGCACACATCTCTGTCAATCTCCTATCACAAACTACGTCATCTTTAACAATTCTCCGTACCCTAACCAACTGGCTCCAAGGTAATGAATTCATCATTCTTTTAGGATGGTAGCTGTCGTAGCACAAAAGGCTATTCCTATCAGTCATTTTTATAAATAGGTCCGTCCAAAGATTATCACCTTGCTTGTATACCATGGTATCTAGGAATTGGACCTTCTCTGCCGAGTACGTCATGGTGAACTTTAACTCTGGATGTAAGTTATTCAATTCATTCAAAAAGCCAAAAAGGTCATCCTCAGACCCCTCCCATATACAAAAAATATCATCGATGTAACGCCACCAGGCTCGGACATGGCACCAGAAGCTGGATCTGTACACATGCTGGTCCTCGAGCACCGCCATATAGATGTTAGCATACGTGGGGGCCACATTGGACCCCATGGCGGTACCCCGTAACTGCTGGTAGTAATCATCCCCAAAGAGGAAAAAATTCCTCCCGAGGATGAACTCCAGCAGTGTGAGGACCAACTGTGCACAATCCGGAGCCACGTCCGAGCCTGACAGCGCCACACCGACAGCGTGTAGACCTCTTTCATGTTCAATCGACGTGTACAAAGATACTACATCGAAAGACACCAGAAAGGTTGAAGCACTCACAGGGATAGTGCTCACTTTTGCCAAAAAATCACTTGTGTCCCTAATGTAAGAACGAGCAGAAGTAGAGAAAACACGAAGAATCTTATCTAAAAAAATGGCAACTTTGTTACACATAGAACCTCTCCCCGATACGATAGGACGCCCGGGGGGGTTATCTAAGTCCTTATGTATTTTCGGTAATGTGTATAGGACCGGAACAATTGGCGCACTCACAAATAGAAACTCAGCCAACTTCTGATCGATGAGTCCATTATGTAAGGAGTCATCGATCAGAAGTTGTAACTCCCTCTGAAACACACTAGTGGGATCACAATCAAGTTTCTTATACACAGCAACATCCGACAGTTGTCTCAAAATTTCTGCTTTATACTTAACAGTGTCCATAATAACGACTGCTCCGCCTTTATCAGTCGGCTTGATTGTAAGTTCAGTATTATTAGACAGACGATCTAGGGCCTGTCGTTCTATGTTGGACAGATTATTATATCCAACATCACGAAACCTTTCTTTATATTGTTTGACATCCCTCTCCACCAATGTAATGTAAGACTCAACAAAGTTATTTTTCACCTGGGGTTGGAAAGTGCTCTTATTGAACAAACCAGTCTCTTTCAGAGTAAACCCCCCTGTCTTATCACCCGTGGATTCGTCATTTTTCAAATCCGTCTCTGCAAAGAAAGAGGTTAGTCGAAGTCTCCTATAAAATGCGAATAGATCACACTCAATTTGAAACCAGTCAGGGTGGTTCTTGGGACAAAAAGAAAGTCCTTTAGACAAAACACGACATTCAATGTCCGATAGTTGTGTAGATGAAATATTTACCACTAGTTCGTTGTGATTCAGTTCACCTTCCGTCGGTCGTCCATATTCCGTGTGCGCATAGGGGACCTTTGCATCTTCCTCCTCTCTCTGTTCATACCGTCTCCTCTTATGTTTCCTACCGCCTCTGCGGTTCCTCCTTTTGCTGTTAATGCTTCCGGTTGCTTTGTTCCTAAAAAACTCAAGGAAGAAGAAGAAGAAGTACCCGGATTTGACTCATCCGTAGAATCAGATTCTGCCATTGTAAACCCAAACTTATGCACATCCCTCTCCTGTGGTCTCCTGCGTTGTTTCTGTTGGGAGGATTTAAATCTCTTTCTCTGAAGTGCCCCTTGAGCACCAGGGTGCCATGAAAACACACGGCCCGATCTATAGTCCTCCATATCGCGGAACCACTTGGCTCTCTTAGTTTTTTCAATGTCTGCACGGAATTTCGCAAGATTCTCGTTTATTTTAGATTTATAGGTGTCAAGTTCATGTGCTGACAACAGCGTAGTCAATTGTTGCTCCAAATCCAACACAGTTGTTTTCACCAGCTCCATCTCCTTCCGGAGAAACTCAATGTTCAAGAGCATTAAATCAAAGGAAAACTTATTCGTGATGGACTCGAACCTATTGCAAAAAAGGACATTATCTGCCTACAAAGTTGGACGCAAATGAGGGCGTAAGCCACAAGGTATCCTCCGGGCCTTATAATATTCAGAGAGTGTAGTCACATGTAGTTCTAAAGAGATAACTCTCCTCTGCTCCGCGGGCGCCGCGCGTCACACCAGGTGGCGGTCATGTGACCGCTGTTATGGTGTGCGCTGTGCGCAGGCGCCGGCGTTCACAGGTGGACTGACACTAACATGCGGGTATGTTATTCATTATCAGGACCAGCTGATAGACCTTCTGCGGTACGGAAGGTGATTGGGTATATGGACGTGTGTACGTTAACTACAATAGTGATTGGAGGACACACTACCATGGTAACCGGACAGCTTGAGCAATGATTGGGTTATACCTTAATATTTCTATCCTCTATTTTTTCTTGTGTTATGATGTTAGTTTTGGGAATAGCTGTATGACTGATGTTTTATGTGTGGCACAGAATGTTTTGGTATATTTTGTGATTTTAAAGCAACTTAATAAAGGCCGCTTCTGGATGGTGATTGGTTCCTTTTTAGGCTCCACACTATTTAAGATGGCCACCAGTGATGTTTTGTATGCTTGACAAAGGCCAATGTGGCCGAAACGTTGCATCTGTTTTATGGCTGAATAAAGACCGCTTTTTGGATACGATTCACCTGGTTTGGATGCTGTCTCTTTTCCTTGATTTGTGACTTTGTGCCCGATTGGATCCTGGGACCCTTGGACGTGCATCCCGCATCTGAGTGCTGGTGGTCGATTTTTTCTATGCTTTCACCCTGAGTTAATGCCAGCAGTTGGAGCGCAGTATCATGGGTCACTTGAGGTCCTAAAAAGACCTGTTTCAGAGTGCTCAGGAACAGCGGAGCACTCTGCACCACATGATCGCCACGCTCCCACAGCGGCGTAGCCCATTCCAACGCCCTGTCCGACAAGAGAGACACTATAAATCCCACCGGAGCTTGAGGTGAATAGAGCACTGACTCACGAATCCCCTACAAAATTTCCTATCACCAGCAAATATTTCTGGCAGCGGGAGGCGAGATAATGTCGGACAGGGGTGGCAATGGACAAGGTTGCTGCAGCCACGCTAGCAGCCTGTACAGCAACTGCGGTAACATCCACAGCTGAGGTTGAGCTCTCGAGAGCCGCCAACCTACCCTCCAGCTGCTGGATATACCGCAAGGATTGCTGTTTGTCCGTCATTACTAGCCAGACCCTCGCGCTAGTATAATGTTAGGGCTAGCGGAGCGCACCAAATATTAGGACAGATAGAGTATGGTGCATTCGCAGCCCGGGGTCCACCGTGCAGAGTTGGAATCTGCTGCCAAGTAATGACGGACTATATGGCGGTACAAAGTGAATACACACACGGGTTAACCTCACCCTGTGTGAAGGAAGCGAACCCTGTTGCGTCACAGGGCCGCGGTACCGCACCAAGAGCGCAAGCAAGGAGTCTCAGCACTCAATCTCAAGACACAGGATTTGAGTACATAGACCTCATGCGCTCGACACCGCTACTGGGGTGTCAGAGTGTCAGCAATAGAAGCACGAGAGTGCATGCAGTGCCGCACTGGCGAACGCCACTAACCACCCAGGCTTGGGTCAGGAAAACGCTGTGAATGCACACGGCGCCGCACTGGCGGTCACAGCAATAAGACGCTGTATTGTGTGTTTACGTGCTGATGGCTAAGTCGGGCGCTAGATAGCAATCCTTCATTCGCGACCAGTCAACAACACTAGGAATGGGAATGATTTAGGAGCTTTCATCCATCGACATACATCCATCAACACACACACATTATCAAGTCTATACTAGCGCATGGCCGTGCGGTCATGCGCAGCTTATATAGTTGCAGCACATGCAGGACCTTCCAATAAAGGTCCAATGGGAAGCTGCTACCGAAGTTTTACCCTTTCAGGACCTTCCTGGAGGACCAATGGGATGTGCTGCAGTACCTGAGCATGTGACCCTCGATCTCCAACGGGAGATCTTGCCCTGGGCATGCTCAGAAAGAGAAAAGCAGCCCCAAAAGCATCTGCTTGCCGCTGCCCAACACTGACTTCAATGGCAGAAGCAGGAAAAGCAGCAGTAACTCTTTGTACAGAGTGAGACTGAGCAAGACGCTGGGAACGACGTCTCTGCTGAGCAGACTCCACTGCGGCTGGAGAAGAATGGGAGACGGCAGCGGAGATGGCTCGAGATTCCCCTTGTGCAGAAGCGGGAACTCGACACCTAACAGGGTTAGAGTTTGTGTTTTAGGGTTAGGGTTAGAGTTTGTGTTAGAGTTTGTTAGAGTTTGTGTTAGGGTTAGGGTTAGTGTTTGGGTTAGGGTTGGATGTTACCATCCACCTCTCGTGTCTCCCCTTTTCCTCATAGTTTGTAAGCTTGCGAGCAGGGCCCTCATTCCTCCTAGTATCTGTTTTGAACTGTATTTCTGTTATGCTGTAATGTCTATTGTCTGTGCAAGTCCCCTCTATAATTTGTAAAGCGCTGCGGAATATGTTGGCGCTATATAAATAAAAATTATTATTATTATTATTATTAGGTTTAGGGTTAGAGATTGTGTTTTAGGGTTAGGGTTAGAGTTTGTTTTTTAGGGTCAGGGTTAGGGTTAGGGTTAGAGTTTGTGTTAGGGTTAGGGTTAGAGTTTGGGTTTTAGGGTTAGGGTTAGGGTTAGAGTTTGTGTTAGAGTTTGTTAGAGTTTGTGTTAGGGTTAGGGTTAGAGTTTGGGTTTTAGGGTTAGGGTTAGAGTTTGTGTTTTAGGGTTAGGGTTAGAGTTTGTGTTTTAGGGTTAGGGTTAGGGTTAGAGTTTGTGTTAGAGTTTGTTAGAGTTTGTGTTAGGGTTAGGGTTAGAGTTTGGGTTAGGGTTAGGGTTAGAGTTTGTGTTTTAGGGTTAGGGTTAGAGTTTGTGTTGTAGGGTTAGGGTTTGTGTTAGAGTTTGTTAGAGTTTGTGTTAGGGTTAGAGTTTGTGTTAGAGTTAGAGTTTGGGTTAGGGTTAGGGTTAGAGTTTGTGTTTTAGGGTTAGGGTTAGAGTTTGTGTTTTAGGGTTAGGGTTAGGATCCCTAGATTTACTAGGGATCCTAACCCTAACCCTAGGTATTTCTGTTTATAGTGGGTTTTCTAGTTGATTTTGATGATCGGCAGGTGTCACACACTTCTCATGATGCGTTTCAAAAACGCAAACGCAGGAATAAACGCTTGTAAACGCGTCAAAACGCCGCGTTTGCGTTAAAACATGCAAAAACGCATGCGCCAAAAAAACGCAACGTTTAAACGTGTTTATATGCGTTTTTGCACCAAATGCGTTTAAATGTGTTTGCATTTAAAATGCTGAAGATCAAAACGCAAGTGTGAAACCAGCCTTAGTGAGGCATGCTGAATGAGTCCCAGTGGATGGTGAGCTAACAATATGAAATGTTAGCAAAAAGAGACATTGGATGTGTATGGACAGTTTACAGAAATAAACCAGCTAAACATTAAGAGTTAAATCACAATTCTCCTTAATAAGAATTGGTACATTTTAAGAATACATCCCTGATTTTTTATTAGAACTAAAGCTATATACACATGCAGTCCAGGAGCTATGTACACTTGACTTAGGTAAGACTAATACATATGAAAGTAAAATCTATATACATATATATATATATATATATATATATATATATATATATATACATATACATATATATATATATATATATATATATATATATATATATATATATATATATATATATATATATATATACAGTGCCTACAAGTAGTATTCATCCCCCTGCAGATTTAGCAGGTTTACACATTTGGAATTAACAAAGAATGTTATTTCTTTGTTTATTTTTTTTTTTAAATTGTGAAAAGTCTTTTCAGAGGGTCATTTATTATTCAACCCCTCAACCCACCAGAATTCTGTTTGGTTCCCCTAAAGTATTAAGAAGTAGTTCAGGCACAAAGAACAATGAGCTTCACATGTTTGGATTAATTATCTCATTTTCCAGCCTTTTCTGACTGTTTTAGACCCTCCCCAAACTTGTGAACAGCACTCATACATGGTCAACATGGGAAAGACAAAGGAGCATTCCAAGGCCATCAGAGACAAGATTGTGGAGGGTCACAAGGCTGGCAAGGGGTACAAAACCCTTTCCAAGGAGTTGGGCCTACCTGTCTCCACTGTTGGGAGCATCATCCGGAAGTGGAAGGCTTATGGAACTACTGTTAGCCTTCCATGGCCTGGACAGCCTTTGAAAGTTTCCTCCCGTGCCGAGGCCAGGCTTGTCCGAAGAGTCAAGGCTAACCCAAGGACAACAAGGAAGGAGCTCCAGGAAGATCTCATGGCAGTGGGGACATTGGTTTCAGTCAATACCATAAGTAACGTACTCCACCGCAATGGTCTCCGTTCCAGACGAGCCCGTAAAGTACCTTTACTTTCAAAGCGTCATGTCAAGGCTCGTCTACAGTTTGCTCATGATCACTTGGAGGACTCTGAGACTGACTGGTTCAAGGTTCTCTGGTCTGATGAGACCATGATCGAGATCTTTGGTGCCAACCACACACGTGACGTTTGGAGACTGGATGGCACTGCATACGACCCCAAGAATACCATCCCTACAGTCAAGCATGGTGGTGGCAGCATCATGCTGTGGGGCTGTTTCTCAGCCAAGGGGCCTGGCCATCTGGTCCGCATCCATGGGAAGATGGATAGCACGGCCTACCTGGAGATTTTGGCCAAGAACCTCCGCTCCTCCATCAAGGATCTTAAGATGGGTCGTCATTTCATCTTCCAACAAGACAACGACCCAAAGCACACAGCCAAGAAAACCAAGGCCTGGTTCAAGAGGCAAAAAATCAAGGTGTTGCAGTGGCCTAGTCAGTCTCCTGAACTTAACCCAATTGAAAACTTGTGGAAGGAGCTCAAGATTAAAGTCCACATGAGACACCCAAAGAACCTAGATAACTTGGAGAAGATCTGCATGGAGGAGTGGGCCAAGATAACTCCAGAGACCTGTGCCGGCCTGATCAGGTCTTATAAAAGACGATCATTAGCTGTAATTGCAAACAAAGGTTATTCCACAAAATATTAAACCTAGGGGTTGAATAATAATTGACCCACACTTTTATGTTTAAAATTTATAAAAATTTAACTGAGCAACAAAACTTTTTGGTTTGTAAGATTTATGCATCTGTTAATAAATCCTGCTCTTGTTTGAAGTTTGAAGGCTCTAACTTATTTGCATCTTATTAAACCTGCTAAATCTGCAGGGGGTTGAATACTACTTGTAGGCACTGTATATATATATATATATATATATATAATTCTCACCTCATTATTAACCTCTCCAGAAACCCCACTGTTTACTATCTGACATCTGGACCTATTATTTTTGCCTTCACGCGCCAAATCTCTCACTGTAGGCCAGGACTTCCTTCCATGTCAAAGCTTTGGAGGAGACTATCTTTTATAAGGTTGCCACATTCATGTTATGACGTGTGACACTTTCATACAAAAATCTTTTAATTTTTGAGGCCTGGACATGTCTGAAACTGCAGACCTATACTGAAGATGCCATAGATACAGTGGAATTTAATAGTCTGGGCACACTTGGTCAAAATTACTGTTATTGTGAACAGTTAAGCAAGTTGAAGTTTAAATTATCTCTGAAAGGCCTTAGGTTAAAGATGACATTTATTTTATGTTTTAGCAAAAATATGTATATACATACAGTGGGGAAAAAAGTATTTAGTCAGCTACCAATTGTGCAAGAGCTCCCACTTAAAAAAGATGATAGAGGCCTGTAATTGACAACATAGGTAGACCACAACAATGAGAGTCAAAATGAGAAAACAAATCCAGAAAATCACCTTGTCTGATTTGGCAAGATTTATTTTGCAAATTATGGTGGAAAATATGTTTTTGGTCACCTAAAAACATACAAGATTTCTGGCACTCACAGACCTCTAACTTCTTCTTTAAGAGGCTCCTCTGTCCTCCACTCATTACCTGTAGTAATAGCACCTGTTGGAACTTGTTATCAGTTTAAAAGACACCTGTCCACAACCTCAAACAGTCACACTCCAAACTCCACTATTGTGAAGACCAAAGAGCATTTGAAGGACGCCAGAAACAAAATTGTAGCCCTGCACCAGGCGGGAAGACTAACTCTGCGAAGCAAGCAGCTTGGTGTGACAAAATCAACTGCAGGAGGAATAGTGAGAAAATGGAAGGCATAAAAGACCAGTGATAATCTCCCTTGATCTGCAGCTCCATGCAAGATCTCACCCTGTGGAGTCAAAATGATCACAAGAACGGTGAGCAAAAATCCTAGAACCACATGGGGGGACCTAGTGAATGACCTACATAGAGCTGGGACCACCGTAACAAAGGCTACCATCAGTAACACACTACGCTGCCAGGGACTCAGATCCTGCAGTGCCAGATGTGCCCTCCCTGCTTGCATCCAAAGAACACCATACCTACTGTGAAGCGTGGTGGTGGCAACATCATGCTTTGGGGCTGTTTCTCTGCAAAGGGACCAGGACAACTGATCCGAGTACAAGAAAGAATGAATGGGACCGTGTATCGTGAGATTTTGAGCGCAAACCTCCTTCCATCAGCAAGGGCATTGAAGATGAAACATGGATGGGCCTTTCAGCATGATAATGATCCCAGAGCAACGAAGGAGTGGCTTTGTAAGAAGTAAATGAAGGTCCTGGAGTGGCCTAGCCAGTCTCCAGATATCAACCGCATAGAAAACATTTGGAGGGAGTGTTGTCCAGCAACAGACCCAAAACATTACTGCTCTAGAGGAGATCTGCATTGAGGAATGGGCCAACATACTACCAACAGTGTGTGCCAACCTTGTGAAGACTTACAGAAAACGTTTGACTTCTGTCATTGTCAAGAAAGGATGTACAGCACTACAAAATATTGAGATGAACTTTTGTTAATGACCAAATACTTATTTTCCAGCATAATTTGCAAAATAAGTCTTGCCAAATCAGATAAGGTGATTTTCTGGATTTATTTTCTCATTTTGGCTCTAATAGTTGTGGTCTACCTATGATGTCAATTACAGGCCTCTCTCATCTTTTTTAAGTGAGAGAACTTGCACAATTGGTGGCTGACTAAATACTTTTTTCCCTCACTGTATACTCCGGGTATAGGCCGACCCAAGTATAAACCGACGCACCTAATTTTACCACAAAAAACTGGGAAAACTTATTGACTCTAGTATAAGCCTGGTATACATTGCCCCCTCATTCCCATCCTTGTATGCACAGCCCCAATCCCCATCCTGGTATGCACAGCCCCTTCATCCCCATCCTGGTATGCGTGGCCCCCTTATCCCCATCCAGGTATGCACGGCCCCTCATCCCCATCCTGGTATAGAGCATACCAGTGCGCCCCCTCATCCCCATCCTGGTATGCATGCCCCCTCATCCCTATCCTGGTATGCATGGCCCCCTCAGCCTTATCCTGGTATGCACGGCCTCCTCATCTCTATCCTTGTATGCACGGCATCCTCATTCCTATCCTGGTATGCATGGTCTCCTCATCCCTATCCTGGTATGCACAGCCTTCTCATCCCTTTCCTTGTATGATGGGCCCCATCAAAAAGCATTAAAAAATAAACCACTATACTTACCTTTTTGCCCTCCCTTGGCGCATCTTGTTCTGGTGCCAGCAGCTGCTTTATGCTTGTAAGCAGCGCATGGCAGAGACGGCATGCGCTGCTCACAAGCATAGTACAGATGCTGAAATACTCACCGCGGAACTATGGGTGTGGAGGGCAGTGAGTATTAAGTAGCACGCACAGTGTGACCAGCCAGGCAGCCACGTGTGCTGCTACTTAAGAGAAATAAATATTTACCTCTCTGCATACCCATGGGAGTGGAGAGAGGTGAATATTCAGCGGGCACATGTGACAGCCCGGCTGCTGCAGGAGCTGGCTGCTGCGGCTGACACTGTGCACGCTACTACAGAGAAATGAATATTCATTGCCAGTGCAGTGTATATTCATTTCTCTTTAGCAGCAGACACAGGAGTTAGCCGCAGCAGCGTGCTCATGCCTCCTGTGACACGATACTCTGCCACTACGCCTTCATCTTCCGGATAGCTCACTCAAGTCTAGGGGGGCATATTCAGCGCAAAAAAAAAAGTGCTGAAAAACTCGGCTTATAATTCCGCATCAAAAACGCTAAAATTATGCATCCTATCATTTAGAATGCATTCCGGATTTTTTGTGCAGATGTATGCATAAAAAACGCATACCGCAAAAAATCCAGACATGCTCTATCTTTTTCAGGAATTTTTGCGGATTTCTAAGCAAAAATGACATTCCGGAAAAAAAAAAATCCGCAAAAATTCCGCAAAAAATCAGTGCAAAATCCGCGCAAAAAACACGCAATTTCCGCGAGAAATCCGCGCAAAAAAAAAACGCGGATTTCTGGCAGAATTCTCAGGATTTTGTCAGGAAAAAATCCTGACGTGTGCACATACCCTAATACTCAAGTATATATGATATATAACTTGGATCCAGAATTTTTACAAGTTTTCACCTCTGCAAGTTGTGGTGGGAGAAGAGAAACTGCAATCATGTGGTCCCATACACCGCATTGTACACAGAGATGGATTCCTGCTCTTCAGTTTGCACATAGAAAGAAGCAGCAGCAACATGAAGGAAGTAAAACAGCAAAACTGAGCTGTGAAGTTGTGAATCGAGGTCTGGAGTGAGTAAAACACTTGTGAGGGTTCGTGCACATGTTCAGTAAAAGCTGCAGGTTGTATGCTGCGTACTTTCACAGCGTCCAACCCGCAGCATCCAGATATTATAGCATAGTGGATGGGATTTCAAGAAATTAAGTATGTCAAGAATGTCCACATTTTGTGTTCCCGTGCGGTCAGCGGGCACGTCAAAACGCCGCATGCGGACGCATCCGCATACAACGCATGTCCCTGCGTACCCAATGTTACAGATAGGAACACAGGAAGATGCAGGATGCATGCGGACGTAGGTGGAGCATAGGCGTAGCTTAAGGGAGGAAGTATGCAGCTATACGCAGACCAGCCAAACGCAAGTGTGAACTTAGCTTTATTGAGGATGATTTTAAACAAGAGTATCCAATACATTTTGATTTTAAATTAAGTTGTTTTCTCAGTTGATGAGTGTTCATTTGGTCAGTATTTTACATCAGTATTTGCCAGCCAAAACCAGGAGTGGGTGATAAATGCAGAAGTGGTGCATATGTTTCTATTATACTTTTCCTCTAATTGTTCCACTCCTGGTTTTGGCTTACAAATACTGATGTAAAATACTGACCAAATACTGCTAGGTGTGATGCAGCCTAAAGGTACCATCACACTCAGCGACGCTGCAGCGATATAGACAACGAGCCGATCGCTGCAGCGTCGCTGTTTAGGTCGCTGAAGAGACGTCAGACACAACAGCTCCAGAATGATGCAGGAGCGATCCTGTGATGTAACGGCGACTCACTTATTGTTGTAGCTGGTTGTTAGCTCCATGTAAAACATTGCTGGCATCGTTGCTTTTGCTGTCAAACACGACGATACACGCCGACCTGACGACGAAATAAAGTTCTGAACTTCTAGCTCCGACCAGCGATATCACAGCGGGATCCAGATCGCTGCTGCGTGTCAAACACAACGAGATCGCTATCCAGGATGCTGCAACGTCACAGATCGTTGTTGTTCTCATTGTAAAGTTGCTGAGTGTAAAGGTACCTTTAGTCTTCTTGTACGGCTTTATGGTTACTTGTTACATTTCTGATTTAACATTTAATTTTATATGAGGACTAGTGTTGAGTAGGGTTGAGCGAAACGGGTCGAAATTGTTCAAAAGTCGCCGACTTTTGGCAAGGTCGGGTTTCATGAAACCCGACCCGACCCCAGTGGGGGGTCGGCCATGAAGTCGGCGATCTTTTGAATCTGGAATCGGAATTCCGATCCCGATTCCCGATATGTTTAAGATATCGGGAATTGGTATCGGAATTCAGATTAAAGTGTAAAATATAGAATTAAAATAAAAAATATTGCAATACTTACCCTCTGACGCGCCCTGGTACTAACCGGCAGCCTTCCTCCTTCGAATCCGCGCTTCTAGGACCTTGCCGTGACGTCGCGGTGACGTCGCGGCTTGTGATTGGCCGCGCGGCCGCCCATGTGACCGCTCGCGCGGCCAATCACAAGCCGCGACGTCACCCGTGACGTCACCGAAGGTCCTGGAAGGGCTGATTCTTAGGAAGGAAGGCTGTCGGAAGGAAGCAGGGCGCTTCCGAGGGTGAGTATATACCTAATAGGAATATACTCACCCTCGGAAGCGCCCTGCTTCCTTCCGACAGCCTTCCTTCCTAAGAATCAGCCCTTCCAGGACCTTCGGTGACGTCGCGGGTGACGTCGCGGCTTGTGATTGGCCGCGCGAGCGGTCACATGGGCGGCCGCGCGGCCAATCACAAGCCGCGACGTCACCCGCGACGTCACCGAAGGTCCTGGAAGGCTGATTCTAAGGAAGGAAGGTTCCCGGTTAGTACCAGGGCGCGTCAGAGGGTAAGTATAAGGATATTTTTTATTTTAATTCTATATTTTACACTTAAATATGGATCCCAGGGCCTGAAGGAGAGTTTCCGCTCCTTCAGACCCTGGGAACCATGGAAACCCAATGCACTGCATTGGGTTTCGAGTTTCGGCCGACCCCGACCCCGACTTTTTTATAGGATCGGCCGATTTCACTCGACCCGACTTTTCCAAAAGTCGGGTTTCGTGAAACCCGACCCGATCCTATAAAAGTGAAGGTCGCTCAACCCTAGTGTTGAGCATTCCGATACTGCAAGTATCGGGTATCGGCCGATACTTGCTGTATCGGAATTCCGATACCGAGTTCCGATATTTTTGTGATATCGGAAATCGGTATCGGAGTGTGCGGTGCGTATGGTTCCAAGGGTCTGGAGGAGAGGAAACTCTCCTTCAGGCCCTGGGATCCATATTAATGTAAAAAAAAAAGAATAAAAATAAAAAAAAAGGCTATACTCACCCCTCCGAAGAACCCTGGCAGTCACCACTGCAAGCGTCCGCCTCCGTTCTTGAGAATGTAGTGAGTGAAGGACCTTCGATGAAGTCACGGTCAGGTGAGCGGTCAGGTGACTGCTCACCTGACCGCGACTCATCGAAGGTCCTTCACTCTCTGCAATTCTCAGGAACGGACGCTTGCAGCGGTGACAGCCAGGGTCCTTCGGAGGGGTGAGTATAGCCATATTTTTTATTTTTATTCTTTATTTTTTACATTAATATGGATCCCAGGGCCTGAAGCAGAGTTTCCTCTCCTTCAGACCCTGGGAACCATCGAGGATACATTCCGATATTTGTGTCCCATTGACTTGTATTGGTATTGGGTATCGGTATCGGCGAGATCCGATATTTTGCCGGTATCGGCCGATACCATCCGATACCGATAGTTTCAAATATCGGAAAGTATCGCTCAACACTAATGAGGACATCTCCATTTGCACATATGTAAAATAATCTAAGGACTTTATTTGCTGTGAAGTAGGTTTCTCCAGGGTCAGTGCACATTATTACTATCTACTATATAATTGTCTAAGGGTCATTTCCGTCTTTCTGTCTGTCCTTCTGTCTGTCACGGATATTCATTGATCGCAGCCTCTGCCTGTCATGGAAATCCACGTCGCTGATTGGTCGCGGCAAAACAGCCACGACCAATCAGCGACGGGCACAGTCCGGAAGAAAATGGCCGCTCCTTCCTCCCCGCAGTCACTGCACGGCGCCCGCATACTCCCCTCTGGTCAGCGGTCACACAGGGTTAATGGCAGCGTTGATCGCGGTGTAACGCACTCGGTTAGCGCTGCTATTAACCCTGTGTCACCAACTTTTTACTATTCATGCTGCCTGTGAAGCATGAATAGTAAAAATATCTAATGTTAAAAATAATAAAAAAATAAAAAATAGTTACATACTCACCCTCGGTTGGCCCCCGGATCGAAGCGACCGGTTACCAATGCTCCTCGCGATGCCCTGGTGACCGCTCCATGCATTGCGGTCTCGCGAGATGATGACGTGCGGTCTCGCGAGACCACTACGTCATCATCTCGCAAGACCGCAATGCACTCTTCAGACCGGAGCGCGTGACGAGCATCGGTAACCGGCCACTTCGATCCGGAAGGTGAGTATGTAACTATTTTTTATTTTAATTCTTTTTTTTAACAGGGATATGGTGCATACTACGTGACTGGCCAATATACTACGTGACTGGGGAGTATACTACGTGACTGTGCTGTATACTCTATGGCTCTGTGCTGTATACTACATGACTGGGCAATATACTATGTGGCTGGGCAATATACTATGTTGCTGGGCAATATACTATGTGGCTGGACAATATACTATGTGGCTGGGCAATATACTATGTGGCTGGGCAGTATACTAAGTGGCTGGGCAATATACTATGTGGCTGGGCAATATACTATGTGGCTGGGCAGTATACTACATGACTGCGTGTCTGTGCTGTATGCTACGTGGCTCTGTGCTGTATACTACATGACTGGCCAATATACAATGTGGCTGGCCAATATACTATGTGGCTGGGCAATATACTATGTGGCTGGGAAATATACTATGTGGCTGGGCAATATACTGTGTGGCTGGGCAATATTCTACGTGTCTGGGCAATATACTACATGTCTGTGCTCTATACTACGTGGCTCTGTGCTGTATACTATGTCACTGGGCAATATACTGTGTGACTAGGCAATATACTACGTGGCTGGGCAATATACTATGTGGCTGGGCAATACACTATGTGGCTGGGCAATATACTACGTGGCTGGGCAATATACTACGTGGCTGGGCAATATACTACGTGGCTGGGCTATATACTATGTGGCTGGGCAATATACTACGCGGCTGGGCAATATACTAGGTGGCTGGGCAATATACTACGTGGCTGGGCAATATACTATGTGGCTGGGCAATATACTATGTGGCTGGGCAATATACTACGTGGCTGAGCAATATACTACATTGCTGGGCAATATACTACGTGGACATGCATATTCTAGAATACCCGATGCGTTAGAATCGGGACACCATCTAGATGCATTATAATTTCATTGCTCATTTGAGATACTATTAGCGAGTGCAGAAAAAGAAATCTCTAGCTAATGAAATTAGAATTTATTAGAATGCTCTTAGGAAAATATTCTGATGAGCTTGTTGATCTCATGCCACCTTCTGAAGCTCATTATGTGACAATGGTAAATAGTGGGAATCTGTTACCCCAAAATTCGCCTATAAGATGCGGCCACCAGCTTCAGGGGCTTATCTACAGCATTCTGTAATGCTGTAGATGAGCCCCCGATGTAACCTGAAAGAGAAGAAAAACAAGTTAGATTATACTCACCCAGGGGCGGTCCCTGTGCGGTCTGGTCCAATGAGCATCGCTGTTTGTGTCCAGCGCCTCCCATCTTCATACAATGGCGTCCTCTTCTTTGCTTCCTGCCGTGGCTCCTGCGCAAGCGTACTTTATCTGCCCTGTTGAGGGCAGAGCAAAGTACTGCAGTGCGCAGGCGCTGGGCCTCTTTGACCTTTCTTGGCGCCTGCGCACTGCAGTACTTTGCTCTGCCCTCAACAGGGCAGATAAAGTATGCCTGCACAGCAGCCGCGGCAGGAAGCAAAGAAGAGGATGTTATCGTATGAAGATGGGAGGCGCTGGACTCGGACCGCGACGCCCATCAGACCGGACCGCATCGGGACCGTCCCTGGGTGAGTATACTCTAACTTATTTTTCTTATCTTACAGGTTACATCGGGGGCTTATCCACAGCATTATAGAATGCTGTAGATAAGCCCCCTGATGCTGGTGGCCACAGCTTATAGGCAAATTTTGGGGATTCCCTTTAAAGAAAACTGTTGAGTTTACATCAATGTTAAATAATCCACGTGGGTGTCTTCTGATATATAGTTAAACTAGCTGAAGAGCCCGGCGTTTCCTGGGCATAGTAAATATCTGTGGTTAGTTATAGCACCTCACTTCTCTCATTTTCCCATCACGCCTCTCATTTTCCCCCTCACATCTCTCATTTCCCCCTCACTCCTCTTATTTTCCCCCTCACTCTTCTCATTCCCCCCTTACACTTGTCATTTTGAACTCACATCTGTCATTTTCCGATCACTCCACTATTTTCCCTCATTCCTCTCATTTTGCTCTCACACCTTTTCATTTTCACCTCACACCTCTCATTTTCACCTCACACCTCTCATTTTCCCCTCAGTATATACATGTTTGTCATCTCCCTTATATATAGTATACACCTGTATGTCATCTCCTGTATATAGTATATACCTGTATGTCATCTCCTCCTGTATATAGTATATACCTGTATGCCATCATCTCCCCTGTATATAGTATATACCTGCTGTATTTCATCTCCTTCTGTTTATTGTATATACCTATGTATCATCTCCTCCTGTATAAAGTATATACCTGTATGTCATCTCTTCTGTATATAGTATATACCTGTATGTCATCTCCTCCTATATATAGTATATACCTGTATGTCATCTCCCCTGTATATAGTATATACCTGCTGTATGTCATCTCCTACAGTATATACCCATGTGTCATCTCCTCTTTTATATAGTATATACCTGTATGTCATTTCCTCTTGTATATAGTATATACCTGTGTGTCATCTCCTCCTGTATATAGTATATACCTGTATGTCATCTCCTCCTGTATCTAGTATATACCTGTATGTCATCTCCTCCTATATATAGTATATACCTGCATGTCATCTCCTCCTGTATATAGTATATACCTGTAAGTCATCTCCTCCTGTAATAGTATAAACCTGGGTGTCATCTGCTCCTGTATATAGTATATACCTGTGTGTCATCTCCCCTGTATATAGTATATACCTGTATGTCATCTCCTCCTGTATATAGTATATATCTGTGTGTCATCTGCTCCTGTATATAGTATATATCTGTGTGTTATTCCCCCTGTATATAGTATGTATTTGTATGTCATCTTCCTCCAACAGGAAGCCCTCCCCCTTGGCAGTATATATTAGCTCACACATACACATAATAGACCGGTCATGTGACTGACAGCTGCTGTATTTCCTATATGGTACATTTGTTGCTCTTGTAGTTTGTCTGCTTATTAATCAGATTTTTATTTTTGAAGGATGACACCGTGCCGCACAAGAGGTTGGTACACAAAATGAGAATGCTTGGTCTGGGGGAAAATGTGTGTAAATGGGTTAGTAACTGGCTTAGTGATAGAAAGCAGAGGGTGGTTATAAATGGTATAGTCTCTAACTGGGTCGCTGTGACCAGTGGGGTACCGCAGGGGTCAGTATTGGGACCTGTTCTCTTCAACATATTCATTAATGATCTGGTAGAAGGTTTACACAGTAAAATATCGATATTTGCAGATGATACAAAACTATGTAAAGCAGTTAATACAATAGAAGATAGTATTCTGCTACAGATGGATCTGGATAAGTTGGAAACTTGGGCTGAAAGGTGGCAGATGAGGTTTAACAATGATAAATGTAAGGTTATACACATGGGAAGAAGGAATCAATGTCACCATTACACACTGAATGGGAAACCACTGGGTAAATCTGACAGGGAGAAGGACTTGGGGATCCTAGTTAATGATAAACTTACCTGGAGCAGCCAGTGCCAGGCAGCAGCTGCCAAGGCAAACAGGATCATGGGGTGCATTAAAAGAGGTCTGGATACACATGATGAGAGCATTATACTGCCTCTGTACAAATCCCTAGTTAGACCGCACATGGAGTACTGTGTCCAGTTTTGGGCACCGGTGCTCAGGAAGGATATAATGGAACTAGAGAGAGTACAAAGGAGGGCAACAAAATTAATAAAGGGGATGGGAGAACTACAATACCCAGATAGATTAGCGAAATTAGGATTATTTAGTCTAGAAAAAAGACGACTGAGGGGCGATCTAATAACCATGTATAAGTATATAAGGGGACAATACAAATATCTCGCTGAGGATCTGTTTATACCAAGGAAGGTGACGGGCACAAGGGGGCATTCTTTGCGTCTGGAGGAGAGAAGGTTTTTCCACCAACATAGAAGAGGATTCTTTACTGTTAGGGCAGTGAGAATCTGGAATTGCTTGCCTGAGGAGGTGGTGATGGCGAACTCAGTCGAGGGGTTCAAGAGAGGCCTGGATGTCTTCCTGGAGCAGAACAATATTGTATCATACAATTATTAGGTTCTGTAGAAGGACGTAGATCTGGGTATTTATTATGATGGAATATAGGCTGAACTGGATGGACAAATGTCTTTTTTCGGCCTTACTAACTATGTTACTATGTTACTATGTAATACCAGACTTGTGTGTGTTTTAGGGCAAGTTTCATGTGTCAAGTTGTGTGTGTTGAGTTGCATGTGGCGACATACATGTAGCGATTTTTGTGAGATGAGTTTTGTGTGGCGACATGCGTGTAGCAATTTTCTGTGTGTCGAGTTGCATGTGACAGGTTAGTGTAGCAAGTTGTGTGCAGCAAGTTTTGCGCATGGCGAGTTTTGCACATGGCGAGTTTTATGTGTGGTGCGTTTTGAGTATGTGCAAGTTTTGTGTGAGGCAACTTTTGCATGTGTTGCAACTTTTGTGCATGTGGCAATTTTTCCGCGTGTGCAAGTTTTGCGTGTGGAGAGTTTTCCATGAGTTGAGTTTGCACGTGTGGCAAGTTTTGCGTGCGCCTAGTTTTGCATGTGGCGAGTTTTGCGCGTGGCGAGTTTTGAGCTGTGATTTTTGTGTTTCGACTTTTATGTGGCGAGGTTGGTGTATGTGTGGTGAAATGTGTGCTGAGGGTGGTATATGTGCTCAAGCACATGGTAGTGTGTGGCGCATTTTGTGTGTGTGTGTTCATATCCCGTTTGTGGTGAGTATCCCATGTCGGGGCCCCACCTTAGCAACTGTACGGTATATACTCATCGCTCTCACTCTTTAAGTCCCCCTTGTTCACATCTGGCAGCTGTCAATTTGCCTCCAACACTTTTCCTTTCACTTTTTCCCCATTATGTAGATAGGGTCAAAATTGTGTGGTGAATTGGAACGCGCGGGGTAAAATTTTGCCTCACAACATAGCCTATGACGCTCTTGGGGTCCAGACGTGTGACTGTGCAAAATTTTGTGACTGTAGCTGCGACGGTGCAGATGCCAATCCCGGACATACACACATGCACAAGCATTCAGCTTTATATATTTGATATGTCTTTGCATACAGCACCCCCAGTGCAATTTTATTTTGGTCATCTTCAAGGCTACAGTGGCAAAGTAGGCATTAACCCCTTTCTGACTTTTTAATACTTTCGTTTTTTCCTCTTCTTTTTCCAAGAGCCAAACTTTCGTATATTTCAGTCAATATGAGGGCTTGTTTTTGGCTGGCTGTTGCTATCAAACATGCATAGCTTTTTTTTTTCTTTTTTAAGAAATGAGAAAAAAAATAAACATTTTTGTCGCCCTTTTCCAAGACTTTGGTCTTTTTTTCAATTTTTGGTTGAAGGAATTATTTGATTGATGTCTGATACATTTTTATGTATACCATTATGGGGTAGACGCAATGTTTTGTTATTGTTAATTATTTTATTATTAATGTCTTCTTACTGCATTTTTTTTGCTGCACTGTCCAAAAAACCTGGCATTTCAGATATTTTTTAATTTATTTTTTCATTACGCTATCTATCGATCAGGTTCATTCATTTTATATTTTGATAGATCAGACTTATATGGACATGGTGATACCATATATTTTCATATTTCTATTTTGTTGTGTTTTTATTTGTATGGGGAATAAGGGAGGTGATTCTTAAAAAAAAAAAATATTTTTAAAACATTTATTTTACTTTTTTATCATATTTTGTAGTCCCTTTATGGAACATGAACCTGCAATTATTTGAACTCTTGTGTTATATAGAGCAATACCAAGTATTGCTGCATATAGGAAAAAGTCATAGGTTATGTTAATAGGAGTACCATCATGACAATTATTGGGATCTTCAGTAGACCCCACACTGTCAACACATTCCACCAGCACCCAGCAATTGCTTTGCGGAAGACCCAGGGAGGGTTAAGGTACCGTCACACTTAGCGACGCTGCAGCGATACCGACAACGATCCGGATCGCTGCAGCGTCGCTGTTTGGTCGCTGGAGAGCTGTCACACAGACCGCTCTCCAGCGACCAACGATGCCGGTAACCAGGGTAAACATCGGGTAACTAAGCGCAGGGCCGCGCTTAGTAACCCGATGTTTACCCTGGTTACCATCCTAAAAGTAAAAAAAAACAAACAGTACATACTTACCTACAGCCGTCTGTCCTCCAGCGCTGTGCTCTGCACTCCTCCTGTACTGTCTGTGAGCACAGCGGCCGGAAAGCAGAGCGGTGACGTCACCGCTCTGCTTTCCGGCTGACCGACGCTCACAGCCAGTACAGGAGGAGAGCAGAGCACAGCGCTGGAGGACAGACGGCTGTAGGTAAGTATGTAGTGTTTGTTTTTTTACTTTTAGGATGGTAACCAGGGTAAACATCGGGTTACTAAGCGCGGCCCTGCGCTTAGTTATCCAATGTTTACCCTGGTTACCAGTGAAGACATCGCTGAATCGGTGTCACACACGCCGATCCAGCGATGTCTACGGGGAGTCCAGCGACCAAATAAAGTTCTGGACTTTCTTCCCCGACCAGCGACAGCACAGCAGGGGCCTGATCGCTGCTGCCTGTCACACTAGACGATATCGCTAGCCAGGACGCTGCAACGTCACGGATCGCTAGCGATATCGTCTAGTGTGACGGTACCTTTAGAATCACACACTGTAAATGCTGCATTTAAAGATTATCAGTGGCATTTAAAATGTTAACAGACATCGGCATTCGTGGCTGTGAGAGGCAGATGATGACGGAATAACACCGACATCACCTGTCAGAAAATATATGGTTCCTTATTAGGACCCAATAGATGATGTACCATTAAGTCATAAAGTTAAAACATTCTTAAGAAAACAGTCTGAGAAATAGTCAAATTTTTATCATGAGCTGAATCATTTATAACAAGAAATGCTTTTTCAGGAACTCTCCACTGTAGCTGACACTGGTGGTACCAATAGATAAAAGAAAACTTACTTAAAGGTGACTTGTCAAAATCTTTTGACATACTCGACAAAAAGGCAAAAAGTCCTTACAGATAGTATATTGTCTAACAATGTCCAGTTGTCAATTTATGCATACATTTACATGAAAAAATTGTGAGGAAGTGCAAATTGTCACATTTTAAGAGAAGGTCCTACAGGATTGTTATGTTTTGTGTGAGAGCTGGCAGACCCACTTTAACCTGTTTCAGAATTGCTTTGTAAAACGCACTAGGTGGGATTCGACCTAGCTCCGATCTTTGTTGGTAAAACCCTTAGATGCCTCAAACAATAGTAACCACGGCATTTAAGACGTTTGAGAAAATGACAGTCAATCCATCAGCATCCTTGCCATACAATCATAGCGTTCAGGGGTCCTAGCAAAGACCTCCATGCCTGTCATCGACGTGAGCCAGATTCGTGGCCTAACAGGTTACATAAGTAGTGGTGGGTATTATAAATGCTATCAAACAATTGTAGGTGTGCGAAACTCCATGTGAATTAAATTAAGCTTTGTCTCATCTGTATGACATAAATAGAAGATAGTTTACAAGCATAATCAATTTTGGAAACATAGAGCATTTTTATCAAATATTTGCATTTTATATGATTAGATGGTAAGATGTATAGAAAATATATCAATCAATTTAATTAATGCAAGGTTAAATTTTCCGCCAACACTAGAGAAAAAAGCACGGAGAATTTATTCTGTGAAGTTCCACACAAAAGAATGGCAAACATTCGCAAGGCCAACAATCTGATATCAACCATCTAGTAGTGATCACCTCTAATTGAACCTCTGCTGAATGAACTGAGCTGAAAAAAATGTTTCAAAGATTTGAGATCAAAATTACACAAACATTGTTTCATTTAATCAAAACTGCCTTTGAAGTAAGCCACTTGAAGACCACCTGTAGCTTTGAAATACAGTCATAAGTAATCTTCTGAAGGAGTCTCTATATGGCTCCAATATCCTAACAAAAAGGGACAAAAGTAATGTGTGCATAAAAGTGTCTTTTTATATTCATGTTTCTATTAACTAGCCTTTCATTTTTGTATAGAACAACCTTCCTGAGATTAAAACAATGTACCCTTCATTAGTAAAATCAATGTAATTGAAATATTGCTTGTGGTTCTGCCTAAAATGGCCATTGTCTTAGCTTTGATTCGGTTCACAGCAGCAATGTTGTGCATTATGCACAAAATACACGTCTTAAGAACATGTCAGGTTGATTGCTGTCAGGTTATTTTGCATTGTCGAGTAACATGAACACTTGACTTTTTGTCAAACTTAGTAAGTAATTATGATCATTGAATTAAAATCTGATGAAAGAGTTAATCTGCATTAATTGATCAGGTATGAATATTTGTCATTTTATAACAGTAAGTGTCTAGCACATTAGTGAAAGCACTCATGCTAATATGCAATTCTGAATTTTTGAAATAATCATATATGTTTAGACTTTAAAAACCATCCCTCGCCACTTTAGGGAATATCATGACTGCAATGGTGATCTCCTTAGGGTTCGTGGCATTGACATGCTCGACATGGGCATTCGCGGTGGAAATATGACCAAGAGGCTGGCCCAACTAGAATCCAGGTTGATATGGACCCTCGGTACGATCCATCCATCTGGGCTTAATGACAATATTAGCTATGCCTCGTTTTTCTGGTCCTCCCATTGCTGATCGACTGTCACTCATCTATTCATTGTTCCCATATTTTAATTCTAATTTTATTGTTTTATGTCTTTTTAGTATGTCATTATTAACTGTTTCATATGTGTTATAATAACAAGGTTAGATATGGCGCACTCGTTCAGTTTAGGTGTTGCCCAAAGGAATAAATAAAGACCAGGTAAAGATAACTTTTGGCAATCAATAAGTCCACATTAGTTTCTTAGGAAAAGTAGATTTATTAGTGAATAGCTGACTGTAGACCAACAGACATCATAATCTCCAACGTTTCGGCAACATCGGCCTTTATTAAGGAAGTCTGTAAAAGGTCAAAACTGCATATGGTATATCACCTGCCAATAGGCTTATAAGGGCAACATCATACCTTGCTGAAGTAGTGGTGGTGTCCAGCGGCCCAGGAGGATATCATCCTATTTGATTACATGGTGAACATATATGTTAATATACGAAATAGATAACTTCCTAATTTATGTATTTACCATAGTTATCTGTCATGCTTATCTATATACTAGATGGTGGCCCGATTCTAACGCATTGGGTATTCTAGAATATGCATGTCCACGTAGTATATAGCACAGCCCACATAGTATATTGCCCAGCCACATAGTATATTGCCCAGCCACGTAGTATATTGCCCAGCCACGTAGTATATTGCCCAGTGACGTAGTATATTGCCCAGTCACGTAGTATATTGCCCAGTCACGTAGTATATTGCCCAGTGACATAGTATATTGCCCAGCCACGTAGTATATTGCCCAGCCGCGTAGTATATTGCTCAGCCACATAGTATATTGCCCAGCCACGTAGTATATTGCCCAGCCACGTAGCATATTGCCCAGTGATGTAGTATATTGCCCAGCCACATAGTATATTGCCCAGTCACATAGTATATTGCCCAGTCATGTAGTATATTGCCCAGCCACGTAGTATATTGCCCAGTCACGTAGTATATTGCCCAGCCACGTAGTATATTTCCCAGCAACGTAGTATACAGCACAGAGCCATGTAATATACAGCACAGACACGTAGTATACTGCCCAGTCACGTGGTATATTGGCCAGTCACGTAGTATATTGCCCAGCTACATAGTATATTGCCCAACCACGTATGTAACAGGTTAAAAAATAATAAAATAAACATATACTCACCCTCTGAAGGCCCCTTGTAGTCCTGTTGCCTGTGTGCGGTGCACGCGGCAGCTTCCAGTCCCAGGGTTGGTATGAGCGCAGGACCTGTGATGATGTCGCGGTCACATGACCGTGACGTCATGGAAGGTCCTTCTCGCATAGCATCTTTGTAATCGGAACCTGCCGCTTGCACTGCCAAGGACAGCACGCACGTCAGTGGGTGAGAATAACCTTTTTTTTATTATTCTTATTTGTAACATTAGATCTTTTTACTATTGATGCTGCATAAGCCTGTGGTCACACAGGGTTAATAGCTGCGCAACCGGAGTGCATTACACCGCGCTCCGGTAATGCTGGCATTAACCCAGTGTGAGGGCTGACTGGATGACTGGAGGGGAGTATGGAGCGGGCACTGACTGCGGGGAGGAAAGAGCGGCCATATTGCCGCCGGACTGTGGCCGTCGCTGATTGGTCGTGGCAATGGTCATGGGTGTTTTGCCACGACCAATCATCGACTTGGATTTCCATGACAGACAGAGGCCGTGACCAATGAGTATCCGCGACAGAAAGAAGGACAGACGAAAGTGACCCTTAGACAATTATATAGTAGATTAACCTAAAGAAAAACCACTTGAAAAGGATGTAAATACCAAAATAAATCCCAAACCAAATATGTTCAAAATATAAATAAGTTTATTAAGGACACCCATCAAATCAAACACACACAGTAAAAAACACATAGGACAAATCTAAAAACTAAGGGAAACAGAGCACCACCATAAGTCAGAACTAATTGCCTAAATCAGCATATACTTTGATACAAATCCAGCTGTCATAAATAGGGAAGTATACATTTCATGTCGCCAATCACACATTAATTATATTAGAATCCTATCATATATAAATATTAAATCTGATCAGTATATAATAAAGTGCTTTAAGTAACAAGGTGCATATAGCCTCAAATAAATTATATTATAAAGTGCACATATTAAAATAAGTGATGACTCCCTGACGAAGCAACGTGTGAAACGCGCGTTGGAGTGCGGGATAGCAGCAGCACCACGAGGGAAATGAATCCCGGTTGGTATATGTGCTCATTTTATTTCGGACAGTCTCCCACTGGGGATCATTATAAATTATTTTAATATGTGCACTTTATAATATAATTTATTTGAGGCTATATGCACCTTGTTACTTAAAGCACTTTATTATATACTGATCAGATTTAATATTTATATATGATAGGATTCTAATATAATTAATGTGTGATTGGCGACATGAAATGTATACTTCCCTATTTATGACAGCTGGATTTGTATCAAAGTATATGCTGATTTAGGCAATTAGTTCTGACTTATGGTGGTGCTCTGTTTCCCTTAGTTTTTAGATTTGTCCTATGTGTTTTTTACTGTGTGTGTTTGATTTGATTGGTGTCCTTAATAAACTTATTTATATTTTGAACATATTTGGTTTGGGATTTATTTTGGTATTTACATCCTTTTCAAGTGGTTTTTCTTTAGGTTGATTATGTTGCTGTCTACTTGAATTCTATTAGATTATATGATTGGTTCTATTTTTGCTCCTATTTTTTGGTTAAAAATTATATAGTAGATGTTTAGACTGTGCAGAAATATACTTAAAGGGTTGATCAAGTACATTAACCCCAGTTACCATGTATGAGAGAGGAAAAAATGTAAATTTTCCATCAAAAATCAGTGAATTGTAGAGGAAATATGAGGATAATCCAGGCTTATTCAAAACATAGCATTTCTTCATCTGCCTTTAAAAGGGTGTTCTGAAGGCGAATTTTTTTTATCTAAATCCCTATCTTTTTGATGCCATAATATAAGCTATTTTCTAATATACTTGCTTTAAAAATTCCCTACCATTCCGTAACTGCACTATTTATCTGCATTTGTATTTTTTTCCTACTTCCTGTCTGACGATTTGTTTGAGTATCACAAGTGCATGCTGGGATACTCAAATGAAGTGTCATCAGAGCAGGGGGCAGTAACTGTGACAGCCTCTTCCCCTTTCCTGAAATGAAAAGTCATCAGTGATGCTCATTTCAGGGACAGGCCTTTTCCCTGATCTGTCCTTGCCCTGTGCACTGTGTGATGTGCACAGTGACAGCGCCCACTCTCTTGTCTGCTCAGAATTGCAGTAATGAACATTGACAATGCTTCATTTCAGAGAGGGGGCAGAGGTTGTGACAGTGACTTCATCCTCCCCCTGCTCTGATGGCGATTCGTTTGAGTATGCCATGGTGTACTCGTGGCTCTCAAATGAATCATCATCAGACAAGAATTTTAAAAAAATAGAATACCAGTTAGCGCAGTTAGGAAAGGGAATTTTAGAATTTTAGAATTTTAGAAAGGGAATTTTTAAAGCAATTATATTAGAAAATAGCTTAAATTATGGCATCAAATAGATAGGGATTTAGATAAAGTTTACTTTCACCTTTGTAACACCTCTTAACTATCCTATTAAATCAAACATAGAAAAGCCCTTTAATTTACATCTCCTTTACCTGCGCTGTATCTTATGGTAGCCAGTTTGGTAAGTTATGTAATAGAACCTTGTTTTAGATACCGTATTTTAAAAGAGCTCTACAAGCTTTTATAGGTTAATGGGGATACTCTTATTATAGACCAGGAGTTCCCAACTTTTCTTACCTTAAGAACCACGTTAAGCTCTGAGAGATGTTCTCAAGCCTCATCCAGAGTCCCCTAGTAGTGACATATAAGCTCCTCTCACAAAGTGTAGGCATCTAGAGCCCCCCATTACTGGTATAATGACAAAAAGCACACAAGGTCCAGTGCTTCTCTCCCTTATCGACAGTATACTTACACATAAGGGTTTCCAAGTTGCCCCATTCAGTAATCTCATATCAAGCACTAGGGTTGAGCGACCTTGACCTTTTTAGAGTCGAGCCGTGTTTCGCGAAACCCGACTATCTTAGAAATCGAGTCGAGTGGAATCGGCCGATTATCGCGAAAAGTCGGGTATCGCCCGAAACACGAAACCCAATGCAAGTCAATGGGGGAGCATAGTCGGCAGTGAGTGGAGGCCAGGAAAACACCTACACTGCCCATTTTAATGGCAAAAAAATCCATTCTTGTTAAAGAAGCTTGTCAATCATAATTTACCTTATAATAATTGGAAGGCATTTGAAATTGGGGGTCATTTGGCTAAAGTTGTGGGGGGTAGGGCTGGTTCAAGTAATTAGTGGGCCCAGTAAATCTGGACCACGTCACGGCAGTGGAGCAGGGAGAGGTAAGTATTTCAACTTTGCAAGTGCTGTGATCCTGAGCAAGCAGGGGGGGCCCACTCGTTGGCATTGGCACTGGCACAGGGCCCCTCAAAGTACAGCGGTGTGTTTGCACAGCGGGGGCGCCTCCCACCGGCAGCAACACTTTTGCGTACTATGAGAGGCCCTGTGCCAGTGACGTCGCCAACTAGTATTCCTCCCCCCACCTGATGAAGGAACCTGCACTTTCATCTGCACCTTCCTCTTTGTCCCCGTGTAAGGTGGTATGGTATGCGTGAAGAGGAACCTGACTTTCAGCAGGGTCACAATCTTGCTGTGTAGCGTGCACGGGGAATTTTGCGTTATGGGTCAATGTACCAGCAGACTCATCTATCACTGGCTGGGCAATGGGCAGGATGAGGTGGAAACACAGATATAGGCCAAAAGAATAAAGTGGGCTAAATGCAGTTCAAAATTGATAACACAGGACTAACCAGGGGGCATTGCAGTGGAGGACAACTGGAATGAGAGGCTGACACAGAGAGTAGGCCCAAATCAGTAAGTAGTCGACATGCAGTTCAAAATTGGCAACTGTAGTAAACAGGCGGCCCAGCTTTGTTCAGTTGAGGAGAACAGCAAGGAGTGGCAGACACCGATAGTAGGCCCCAACCCAACTAGTAGGCCAAATGCAGTCTAACATTAACAACTACTTAACAAGAGCCTGAAAACGGAATTTCAGGACAGGAAACCAGGAGAACAGCAAGGAGTGGCAGACACCGATAGTAGGCCCCAAACCAACTAGTACGCCAAATGCAGTTGTTCCATTTAACTACAATTTAATGAGAGCATGAAGATAGAAGTTCAGGAAAGGCAACCTGGAGAACACCTTGGAGTGTAACACACCATCTCTCTACACCCCATACCCAATTTGTAGGCCTAATGCAGTGTAGTTTTCAACAACTACTAAACGAGAGTCGGAAGATCGAAGCAATGTGGACGAAACCTGGGGAACACCTTGGAGTGTAACACACCGTCTCTCTACACCCCATACCCAATTTGTAGGCCTAATGCAGTGTAGTTTTCTACAACTACTAAACGAGAGCATGAAGATCGAAGCAATGGCGAGGAAACCTGGGGAACACCTTGGAGTGGAACACACCATCTCTCTACACCCCATACCCAATTTGTAGGCCTAATGCAGTGTAGTTTTCTACAACTACTAAACGAGAGCATGAAGATCGAAGCAATGGAGAGGAAACCTAGGGAACACCTTGGAGTGGAACACACCATCTCTCTACACCCCATACCCAATTTGTAGGCATAATGCAGCGTAGTTTCCAACAACTACTAAACGAAAGCATGAAGATCGAAGCTCAGGAAAGGCAACCTGGAGAACACCTTGGAGTGGAACACACCATCTCTCTACACCCCATACCCAATTTGTAGGCCTAATGCAGCGTAGTTTCCAACAACTACTAAACGAGAGCATGAAGATCGAAGCAATGGAGAGGAAACCTGGGGAACACCTTGGAGTGGAACACACCATCTCTCTACACCCCATACCCAATTTGTAGGCCTAATGCAGCGTAGTTTCCAACAACCACTAAACGAGAGCATGAAGATCGAAGCAATGGCGATGAAACCTGGGGAACACCTTGGAGTGGAACACACCATCTCTCTACACCCCATACCCAATTTGTAGGCCTAATGCAACGTAGTTTCCAACAACTACTAAACGAGAGCATGAAGATTGAAGCTCAGGAAAGGCAACCTGGAGAACACCTTGGAGTGGAACACACCATCTCTCTAAACCCCATACCCAATTTGTAGGCCTAATGCAGCGTAGTTTCCAACAACCACTAAACGAGAGCATGAAGATCGAAGCAATGGCGATGAAACCTGGGGAACACCTTGGAGTGGAACACACCATCTCTCTACACCCCATACCCAATTTGTAGGCCTAATGCAACGTAGTTTCCAACAACTACTAAACGAGAGCATGAAGATTGAAGCTCAGGAAAGGCAACCTGGAGAACACCTTGGAGTGGAACACACCATCTCTCTACACCCCATACCCAATTTGTAGGCCTAATGCAGCGTAGTTTCCAACAACTACTAAACGAGAGCATGAAGATCGAAGCTCAGGAAAGGCAACCTGGAGAACACCTTGGAGTGGAACACACCATCTCTCTACACCCCATACCCAATTTGTAGGCCTAATGCAGCGTAGTTTCCAACAACTACTAAACGAGAGCATGAAGATCGAAGCAATGGCGAGGAAACCTGGGGAACACCTTGGAGTGGAACACACCATCTCTCTACACCCCATACCCAATTTGTAGGCCTAATGCAGTGTAGTTTTCTACAACTACTAAACGAGAGCATGAAGATCGAAGCAATGGAGAGGAAACCTGGGGAACACCTTGGAGTGTAACACACCATCTCTCTACACCCCATACCCAATTTGTAGGCCTAATGCAGCGTAGTTTCCAACAACTACTAAACGAGAGCATGAAGATCGAAGCAATGGAGAGGAAACCTGGGGAACACCTTGGAGTGGAACACACCATCTCTCTACACCCCATACCCAATTTGTAGGCCTAATGCAGCGTAGTTTCCAACAACTACTAAACGAGAGCATGAAGATCGAAGCAATGGCGAGGAAACCTGGGGAACACCTTGGAGTGGAAAACACCATCTCTCTACACCCCATACCCAATTTGTAGGCCTAATGCAGCGTAGTTTCCAACAACTACTAAACGAGAGCATGAAGATCGAAGCTCAGGAAAGGCAACCTGGAGAACACCTTGGAGTGGAACACACCATCTCTCTACACCCCATACCCAATTTGTAGGCCTAATGCAGTGTAGTTTTCCACAACTACTAAACGAGAGTCGGAAGACCGAAGCAATGTGGACGAAACCTGGGGAACACCTTGGAGTGGAACACACCATCTCTCTACACCCCATACCCAATTTGTAGGCCTAATGCAGTGTAGTTTTCTACAACTACTAAACGAGAGCATGAAGATCGAAGCAATGGAGAGGAAACCTGGGGAACACCTTGGAGTGGAACACACCATCTCTCTACACCCCATACCCAATTTGTAGGCCTAATGCAGCGTAGTTTCCAACAACTACTAAACGAGAGCATGAAGATCGAAGCTCAGGAAAGGCAACCTGGAGAACACCTTGGAGTGGAACACACCATCTCTCTACACCCCATACCCAATTTGTAGGCCTAATGCAGCGTAGTTTCCAACAACTACTAAACGAGAGCATGAAGATCGAAGCAATGGAGAGGAAACCTGGGGAACACCTTGGAGTGGAACACACCATCTCTCTACACCCCATACCCAATTTGTAGGCCTAATGCAGCGTAGTTTCCAACAACTACTAAACGAGAGCATGAAGATCGAAGCAATGGCGATGAAACCTGGGGAACACCTTGGAGTGGAACACACCATCTCTCTACACCCCATACCCAATTTGTAGGCCTAATGCAGCGTAGTTTCCAACAACTACTAAACGAGAGCATGAAGATTGAAGCTCAGGAAAGGTAACCTGGAGAACACCTTGGAGTGGAACACACCATCTCTCTACACCCCATACCCTATTTGTAGGCCTAATGCAGCGTAGTTTCCAACAACTACTAAACGAGAGCATGAAGATTGAAGCTCAGGAAAGGCAACCTGGAGAACACCTTGGAGTGGAACACACCATCTCTCTACACCCCATACCCAATTTGTAGGCCTAATGCAGCGTAGTTTCCAAAAACTACTAAACGAGAGCATGAAGATTGAAGCAATGGAGAGGAAACCTGGGGAACACCTTGGAGTGTAACACACCATCTCTCTACACCCCATACCCAATTTGTAGGCCTAATGCAGCGTAGTTTCCAACAACTACTAAACGAGAGCATGAAGATTGAAGCAATGGAGAGGAAACCTGGGGAACACCTTGGAGTGTAACACACCATCTCTCTACACCCCATACCCAATTTGTAGGCCTAATGCAGCGTAGTTTCCAACAACTACTAAACGAGAGCATGAAGATTGAAGCAATGGAGAGGAAACCTGGGGAACACCTTGGGGAGGCAGACACCGTTAGTAGGCCCTACCAAAGTTGTACACCCAATGCAGTTTTAAAATTCCTCGAGGCTGAAAACAAGACTATTGACGCTCAGCTTTTTTCAAAGGAACACAGCTGAATTGAGTGGCGCAGACAGACACAGGTAGTAGGACTCAAACCAAAAATGTGGCTCACTGCAGCAGAAAAAAGTTACAGGGGTACACAAGCTGCAGTGCTCTGGGCAGTGGAGGACAATTTCAATAGTGAACCGCAGACAGACTTTGTACGCCTACTATTAAAAAAAGGATGCTCTATGCAATTATACATAGGTTCCAGGGGTACACGGGCAGCAGTGGTGTGGTCAGTGGAGGCCTAGTGGAAGGAGTGACCGCAGACAGGCATCGAAGGCCTAAAATAATAACACATGGCTGTAGGCAATTTTAAATTGGTTCCAGGGGAACACGGGCAGCAGTGGCCTGGTCAGTGTAGTAATAGTAGAAAGAACGGACCGCAGACAGGCATCGAAGGCCTAAAATAAAAAAATTGGGCTGGCTGTAGGCAATTTTAAATTGGTTCCAGGTGTACACGGGCAGCAGTGGTGTGGTCAGTGGAGGCCTAGTGGAAGGAGTGACCGCAGACAGGCATCGAAGGCCTAAAATAATAACACATGGCTGTAGGCAATTTTAAATTGGTTCCAGGGGAACACGGGCAGCAGTGGCCTTGTCAGTGTAGTAGTAGTAGAAAGAACGGACCGCAGACAGGCATCGAAGGCCTAAAATAAAAAAATTGGGCTGGCTGTAGGCAATTTTAAATTGGTTCCAGGGGTACACGGGCAGCAGTGGTGTGGTCAGTGGAGGCCTAGTGGAAGGACTGACCGCAGACAGGCATCGAAGGCCTAAAATAATAACACATGGCTGTAGGCAATTTTAAATTGGTTCCAGGGGTACACGGGCAGCAATGGCCTGGTCAGTGTAGTAGTAGTAGAAAGAACGGACCGCAGACAGGCATCGAAGGCCTAAAATAAAAAATTTGGGCTGGCTGTAGGCAATTTTAAATTGGTTCCAGGGGTACACGGGCAGCAGTGGTGTGGTCAGTGGAGGCCTAGTGGAAGGAGTGACCGCAGACAGGCATCGAAGGCCTAAAATAATAACACATGGCTGTAGGCAATTTTAAATTGGTTCCAGGGGAACACGGGCAGCAGTGGCCTGGTCAGTGTAGTAGTAGTAGAAAGAACGGACCGCAGACAGGCATCGAAGGCCTAAAATAAAAAAATTGGGCTGGCTGTAGGCAATTTTAAATTGGTTCCAGGGGTACACGGGCAGCAGTGGTGTGGTCAGTGGAGGCCTAGTGGAAGGAGTGACCGCAGACAGGCATCGAAGGCCTAAAATAATAACACATGGCTGTAGGCAATTTTAAATTGGTTCAAGGGGAACACGGGCAGCAGTGGCCTGGTCAGTGTAGTAGTAGTAGAAAGAACGGACCGCAGACAGGCATCGAAGGCCTAAAATAAAAAAATTGGGCTGGCTGTAGGCAATTTTAAATTGGTTCCAGGTGTACACGGGCAGCAGTGGTGTGGTCAGTGGAGGCCTAGTGGAAGGAGTGACCGCAGACAGGCATCGAAGGCCTAAAATAATAACACATGGCTGTAGGCAATTTTAAATTGGTTCCAGGGGAACACGGGCAGCAGTGGCCTGGTCAGTGTAGTAGTAGTAGAAAGAACGGACCGCAGACAGGCATCGAAGGCCTAAAATAAAAAAATTGGGCTGGCTGTAGGCAATTTTAAATTGGTTCCAGGGGTACACGGGCAGCAGTGGTGTGGTCAGTGGAGGCCTAGTGGAAGGAGTGACCGCAGACAGGCATCGAAGGAGTAAAATAATAACACATGGCTGTAGGCAATTTTAAATTGGTTCCAGGGGAACATGGGCAGCAGTGGCCTGGTCAGTGTAGTAGTAGTAGAAAGAACGGACCGCAGACAGGCATCGAAGGCCTAAAATAAAAAAATTGGGCTGGCTGTAGGCAATTTTAAATTGGTTCCAGGTGTACACGGGCAGCAGTGGTGTGGTCAGTGGAGGCCTAGTGGAAGGAGTGACCGCAGACAGGCATTGAAGGCCTAAAATAATAACACATGGCTGTAGGCAATTTTAAATTGGTTCCAGGGGAACACGGGCAGCAGTGGCCTTGTCAGTGTAGTAGTAGTAGAAAGAACGGACCGCAGACAGGCATCGAAGGCCTAAAATAAAAAAATTGGGCTGGCTGTAGGCAATTTTAAATTGGTTCCAGGAGTACACGGGCAGCAGTGGTGTGGTCAGTGGAGGCCTAGTGGAAGGAGTGACCGCAGACAGGCATTGAAGGCCTAAAATAATAACACATGGCTGTAGGCAATTATAAATTGGTTCCAGGGGTACACGGGCAGCAGTGGCCTGGTCAGTGTAGTAGTAGTAGAAAGAACGGACCGCAGACAGGCATCGAAGGCCTAAAATAAAAAAATTGGGCTGGCTGTAGGCAATTTTAAATTGGTTCCAGGGGTACACGGGCAGCAGTGGTGTGCTCAGTGGAGGCCTAGTGGAAGGAGTGACCGCAGACAGGCATCGAAGGCCTAAAATAATAACACATGGTTGTAGGCAATTTTAAATTGGTTCCAGGGGAACACGGGCAGCAGTGGCCTGGTCAATGTAGTAGTAGTAGAAAGAACGGACCGCAGACAGGCATCGAAGGCCTAAAATAAAAAAATTGGGCTGGCTGTCGGCAATTTTAAATTGGTTCCAGGGGTACACGGGCAGCAGTGGCCTGGTCAGTGTAGTAGTAGTAGAAAGAACGGACCGCAGACAGGCATCGAAGGCCTAAAATATAAAAATTGGGCTGGCTGTAGGCAATTTTAAATTGGTTCCAGGGGTACACGGGCAGCAGTGGTGTGGTCAGTGGAGGCCTAGTGGAAGGAGTGACCGCAGACAGGCATCGAAGGCCTAAAATAATAACACATGGCTGTAGGCAATTTTAAATTGGTTCCAGGGGTACAAGGGCAGCAGTGGCCTGGTCAGTGTAGTAGTAGTAGAAAGAACGGACCGCAGACAGGCATCGAAGGCCTAAAATAAAAAAATTGGGCTGGCTGTAGGCAATTTTAAATTGGTTCCAGGGGTACACGGGCAGCAGTGGTGTGGTCAGTGGAGGCCTAGTGGAAGGAGTGACCGCAGACAGGCATCGAAGGCCTAAAATAATAACACATGGCTGTAGGCAATTTTAAATTGGTTCCAGGGGAACACGGGCAGCAGTGGCCTGGTCAGTGTAGTAGTAGTAGAAAGAACGGACCGCAGACAGGCATCGAAGGCCTAAAATAAAAAAATTGGGCTGGCTGTAGGCAATTTTAAATTGGTTCCAGGGGTACACGGGCAGCAGTGGTGTGGTCAGTGGAGGCCTAGTGGAAGGAGTGACCGCAGACAGGCATCGAAGGTCTAAAATAATAACACATGGCTGTAGGCAATTTTAAATTGGTTCCAGGGGTACACGGGCAGCAGTGGCCTGGTCAGTGTAGTAGTAGTAGAAAGAACGGACCGCAGACAGGCATCGAAGGCCTAAAATAAAAAAATTGGGCTGGCTGTAGGCAATTTTAAATTGGTTCCAGGGGTACACGGGCAGCAGTGGTGTGGTCAGTGGAGGCCTAGTGGAAGGAGTGACCGCAGACAGGCATCGAAGGCCTAAAATAATAACACATGGCTGTAGGCAATTTTAAATTGGTTCCAGGGGAACACGGGCAGCAGTGGCCTGGTCAGTGTAGTAGTAGTAGAAAGAACGGACCGCAGACAGGCATCGAAGGCCTAAAATAAAAAAATTGGGCTGGCTGTAGGCAATTTTAAATTGGTTCCAGGGGTACACGGGCAGCAGTGGTGTGGTCAATGGAGGCCTAGTGGAAGGAGTGACCGCAGACAGGCATCGAAGGCCTAAAATAATAACACATGGCTGTAGGCAATTTTAAATTGGTTCCAGGGGTACACGGGCAGCAGTGGTGTGGTCAGTGGAGGCATAGTGGAAGGAGTGACCGCAGACAGGTTTCGAAGGCCTAACATAACAAAAATGTCAATACAATGGTATTGTCAGTGGCAGGCATTGAAGGATGTCAGCGCATAGACTAAACATTGGTGGAGCTGTGAGATAATTTTGCAAGTGATAGAGCACTGTTTGAGCTGGGGGGGGAACTGTCTTGTGGCCGGCGGTACAGGCCCAGGGCCCCTCATATTACAACGGTGTGTCTGACGTTGGGTGCGCACCACCACCGCCAGAGACACTTTATTGTACTAGGAGGGACCCAGTGGCAGTGCCGTCGACCAAAAGCGGGCACACCCACCTCTTCAGACAAACAGCACTCTCACGGGTGCTGGCGCCAAGTGTCGATACCACGGCCCCGTGTGGGGAGTTTGGCCATTTAGTGAGGTGTAAACATGTCGTATGCTGGACAATCAGGTGCAGAAAATTACGAGATTGGAAAAGTCATTCAGAATAGTCCACAGGCAAGACCTTTTCATAGGAAAGCTAGGTGTCAGCCGGGCAAGGTGGGGCAAAAGATTTCGAAATCCAGTTGTGGTTCATTTTAATGAAGGTTAGATCATCTACATTTTGGGTAGCCAGACGAGTCCTTTTTTCTGTTAGTATTGAACCTGCAGCACTGAATACTCTTTCTGATAGGACACTAGCTGCCGGGCAAGCAAGCTCCTGCAATGCATATTCTGCCAATTCTGGCCAGGTGTCTAATTTTGATGCCCAGTAATCAAATGGGAATGACGGTTGAGGGAGAACATCGATAAGGGATGAAAAATAGTTTGTAACCATACTGGACAAATGTTGTCTCCTGTCACTTTGAATTGATGCTGCAGTACCTGTCCTGTCTGCGGTCATAGCAAAATCACTCCACAACCTGGTCAGAAAACCCCTCTGGCCAACGCCACTTCTGATTTCTGCCCCTCTAACTCCTCTGGTCTGCTGGCCCCTGCAGCTCGTGTGAGAACGATCACGGGCGCTGTGTGCAGGGTATGCCAGAAGCAAACGGTCAACAAGAGTTGATTGTTTGGTTGCTAATATTAGTTCCAAGTTCTCATGTGGCATTATATTTTGCAATTTGCCTTTATAGCGAGGATCAAGGAGGCAGGCCAACCAGTAATCGTCATCGTTCATCATTTTAGTTATGCGTGTGTCCCTTTTGAGGATACGTAAGGCATAATCCGCCATGTGGGCCAAAGTTCCAGTTCTCAAATCTGAGGTTGTGCTTGGTTGAGGGGCAGTTTCAGGCAAATCCACGTCACTTGTGTCCCTCCAAAAACCAGAACCCGGCCTTGCCGCGCCACCAATTTCCAGTGGCCCCGGAAAAGCTTCCTCATTAAAAATATAATCATCCCCATCATCCTCCTCGTCCTCCTCCTCCTCTTCGCCCGCTAACTCGTCCTGTACACTGCCCTGGCCAGACAATGGCTGACTGTCATCAAGGCTTTCCTCTTTCTCAGCTGCAGACGCCTGATCCTTTATGTGCGTCAAACTTTGCATCAGCAGACGCATTAGGGGGATGCTCATGCTTATTATGGCGTTGTCTGCACTAACCAGCCGTGTGCATTCCTCAAAACACTGAAGGACTTGACACATGTCTTGAATCTTCGACCACTGCACACCTGACAACTCCATGTCTGCCATCCTACTGCCTGCCCGTGTATGTGTATCCTCCCACAAAAACATAACAGCCCGCCTCTGTTCGCACAGTCTCTGAAGCATGTGCAGTGTTGAGTTCCACCTTGTTGCAACGTCTATGATTAGGCGATGCTGGGGAAGGTTCAAAGAACGCTGATAGGTCTGCATACGGCTGGAGTGTACGGGCGAACGGCGGATATGTGAGCAAAGTCCACGCACTTTGAGAAGCAGGTCGGATAACCCCTGATAACTTTTCAGGAAGCACTGCACCACCAGGTTTAAGGTGTGAGCCAGGCAAGGAATGTGTTTCAGTTGGGAAAGGGAGATGGCAGCCATGAAATTCCTTCCGTTATCACTCACTACCTTGCCTGCCTCAAGATCTACAGTGCCCAGCCACGACTGCGTTTCTTTCTGCAAGAACTCGGACAGAACTTCCGCGGTGTGTCTGTTGTCGCCCAAACACTTCATAGCCAATACAGCCTGCTGACGTTTGCCAGTAGCTGCCCCATAATGGGAGACCTGGTGTGCAACAGTGGCAGCTGCGGATGGAGTGGTTGTGCGACTGCGGTCTGTGGACGAGCTCTCGCTTCTGCAGGAGGACGAAGAGGAGAAGGAGGGGGTGCGAACGGCTACAGCCAACTGTTTCCTAGACCGTGGGCTAGGCAGAACTGTCCCAAACTTGCTGTCCCCTGTGGACCCTGCATCCACAACATTCACCCAGTGTGCCGTGATGGACACGTAATGTCCCTGGCCATGCCTACTGGTCCATGCATCTGTTGTCAGGTGCACCTTTGTGCTCACAGATTGCCTGAGTGCATGGACGATGCGCTCTTTAACATGCTGGTGGAGGGCTGGGATGGCTTTTCTGGAAAAAAAGTGTCGACTGGGTAGCTCGTAGCGTGGTACAGCGTAGTCCATCAGGGCTTTGAAAGCTTCGCTTTCAACTAACCGGTAGGGCATCATCTCTAACAAGATTAGTCTAGCTATGTGGGCGTTCAAACCCTGTGTACGCGGATGCGAGGCTAAGTACTTCCTTTTTCTAACCATAGTCTCATGTAGGGTGAGCTGGACTGGAGAGCTGGAGATCGTGGAACTAGCGGGGGTGCCGGTGGACATGGCAGACTGAGAGACGGTGGGAGATGGTATTGTTGCCGCCGGTGCCTTAGATGCAGTGTTTCCTACTACTATTTTTTTTTTTTTCAGGGAGACTTTAGGAAAAAAAAATAATAGAATAAAATGATTTTTTCAGGAAGAATTTAGAAACCAAATAAAATAAAATGATTTTTTCAGGGAGAATTTAGAAAACAAATAAAACAAAAAAAGGCTTTCTATGGCCCACTGAGTGAGAGATGACGCACACAGGAGTCAGGAGTTGCACACAAGCCCAGAGGCCAATATTTATCTCCCACTGATTGATGTAGTGATTTTTTCAGGTAGATTTTGGAACCCAAATCAAGCTAAAAAAATAATAGGCTTTCTATGGCCCACAATTGGAGAGAGAGAGAGAGAGATGGCACACCCAGGAGTCAAGACTGGCACACAAGCAGAAAGGGCAATATTATTCTCCCACTGATTTGATTTTTTTTTTTTTTCCAGGGAGACTTTAGAAAAAAAAATAATAAAAAAAAATGATTTTTTCAGGAAGAATTTAGAAACCAAATAAAATAAAATGATTTTTTCAGGGAGAATTTAGAAAACAAATAAAAGAAAAAATAGGCTTTCTATGGCCTACTGAGTGACAGATGACGCACACAGGAGTCAGGAGTGGCACACAAGCCCAGAGGCCAATATTGTTCTCCCAATGATTGATGTAGTGATTTTTTCAGGTAGATTTTGGAACCCAAATCAAGCTAAAAAAAAAAATAGGCTTTCTATGGCCCACAATTGGAGAGAGAGAGAGAGATGGCACACCCAGGAGTCAAGACTGGCACACAAGCAGAAAGGGCAATATTAATCTCCCACTGATTTGATTTTTTTTTTTTCCAGGGAGACTTTAGAAAAAAAAAATTATAAAAAAAAATGATTTTTTCAGGAAGAATTTAGAAACCAAATAAAATAAAATGATTTTTTCAGGGAGAATTTAGAAAACAAATAAAAGAAAAAATAGGCTTTCTATGGCCCACTGAGTGACAGATGACGCACACAGGAGTCAGGAGTGGCACACAAGCCCAGAGGCCAATATTGTTCTCCCAATGATTGATGTAGTGATTTTTTCAGGTAGATTTTGGAACCCAAATCAAGCTAAAAAAAAAAATAGGCTTTCTATGGCCCACAATTGGAGAGAGAGAGAGAGAGAGAGAGAGATGGCACACCCAGGAGTCAAGACTGGCACACAAGCAGAAAGGGCAATATTAATCTCCCACTGATTTGATTTTTTTTTTTTCCAGGGAGACTTTAGAAAAAAAAAATTATAAAAAAAAAAGATTTTTTCAGGAAGAATTTAGAAACCAAATAAAATAAAATGATTTTTCAGGGAGAATTTAGAAAACAAATAAAAGAAAAAATAGGCTTTCTATGGCCCACGGAGTGAGAGATGACGCACACAGGAGTCAGGAGTGGCACACAAGCCCAGAGGCCAATATTGTTCTCCCAATGATTGATGTAGTGATTTTTTCAGGTAGATTTTGGAACCCAAATCAAGCTAAATAAATAATAGGCTTTCTATGGCCCACAATTGGAGAGAGAGAGAGAGAGATGGCACACCCAGGAGTCAAGACTGGCACACAAGCAGAAAGGGCAATATTAATCTCCCACTGATTTGATTTTTTTTTTTTTCCAGGGAGACTTTAAAAAAAAAAAATAATAAAAAAAAATGATTTTTTTCAGGAAGAATTTAGAAACCAAATAAAATAAAATGATTTTTTCAGGGAGAATTTATAACACAAATAAAACAAAAAATAGGCTTTCTATGGCCCACTGAGTGAGAGATGACGCACACAGGAGTCAGGAGTGGCACACAAGCCCAGAGGCCAATATTTATCTCCCACTGATTGATATATTGATTTTTTCAGGTAGAATTTAGAACCCAAATCAACCAAAAAAATAAATAGGCTTTCTATGGCCCACTATTTGTGAAAGAGATGGCACGCTCAGGACTGGCACACAAGCCCAGAGGCCAATATTAATCTCCCACTTTTTTTTTTTTCAGGGAAAATTTATAAACCCAATAAAAAAAATAATAAATAGGCTTTCTATGGCCCACTATCTGAGAGAGAGAGATGGCACGCTTAGGACTGGCACACAAGCCCAAAGGCCAATATTAATCTCCCTTTTTTTTTCAGGGAGAATTTATAAAACAAACAAAAAATAAATAAATAGGCTTCCTATGGCCCACTATTTGTGAGAGAGATGGCACGCTCAGGACTGGCACACAAGCCCAGAGGCCAATATTAATCTCCCACTTTTTTTTTTTTCCAGGGAAAATTTATAAACCCAATAAAAAAAATAATAAATAGGCTTTCTATGGCCCACTATCTGAGAGAGAGAGATGGCACGCTTAGGACTGGCACACAAGCCCAAAGGCCAATACTAATCTCCCTTTTTTTTTTCAGGGAGAATTTATAAAACCAAAAAAAAATAAATAAATAGGCTTCTATGGCCCACTATTTGTGAGAGAGATGGCACGCTCAGGACTGGCACACAAGCCCAGAGGCCAATATTAATCTCCCACTTTTTTTTTTTTTTCCAGGGAAAATTTATAAACCCAATAAAAAAAATAATAAATAGGCTTTCTATGGCCCACTATCTGAGAGAGAGAGATGGCACGCTTAGGACTGGCACACAAGCCCAAAGGCCAATATTAATCTCCCACTGATTGATTTATTGATTTTTTCAGGTAGAATTTAGAACCCAAATAAAGCAAAAAAAAAAAAATAGGCTTTCTATGGCCCACTGAGTGAGTGATGATGCACACAGGAGTCAGGAGTGGCACACAAGCCCTGAGGCCAATATTTTTCTCCCACTGATTGATGTAGTGATTTTTTCAGGTAGATTTTATAACCCAAATCAAGCAAAAAAATAAATAGGCTTTCTATGGCCCACTGAGTGAGAGATGGCACACACAGGGATGGCACTCTAGCAGAAATGTCAATCTTAATCTCCCACAAAAAAAAAAAAAAAACAGGGAGTGTCCAACAATTACTATCTCCCTGCAGTAATCTCAGCCAGGTATGGCAGGCAGCAATAAGGAGTGGACTGATGCACAAATTAAATAAAAAGTGTGGACAAACAAAAAAGATAGCTGTGCAAAAAGGAAGGAACAAGAGGATTTGTGCTTTGAAAAAAGCAGTTGGTTTGCACAGCGGCGTACACACAGCAATGCAGCTATCAGGGAGCCTTCTAGGGCAGCCCAATGAGCTACAGCGCTGAAAAAAAAAAATGTAGCTTCCACTATCCCTGCACACCGAAGGTGGTGTTGGACAGTGGAAATCGCTACAGCACAAGCGGTTTGGGGGTTAATGGACCCTGCCTAACGCTATCCCTGCTTCTGACGAAGCGGCAGCAACCTCTCCCTAAGCTCAGATCAGCAGCAGTAAGATGGCGGTCGGCGGGAACGCCCCTTTATAGCCCCTGTGACGCCGCAGACAGCAAGCCAATCACTGCAATGCCCTTCTCTAAGATGGTGGGGACCAGGACCTATGTCATCACGCTGCCCACACTCTGTGTTTACCTTCATTGGCTGAGAAATGGCGCTTTTCGCGTCATTGAAACGCGACTTTGGCGCGAAAGTCGCGTACCGCATGGCCGACCCCGCACAGGGGTCGGATCGGGTTTCATGAAACCCGACTTTGCCAAAAGTCGGCGACTTTTGAAAATGAACGACCCGTTTCGCTCAACCCTATCAAGCACTCCTTCCGCATGATCGCATCCAGCTTCAAACACCCCTTTAACTGGCAGTATCACCTTTCTCCAGCTTAAAATATTAACCTATTTCCCCAACTGCCAGTATATGAGCATCCAGGTCTGCTCTTCTGTTCAGGGCTACCTACAAAGGTCACCATCTGGAGACCTGCTCTTCATAGCTGTTTTCTAGATGTTGTTGTTCATTGAAGGTTATAATTACATAATTTTAAGGATCAGAGGCTTTTGGGGGGGTCTGCTGCATCCATTGGCATGCTGACCTGGTCTTGGTAAGGCTGTTTCTTTTTCTGTGAGACCTTCTAAGGACCAGATGTCTTTTAGTATGTTCTGATACATAAATCAATAGAATTCTTAAGGGGTGTACTTACTTTTTCTGATAACCTTATGTAAGTCTGCATATAAGATGTTTGCACAAAATAGCAAAACAGCTGAATATTTTGAACTATAACTATTTTAAAATATGCTTAATATACATATTTTTATTTGAGATGCCTGTTTTGCATTTATATTTTTGCAATAAACAAATGCTGTTTGAAAAGTGTAAATATATTTCAATTAAAGGCAAGTATTATTTTTTGTTTTCACAAGCATTTGATTTCAGAAGTGTGTGTGGTTGAAAGAAAAAGACAAGATCTTTACGATGCCCTGCATTCCAATTCTTTAACTTTCTTTGAAAGGAATACAAGAAGAGAATCCTCGAGGACAATTTCTATTTTATTCAGTGCTGAAATATAATTTTAAAAGCAAATTTTTAGCACATTTTGGCTAATAGTGATGTTTGACCAATGTAGTTAAATGGCACTACTCCCATAGAAAAGAAAAATATTCCAATTATTGTCAAAATCCTAAAACATGAAATAAACTCTAAATAAGAATATTTGATTTGCATGAATTCTTTATTTATTTAGTAAGCACATTGAGATGTAATTGGAAATGAAAGGCCAAATAAAGAAGGCTGATAAATTTACTTATCAGTCTCTGGGGAGCGGGAGGAAAAGGGAACTTGCAAGTGAGACAAAAGTAAGTGGGGCTTCTATGACTGGCAGTTCCCATTTCTTTACAAGTGTTACATTTCAGTCCCCTGCCATTTCCACATGTTTCCTGTTCACAGATAATTTGTACAACATATTTTATCATTCAGTTTTAGACACAGTTGAAAGACTTTTGCCTAAGGCTTGGAACACTTTGAAAATTGTATACCGTTTGCAAAGCTTTCTTCTGCTTGGCTGTACAATTAGGTGACTGTCTTTACATAGACAGTGGGATTTATTCTTTTTTGGAAAAAGCTTAGCTAAGGTGAACTATGAATGATAATAGATAGATGAGGGATTAGTGACTGCTAGATTTATTGCTGCAGAAATGAATGCAGCATAGAAAATATTTTTTTTTACATGTCTAAAAGCACAGCGCTTCTAATATAAAAGGTGCAGAAGGAATTATCGGCAGTTCCGCTATCAGTTTACAAATTCTACTTTTATATAACCAAACTTGCATTTGTAATTTGGTAAAACATTTACCATGTGTAAACTTGTCTTTTTTGTGTGTCTTAAAATTGAATATTTTGTCTTAACCACATCCTTACATATTGTGACTTTCAAGAGTTCAAAGGTGTTCAGACCGTTGTAATGGAAGACGGCACCTTATTTAAGGTGTACTACGTGGACAGTCAATGACAAACTAATATACACATCTTGCTTTACATAAACGTCACGACTTTCTATTGCCTTCTTATTTTTTCTAGCTAACGTTATAGCAATCTATAAATGGGTTTTTCCATTTATAAATGACGGAGCCCATCAAGGGAAGGAAGATTAGACTCATGCTGTATATGTATGCAGTAAATGTCTAATTTCCCACTAGTGTAGGCTAAATGTAACCTGAATGTTGGGTTCTATAACGAAGTGTGCAAAAAACTTGAACCTCTGTATCAGAAAAATAAGCTATGGATTTTATAAAGTCATAGAAAAAAAATATTCAATGTGGAATTTTACAGCTTTTTGGATACACAAATTAAAATAATGCTATCAAATAGAAGAATAATTATGTTATCATGAAAATATGTAATCACATATAATAATTGTACTATACTGCAATGTTTTTTATTATGTAAGAACAGATAGGACATAACACGGCCTAAACATCTCCACACTCCGATTGCTAAGGAATCTCCCCGCTATGCTACTACTAATGCTGCCCACACTGCTCAACTAGGCAAGATATGGAAGGAACTTAGAATGCCATCACCCAACTAGCAGGTTTAGCACATAATTCTTAGTGGTTGACAGAATAGTGATTCTGTTATATCCATCCGTACATGATATTCAGGGCTATAATTATATATTATTAATCACTGGAATGAGAAAAAGTGTGTCTACATATAGGCAGTCACTTTTGTATGCACAGGGCAATATATCTAAGAAAAGTAGGGAGAGAAGAGAAGCATTCTTAGAATTATTAAATTACAAATGAAGTATCTCAACCTTGATGTTTAATTTTCTAGTTTTCACTTCTGATTTGTAAGAACAACTGCATATTTACAGATATACCCAACCATGGAGGCTCAGAGGTTAGCACTGCAGCCTTGCGGTGTTGAGGTCTTGAGTTTCCTTCCACACTCCAAAGATAAGGGGATTTAGATTATGAGCCCAGATGGGGCCAGTGCAGATAATGTCTGTACAGTGCTATGAAATTAATGAAGCTATATAGGTGAGTAAAATAAAATAAAAAAGCATTCTTTGATATATAAAATGGCAAATGAGATTTCACTCTTTCCTCCTTTTTAGGAGGTAGCTCTTTCTCAACCTTAATGTTTGGTTTTTCTAATCTCACTTCTTGATTGTAAGAATAACTGCATATTTCCAGAAATACTCAAACAAAAACATTGCTCTTAACTAGAGATGAGTGAACCTGAACAGTAAAGTTCGAGGTTCGTGCAGTCATGAACCCCAAAAAATGATTAGCCCACTTGGCACCGCACCAGTAATATCGGGAAGAGCAGAGGCTAAGCGCCAGAATTGGTGCATCTAATGAATGTGCCATTTCTGAGGCGGCTGAGGGTGGATCTTACTGGCTAGGAAAGGGCCAATATCCTATTAATAGCCTATTAATATCAGCCCTCTTCTGTCTGCTTTTCCATAGCTGATATTTAAAAGTATGGGAGACCCCACGTCATTTTCTTTGGGTCCCCTCCATTTTTAATAACCAGAAAGCTGATAGCTGGAGGCTGATATTAATAGGCTGAGAAGGTCCAATGATATAGGCCCCTTCCCAGCATAATAAAACCAGATCACAGCTGTCTTCTTTTCCCTTGACTGGTTATTAAATATAGGGGACCACACTTTTTTTTCATATATTTATTAGCAAGTATAGTAAACTACAAACGGAAGGGACTGCTCCCCTCCTCCACTCTGCCTCCCGGTTCAAGATTATTACTTCTTAATTTTTTTATTATATATATATCTACATTTCTTTGCAGGGCAATTGTCCTAGTCTTACCCCCATTTTGCTTCCTTGTGCAGCCTTTACTATGTGCTAACCGTTACTATGAACATTTTACATCACCAAAGTTTGGATCACCATGGACTTATATGGGGTTTGGGGTCAAGATTGGATTAAGTTTTGGTATCCTTCTTTTAACAGCATGGAATGCAATTAGTATTTTGCAAATTAGAGCTTTTAGTTTTAACTTGTTATTAGAATAAATATATGACAAAAAAAATCATCAACAAAAAATGTGAAATTTTACATATAAACCACCCAACAAGAATCCCTAATTAGACCAAGCCAAACTACCGTAAATGTTGTTTATAATATTAAGCAATTTTTGTATGAAACTTGCAGTGTTGTGTACAAACATTTAATTGTTGTTTGTTGCGCCTCAGTCACATGCGGTGTACTGTAATAACTTGCATCTGTGGCATGCCATTACGATAGCAAATATTGCAGCTATATGCTGCACAACATTAAGATTTAGTTCCAGTCTGATAAGTACACTAGTTAAGATTGATTCAGACTTCTAATTACTTGTACTATTCTATAATAGTGAATGGGGAGGTCCGCTTGTCCATAATACTGTATTTCACAGACCAACCAGTCCACGTAAAATCACAGAGACATGTCCGATGTTGACCCATGTGTCGGAGAAAAATCTGCAATGCAAGACTATGGATCTGCCATCTGAGTGCGGAATGCTAGATAGGAAAAAGTAAACTTTTTCTTTTTTTTTGTTTGCACGTAGGAAAAAACTAACACCTGTCCAAACTCTGATCAAACTCTGCTCAAAATATGTCCGAATGAGCTATAGTTCTGGATAGGTGGGCTCTAAAAACAGTTTTAATAATGAGAATATTGTTAACATAAAAGTAGAAAATGTCCAATTAAAATCAGTTTAAAAAAATGTTATTCTGTTGTGCTATTGTTAGATTTGTATGTATGGCTTTTGAATTTAAATATTTTCTGTGTTTGTGAACTATTTTTCTTATACTGTAGATACAATGGATGTGTCTGTTAGGGGTCGAGTTCCCGCTTCTGCACAGGGGGAATCTCGAGCCACTTCCGCTGTGGTCTCCCATTCTTGTCCAGCCACAGTGGAGCCTGCTCATCAAGGACGTCGGTCCCAGCGTCTTGCTCATTCTCACTCTGTTCTGAGAGTTAGTGCTGCTTCTCCAGTCTCTGCCTTTAAAGTCAGTGCTGGTCAGCAGCGAGCGGACTTCTCTGGGACTAAGTCCTTGTCTGCATGTACTGAGCATGCCCAGCGTAAGGTCTCCCGTTGGAGATCGAGGGTCATGTGCTCAGTCTCTGCAGCACATTCCATTGGTCCTCTTGGCAGGTCCTAGAAGGGCAAAAGTGCTGTGGCCACTTCCTGTGCTGCTGCTATATTAACTGCGCATGACCGCACGGCCATGCGCTAGTATTTTCTTACAATTGCTTATGTGTGTATGTTGTGAGTGCAAGTCGTCCTTGGAAACCCCTACCCTATTGAATGTCTGTTCGCGGAAGGTGTATGGCTGCTACCTAGCGCCCGACTTAGCCTACAGCACTAACACACATCACAGCGTCCTGTAGCTGTGCCTGCCAGTACGGCGCCGTGCGCCTGCCTTGCGCTTTCCATACCCGAGTCTGGGTGGTTAGTGGCGTCCGTTAGTGCGGCATCGCTCGCACTCTTGTGCACATAGATTGCTTAAGGTTCTCTACACACCCAGTTGCGGTGTTACGCCAGCAAGGGTCTAATCGGGCTCCAATCCCTTCTGGGGTTAAGTCCGCTGACCACTTGCTCGCGCACTAGTGCGGTACTGCGGTCCTGTGAATTAACAGGATCGCTTTCTTCACGCTGGGTGAGGTTTAACCCACGCGTGTATACCGCCATATTGTCTGCTAATTGCTAGCAGCAGGTTCTCACCTGCACGGTGGACCCCGGACTGCGAACGCACCTTTATCATCTGTCTTGGTGCGTTCCGCCAGTCCTAACATAATACTAGCGCCAGGGTCTGGCTAGTAAAATGGCGGACGATCAGCGTTTACAGCGGTACATCCAGCAGCTGGAGGGAAGGTTGGCGGCTCTTGAGCGTTCAACCTCAGCTGTGGATGTTACTGCTGTCGCTGTTCAGGCTGCAAGTGTGGCTGCAGCTACCTTGTCCACTGCCGCTCCTGTGCCGACGCTATCTCGCCTCCCGCTACCAGAGAAATTTTCTGGTGACAGTAAGTCCTGTAGGGGTTTCGTGAGTCAGTGCTCAATACATCTCGAGCTTCTGGCCTCTCGTTTCCCTACAGAGCGGGCTAAGGTGGGCTTTATAATTTCCTTATTGTCGGACAGGGCGTTGCAGTGGGCTACGCCGCTGTGGGAGCGTGGCGATCATGTGGTGCAGAGTGCTCCGTTATTCCTGAGCACTCTGAAACAGGTCTTTCTAGGACCTCGTGTCACCCATGATACGGCGCTCCAACTGTTGGCACTGACTCAGGGCTCGTCCTTGGTCAGCCTTTTTGCCGTCCATTTCCGCACTCTGGCATCTGAGCTGGAGTGGACGGATAAAGCCCTTATCCCTATATTTTGGAGGGGGCTGGCTGACCACGTTAAGGACGCTCTGGCCACTAGGGAGATTCCCGCCACACTGGAGGAGTTAATAGCAGTATCTACTCGCATTGACCTCCGTTTTCACGAGCGGAGGTTAGAGCGAGCCCAGTGTAGGCAGAGGTTTCGGCTGGCTCCCACCTTCGCCAAACCTTTGGAATCTCCAGTTCAGGCTCCTGAGTTCCAGGAACCTAAGGTGGTGTCACGAGCGGGATCTAAGTCCCAGACTGCTCGTGCACCCCAGGGTTGCCAGGTTTGCCAACAGTCAGGACATCTTGCCACCAGATGTCATCAGCGGTCGAGGAAACGTCAGCGTCTAGTGGTAGTAGGTGGAGATGCACTAGACACTGCGACGTTTGCCTCCAAATTGTCCTTTAAGGGGACAATTACCTTTGGCTCATCCTCCCACTCGGTAGACCTCTGCGTGGATTCTGGGGCGGAGGGCAATTTTATGTCTTCTGCCTTCACCCAACGTCACGCAATACCCCTGGTTATGCTATCCCAACCAGTAACGGTACGAGTGGTGAATGGGTTGACACTCCCCGCACAGATAACACATCAGACCATCCCTATTGCTCTGTCCCTGTCGCCATCCCATCAGGAGATTATTTCTCTGCTCGTCATTCCTGAGGGTATTGATGAGGTCCTGTTGGGGATACCTTGGCTACGGTACCACTCTCCTCACATCGAGTGGTCCTCAGGCAGAATTCTGGGATGGGGTGAATCATGTGGGGGTAGGTGTCACCGAGAGTGCGTTCAGGTTGCTACTACAGAGGTACCCGCAGATCTATCCTCTCTCCCCAAGCAATATTGGTCTTATGCAGACGTATTCTCCAAGAAGGCGGCGGAGACCCTTCCGCCCCATCGCCCCTATGACTGTCCTATCGATCTCTTGCCTGGTGCTGAGCCTCCCCGGGGTCGAGTCTATCCATTATCTCTCCCGGAAACGGAGGCAATGTCTCAGTACATACAAGAGAATCTGGCAAGAGGGTTCATTAGGAAGTCAGTGTCACCTGCTGGGGCAGGGTTCTTCTTCGTGCAGAAGAAGAATGGAGAACTACGTCCATGCATAGACTACAGGGGTCTTAATGCTATCACAGTTAAGAACAAGTACCCTTTGCCGTTGATTTCTGAGCTTTTCGATAGGCTTCGGGGAGCTAGAGTGTTTACGAAACTAGATCTGCGGGGTGCTTACAATCTGATTCGCATCCGTGAGGGGGACGAGTGGAAAACGGCATTTAACACCAGAGATGGGCACTATGAGTATCTGGTGATGCCCTTCGGGCTCTGTAATGCACCTGCCGTTTTTCAAGACTTTGTCAATGACATCTTCCGGGATATGCTTTCCACCTCGGTTGTAGTCTATCTGGATGATATTCTCATCTTTTCTCCAGATATTGACTCCCACCGGAGAGATGTTGGCAGAGTCTTCGACCTCCTACGGGCAAACTCTCTTTACGCAAAGTTGGAGAAGTGTGTGTTTGAGCAGGAGTCCTTACCTTTCCTGGGCTATATCATCTCCGCCCAGGGATTGGCTATGGATCCTGCCAAACTACAGGCTGTGATGGACTGGCAAGAGCCCCATTCTCTTAAAGCGGTGCAGCGCTTTATGAGGTTCATAAACTATTACCGCCAGTTCATTCCCCACTTCTCAACTCTGGTGGCTCCCTTGGTAGCCCTCACCAAGAAGGGAGCGAATCCCAAATTGTGGTCGGAAGAGGTCTCCAAGGCCTTCACTTCTATTAAGTCCCACTTTGCTAGCGCTCCCATCTTACATCGTCCCGATGTGGATAAGCCATTCCTACTGGAGGTGGATGCCTCGTCCGTTGGTGCTGGAGCAGTCCTCTACCAAAAGGATGCTCAAGGTCGGAAGCATCCATGCTTCTTCTTCTCCAAGACCTTCACGCCAGTGGAGAGGAACTACTCCATCGGGGACAGGGAGTTGCTAGCAATGAAGTTGGCCTTTTCGGAGTGGAGACATCTTCTGGAAGGTGCGCGGTTTCCCTTCCAAGTTTACACGGACCACAAAAATTTGGTCTATTTGCAGACAGCCCAGCGGCTAAATTCTCGCCAGGCCAGATGGTCCCTGTTCTTCTCCCGGTTCCACTTTTCCCTTCATTATCTCGCCGGGGAGAAGAATATCCGTGCTGACGCTCTCTCTCGCTCCCTTATGTCAACTGAGGAGGAGGAAGAGGAGCCTCGGCTTATTGTCCCTTCCGAGAGCCTGAGAACCGTGGCGCCGGTTTCGCTAGAGTCTGTGCCTCCGGGCAAGACTTTTGTGCCCATTAATTTGCGACCGGAGGTTCTCTCTTGGGCTCATTCGTCCAGGGTGGGTGGACACTTTGGGACAAAGAGGACATCTGAGCTACTGGCGAGGACGTACTGGTGGCCGCATATGGTCCGGGATGTCAGGGATTATGTTCTGGCGTGTGTCTCCTGCGCCAAAAATAAATCTCCGCGTCAAAGGCCAGCTGGTTTGCTCTATCCCTTGCCGGTGGCAGATAGGCCCTGGGAGATGGTCGGGATGGACTTTGTTGTGGGTTTGCCCAAGTCTCGCGGCTGTACCATCATTTGGGTCATCACCGATCATTTCTCAAAAATGGTGCATTTGGTGCCGCTGCCGCGGTTACCTTCTGCACGGGCCTTGGCAGCGTTGTTCATCAAACATATCTTCCGCCTTCATGGTATGCCAGACAAAATTGTCAGTGACCGGGGTCCCCAGTTTGCGTCTCGGTTCTGGAGAGAGCTCTGTCGTCTTCTCAGTATTGAGTTGAATCTCTCTTCCGCTTATCATCCCGAGACGAATGGGTTGGTAGAGAGGGCCAACCAGACCTTGGTCACATACCTGCGGCATTTTGTTTCAGCCAGGCAGGATGACTGGGCATCCTTGCTATCATGGGCAGAGTTTGCACTGAACAACGCCGTTGCCGACTCCACTGGACAAACCCCATTCCTCCTCAACTATGGTCAGCATCCACGGGTACCTGTGCCTATGCCCGTGTCTTCCGCCGACTCCAGGGTGGCAGACTGGGCTGTGGAGGCACGGGATATTTGGGACCGCACTCAGGATGCCATTCGGGCCTCTAAGGAGAGAATGAGGTCCTCCGCTGATGCTCATCGGCGTCCCGCCCCGACCTTTGCTCCTGGCGACTTGGTGTGGCTCTCTGCCCGTAACATCAGGCTGCGAGTTGAGTCCACTAAATTTGCTCCTCGCTACTTGGGTCCATTCAAGGTCCTCGAACAGGTTAATCCTGTGGTCTATCGTTTGGCCCTTCCGCCACGCCTGGGTATCACCGACACCTTTCATGTGTCCCTCTTGAAACCCGTGTATATGTCCCGCTTTTCCGAGTCATCTGCTGGGACATCGGGTTCGTCTACGGACGATTATGAGGTGAACGCTATTTTGGGGTGCAAGGTGATGCGTGGTAAAAAATTTTATTTGGTGGACTGGAAGGGTTATGGTCCCGAGGACAGGTCCTGGGAGCCTGTTGAGCACATTCGGGCTCCGCAGCTCATTGCTGCCTTCGAACGTAGCGAGGCCCAAGGAGGGGGGGGCCCTAGGAGGGGGGGTAATGTTAGGGGTCGAGTTCCCGCTTCTGCACAGGGGGAATCTCGAGCCACTTCCGCTGTGGTCTCCCATTCTTGTCCAGCCGCAGTGGAGCCTGCTCAGCAAGGACGTCGGTCCCAGCGTCTTGCTCATTCTCACTCTGTTCTGAGAGTTAGTGCTGCTTCTCCAGTCTCTGCCTTTAAAGTCAGTGCTGGTCAGCAGCGAGCGGACTTCTCTGGGACTAAGTCCTTGTCTGCATGTACTGAGCATGCCCAGCGTAAGGTCTCCCGTTGGAGATCGAGGGTCATGTGCTCAGTCTCTGCAGCACATTCCATTGATCCTCTTGGCAGGTCCTAGAAGGGCAAAAGTGCTGTGTCCACTTCCTGTGCTGCTGCTATATTAACTGCGCATGACCGCACGGCCATGCGCTAGTATTTTCTTACAATTGCTTATGTGTGTATGTTGTGAGTGCAAGTCGTCCTTGGAAACCCCTACCCTATTGAATGTCTGTTCGCGGAAGGTGTATGGCTGCTACCTAGCGCCCGACTTAGCCTACAGCACTAACACACATCACAGCGTCCTGTAGCTGTGCCTGCCAGTACGGCGCCGTGCGCCTGCCTTGCGCTTTCCATACCCGAGTCTGGGTGGTTAGTGGCGTCCGTTAGTGCGGCATCGCTCGCACTCTTGTGCACATAGATTGCTTAAGGTTCTCTACACACCCAGTTGCGGTGTTACGCCAGCAAGGGTCTAATCGGGCTCCAATCCCTTCTGGGGTTAAGTCCGCTGACCACTTGCTCGCGCACTAGTGCGGTACTGCGGTCCTGTGAATTAACAGGATCGCTTTCTTCACGCTGGGTGAGGTTTAACCCACGCGTGTATACCGCCATATTGTCTGCTAATTGCTAGCAGCAGGTTCTCACCTGCACGGTGGACCCCGGACTGCGAACGCACCTTTATCATCTGTCTTGGTGCGTTCCGCCAGTCCTAACAGTGTCTTTGTCATCTAAGACAGTACTGAGTTTAAAAGCTCATTAAACATTGTCACATACAAACCCATTAATCAAAATATTAAAAATGACAGAAGATTACACCAATTCCAGTGGCAGAGTCTAGAATTGCTGAGCTAAAACTTCTATTTTTTAAACTAGCATTGCATGCCTGCACACTCTTTTATCCAAGGGCATATTGCAGAAAACAGAACTCTTAAATAGAGTTGAGCGACCTTGACCTTTTTAGAGTCGAGCCGGGTTTCGCGAAACCCGACTATCTCAAAAGTCGGGTCGAGTGAAATCGGCCGATTATGACGTAAAGTCGGGATTGACCGAAACACGAAACCCAATGCAAGTCAATGGGGCAGCATAGTCGGCAGTGAGTGGGGGCCAGGAAAACACCTAGAGTGCCCATTTTAATGTCAAAACCATCCATTCTTCTTAATGAAGCTTGTCAAGCATAATTTACCTTATAATAATTGGAAGGCATTTGAAATTGGGGGTCATTTGGCTAAAGTTGTGGTGGGTAGGGCTGGTTCAAGTAATTAGTGGGCCCAGGAAATCTGGACCACGTCACGGCAGTGGAGCAGGGAGAGGTAAGTATTTCAACTTTGCAAGTGCTGTGAACCTGAGCAAGCAGGGGGGGCCCACTCGTTGGCATTGGCACTGGCACAGGGCCCCTCAAAGTACAGCGGTGTGTTTGCACGGCGGGGGCGCCTCCCACCGGCAGCAACACTTTTGCGTACCATGAGAGGCCCTGTGCCAGTGACGTCGCCAACTAGTATTCCTCCCCCCACCTGATGAAGGAACCTGCACTTTCATCTGCACCTTCCTGTTTGTCCCCGTGTAAGGTGGTATGGTATGCGGGAAGGGGGACCTGACTTTCAGCAGGGTCACAATCTTGCAGTGTAGCGTGCACGGGAAATGTTGCGTTATGGGTCAATGTACCAGCAGACTCATCTATCACTGGCTGGGCAATGGGCAGGATGAGGAGGAAACACAGATATAGGCCCAAAGAATAAAGTGGGCTAAATGCAGTTCAAAATTGGTAACACAGGACTAATCAGGGGGCATTGCAGTGGAGGACAACTGGAATGAGAGGCTGACACAGAGAGTAGGCCCAAATCAGTAAGTAGTCGAAATGCAGTTCAAAATTGGCAACAGTAGTAAACAGGCGGCACAGCTTTGTTCAGTGGAGGAGAACAGCAAGGAGTGGAAGACACCGATAGTAGGCCCCAACCCAACTAGTAGGCCAAATGCAGTCTAACATTACCAACTACTTAACGAGCGCCTGAAAACGGAATTTCAGGACAGGAAACCAGGAGAACAGCAAGGAGCGGCAGACACCGATAGTAGGCCCCAAACCAACTAGTACGCCAAATGCAGTTGTTCCGTTTAACCACAATTTAATGAGAGCCTGAAGATAGAAGTTCAGGAAAGGCAACCTGGAGAACACCTTGGAGTGGAACACACCATCTCTCTACACCCCATACCCAATTTGTAGGTCTAATGCAGCGTAGTTTCCAACAACTACTAAACGAGAGCATGATGATCGAAGCATTGGCGAGGAAACCTGGGGAACACCTTGGAGTGGAACACACCATCTCTCTACACCCCATACCCAATTTGTAGGCCTAATGCAGCGTAGTTTCCAACAACTACTAAACGAGAGCCGGAAGATCGAAGCAATGGAGAGGAAACCTGGGGAACACCTTGGAGTGTAACACACCATCTCTCTACACCCCATACCCAATTTGTAGGCCTAATGCAGCGTAGTTTCCAACAACTACTAAACGAGAGCATGAAGATCGAAGCAATGGAGAGGAAACCTGGGGAACACCTTGGAGTGGAACACACCATCTCTCTACACCCCATACCCAATTTGTAGGCCTAATGCAGCGTAGTTTCCAACAACTACTAAACGAGAGCATGATGATCGAAGCATTGGCGAGGAAACCTGGGGAACACCTTGGAGTGGAACACACCATCTCTCTACAGTGGAACACACCATCTCTCTACACCCCATACCCAATTTGTAGGCCTAATGCAGCGTAGTTTCCAACAACTACTAAACGAGAGCCGGAAGATCGAAGCTCAGGAAAGGCAACCTGGGGAACACCTTGGAGTGGAACACACCATCTTTCTACACCCCATACCCAATTTGTAGGCCCAATGCAGCGTAGTTTCCAACAACTACTAAACGAGAGCCGGAAGATCGAAGCTCAGGAAAGGCAACCTGGGGAACACCTTGGAGTGTAACAAACCCTCTCTCTACACCACGGAAGGGCTGATTCTTAGGACGGAAGGCTGTCGGAAAGATGCAGGGCGCGTCCGAGGGTGATTATATTCTTATTAGGTATATACTCACCCTCGGACACGCCCTGCTTCTTTATTTGTAATGAATGTTTATTTGCAATGTGGTTTTGACTTACTCTATTTTTTTGGTAAATAATGATTTTATTATTTTCATTGTTTTGCATCTTCTTGGCAATAATATAAAGAAGACGCGACAGGACAACACTCGGTGGATGCCATATCTGTGTTTAAAATTGAAAAAACCTTTCAGTTAACTACTTGCAGGAGAAAGTTATTGTAGCTGGTGGCCATTTTTAGTACTGTACCAGATTTTTGTTGTATGTGTTTGTTTTAATGTTAAAATGTCTGCATTTGATATCTCTCCAGTATTTTCTTTTTTATAAGCAAAATACTTATTTTTATATTTTCTGATGTTGGTTCCAGGGGTACACGGGCAGCAGTGGTGTGGTCAGTGGAGGCCTAGTGGAAGGAGTGACCGCAGACAGGCATCGAAGGCCTAAAATAATAACACATGGCTGTAGGCAATTTTAAATTGGTTCCAGGGGTACACGGGCAGCAGTGGTGTGGTCAGTGGAGGCCTAGTGGAAGGAGTGACCGCAGACAGGCATCGAAGGCCTAAAATAATAACACATGGCTGTAGGCAATTTTAAATTGGTTCCAGGGGTACACGGGCAGCAGTGGTGTGGTCAGTGGAGGCCTAGTGGAAGGAGTGACCGCAGACAGGCATCGAAGGCCTAAAATAATAACACATGGCTGTAGGCAATTTTAAATTGGTTCCAGGGGTACACGGGCAGCAGTGGTGTGGTCAGTGGAGGCCTAGTGGAAGGAGTCACCGCAGACAGGCATCGAAGGCCTAAAATAATAACACATGGCTGTAGGCAATTTTAAATTGGTTCCAGGGGTACACGGGCAGCAGTGGTGTGGTCAGTGGAGGCCTAGTGGAAGGAGTCACTGCAGACAGGCATCGAAGGCCTAAAATAATAACACATGGCTGTAGGCAATTTTAAATTGGTTACAGGGGTACACGGGCAGCAGTGGTGTGGTCAGTGGAGGCCTAGTGGAAGGAGTGACCGCAGACAGGCATCGAAGGCCTAAAATAATAACACATGGCTGTAGGCAATTTTAAATTGGTTCCAGGGGTACACGGGCAGGAGTGGTGTGGTCAGTGGAGGCCTAGTGGAAGGAGTGACCACAGACAGGCATCGAAGGTCTAAAATAATAACACATGGCTGTAGGCAATTTTAAATTGGTTCCAGGGGTACACGGGCAGCAGTGGTGTGGTCAGTGGAGGCCTAGTGGAAGGAGTGACCGCAGACAGGCATCGAAGGCCTAAAATAATAACACATGGCTGTAGGCAATTTTAAATTGGTTCCAGGGGTACACGGGCAGCAGTGGTGTGGTCAGTGGAGGCCTAGTGGAAGGAGTGACCGCAGACAGGCATCGAAGGCCTAAAATAATAACACATGGCTGTAGGCAATTTTAAATTGGTTCCAGGGGTACACGGGCAGCAGTGGTGTGGTCAGTGGAGGCCTAGTGGAAGGAGTGACCGCAGACAGGCATCGAAGGCCTAAAATAATAACACATGGCTGTAGGCAATTTTAAATTGGTTCCAGGGGTACACGGGCAGCAGTGGTGTGGTCAGTGGAGGCCTAGTGGAAGGAGTGACCGCAGACAGGCATCGAAGGCCTAAAATAATAACACATGGCTGTAGGCAATTTTAAATTGGTTCCAGGGGTACACGGGCAGCAGTGGTGTGGTCAGTGGAGGCCTAGTGGAAGGAGTGACCACAGACAGGCATCGAAGGCCTAACATAACAAAAATGTCAATACAATGGTATTGTCAGTGGCAGGCATTGAAGGATGTCAGCGCATAGACTAAACATTGGTGGAGCTGTGAGATAATTTTGCAAGTGGTAGAGCACTGTTTGAGCTGGGGTGGGGGGAAACTGTCTTGTGGCCGGCGGTACAGGCCCAGGGCCCCTCATATTACAACGGTGTGTCTGACGTTGGGTGCGCACCACCACCGCCAGAGACACTTTATTGTACTAGGAGGGACCCAGTGGCAGTGCCGTTGACCAAAAGCGGGCTCACCCACCTCTTCAGACAAACTGCACTCTCACGGGTGCTGTCGCCAAGTGTCGATACCACGGCCCCGTGTGGGGAGTTTGGCCATTTAGTGAGGTGTAAACATGTCGTATGCTGGACAATCAGGTGCAGAAAATTACGAGATTGGAAAAGGCATTCAGAATAGTCCACAGGCAAGACCTTTTCATAGGAAAGCTAGGTGTCAGCCGGGCAAGGTGGGGCAAAAGATTTCGAAATCCAGTTGTGGTTCATTTTAATGAAGGTTAGATCATCTACATTTTGGGTAGCCAGACGAGTCCTTTTTTCTGTTAGTATTGAACCTGCAGCACTGAATACTCTTTCTGATAGGACACTAGCTGCCGGGCAAGCAAGCTCCTGCAATGCATATTCTGCCAATTCTGGCCAGGTGTCTAATTTTGATGCCCAGTAATCAAATGGGAATGACGGTTGAGGGAGAACATCGATAAGGGATGAAAAATAGTTTGTAACCATACTGGACAAATGTTGTCTCCTGTCACTTTGAATTGATGCTGCAGTACCTGTCCTGTCTGCGGTCATAGCAAAATCACTCCACAACCTGGTCAGAAAACCCCTCTGGCCAACGCCACTTCTGATTTCTGCCCCTCTAACTCCTCTGGTCTGCTGGCCCCTGCAGCTCGTGTGAGAACGATCACGGGCGCTGTGTGCAGGGAATGCCAGAAGCAAACGGTCAACAAGAGTTGATTGTTTGGTTGCTAATATTAGTTCCAAGTTCTCATGTGGCATTATATTTTGCAATTTGCCTTTATAGCGAGGATCAAGGAGGCAGGCCAACCAGTAATCGTCATCATTCATCATTTTAGTTATGCGTGTGTCCCTTTTGAGGATACGTAAGGCATAATCCGCCATGTGGGCCAAAGTTCTAGTTCTCAAATCTGCGGTTGTGCTTGGTTGAGGGGCAGTTTCAGGCAAATCCACGTCACTTGTGTCCCTCAAAAAACCAGAACCCGGCCTTGCCGCGCCACCAATTTCCAGTGGCCCCGGAAAAGCTTCCTCATTAAAAATATAATCATCCCCATCATCCTCCTCGTCCTCCTCCTCCTCTTCGCCCGCTACCTCGTCCTGTACACTGCCCTGGCCAGACAATGGCTGACTGTCATCAAGGCTTTCCTCTTCCTCAGCTGCAGACGCCTGATCCTTTATGTGCGTCAAACTTTGCATCAGCAGACGCATTAGGGGGATGCTCATGCTTATTATGGCGTTGTCTGCACTAACCAGCCGTGTGCATTCCTCAAAACACTGAAGGACTTGACACATGTCTTGAATCTTCGACCGCTGCACACCTGACAACTCCATGTCTGCCATCCTACTGCCTTCCCGTGTATGTGTATCCTCCCACAAAAACATAACAGCCCGCCTCTGTTCACACAGTCTCTGAAGCATGTGCAGTGTTGAGTTCCACCTTGTTGCAACGTCTATGATTAGGCGATGCTGGGGAAGGTTCAAAGAACGCTGATAGGTCTGCATACGGCTGGAGTGTACGGGCGAACGGCGGATATGTGAGCAAAGTCCACGCACTTTGAGGAGCAGGTCGGATAACCCCGGATAACTTTTCAGGAAGCACTGCACCACCAGGTTTAAGGTGTGAGCCAGGCAAGGAATGTGTTTCAGTTGGGAAAGGGAGATGGCAGCCATGAAATTCCTTCCGTTATCACTCACTACCTTGCCTGCCTCAAGATCTACAGTGCCCAGCCACGACTGCGTTTCTTTCTGCAAGAACTCGGACAGAACTTCCGCGGTGTGTCTGTTGTCACCCAAACACTTCATAGCCAATACAGCCTGCTGACGTTTGCCAGTAGCTGCCCCATAATGGGAGACCTGGTGTGCAACAGTGGCAGCTGCGGATGGAGTGGTTGTGCGACTGCGGTCTGTGGACGAGCTCTCGCTTCTGCAGGAGGACGAAAAGGAGGAGGAGGGGGTGCGAACGGCTACAGCCAATTGTTTCCTAGACCGTGGGCTAGGCAGAACTGTCCCAAACTTGCTGTCCCCTGTGGACCCTGCATCCACCACATTTACCCAGTGTGCCGTGATGGACACGTAACGTCCCTGGCCATGCCTACTGGTCCATGCATCTGTTGTCAGGTGCACCTTTGTGCTCACAGATTGCCTGAGTGCATGGACGATGCGCTCTTTAACATGCTGGTGGAGGGCTGGGATGGCTTTTCTGGAAAAAAGTGTCGACTGGGTAGCTCGTAGCATGGTACAGCGTAGTCCATCAGGGCTTTGAAAGCTTCGCTTTCAACTAACCGGTAGGGCATCATCTCTAACGAGATTAGTCTAGCTATGTGTGCGTTCAAACCCTGTGTACGCGGATGCGAGGCTAAGTACTTCCTTTTTCTAACCATAGTCTCATGTAGGGTGAGCTGGACTGGAGAGCTGGAGATCGTGGAACTAGCGGGGGTGCCGGTGGACATGGCAGACTGAGAGACGGTGGGAGATGGTATTGTTGCCACCGGTGCCCTAGATGCAGTGTTTCCTACTACGAAACTGGTGATTCCCTGACCCTGACTGCTTTGGCCTGGCAAAGAAACCTGCACAGATACTGCAGGTGGTGCGGAAAATGGTGGCCGGAAGGGATGTTGCGTTGCTGACTAGCTTCATTGGCCGAGGGTGCTACAACCTTAAGGGACGTTTGGTAGTTAGTCCAGGCTTGCAAATGCATGGTGGTTAAATGTCTATGCATGCAACTTGTATTGAGACTTTTCAGATTCTGTCCTCTGCTTAAGGTAGTTGAACATTTTTGACAGATGACTTTGCGCTGATCAATTGGATGTTGTTTAAAAAAATGCCAGACTGCACTCTTTCTAGCATCGGATACCTTTTCAGGCATTGCAGACTGAGCTTTAACCGGATGGCCACGCTGTCCTCCAACAGGTTTTGGCTTTGCCACGCGTTTTGGGCAAGATACGGGCCCGGCAGATGGAACCTGTTGCGATGTTGATGCCTGCTGCGGCCCCTCCTCCTCCGCTTCAGAACTGCTGCCGCCTGCACCCTGTTCCCCCAATGGCTGCCAATCGGGGTCAAGAACTGGGTCATCTATTACCTCTTCTTGTAGCTCGTGTGCAACTTCGTCTGTGTCACCGTGTCGGTCGGTGGTATAGCGTTCGTGATGGGGCAACATAGTCTCATCAGGGTCTGATTCTTGATCAGCACCCTGCCAGGGCAATGGTGTGGTCTGAGTCAAAGGACCAGCATAGTAGTCTGGCTGTGGCTGTGCATCAGTGCACTCCATGTCAGATTCAACTTGTAGTGGGCATGGACTGTTAACTGCTTCACTTTCTAAGCCAGGGACGGTATGTGTAAAGAGCTCCATGGAGTAACCCGTTGTGTCGCCTGCTGCATTCTTCTCTGTTGTTGTTTTTACTGAAGAGGACAAGGAAGCGACTTGTCCCTGACCGTGAACATCCACTAACGACGCGCTGCTTTGACATTTACCAGTTTCACGAGAGGAGGCAAAAGAGCTAGAGGCTGAGTCAGCAAGATAAGCCAAAACTTGCTCTTGCTGCTCCGGCTTTAAAAGCGGTTTTCCTACTCCCAGAAAAGGGAGCGTTCGAGGCCTTGTGTAGCCAGACGACGAACCTGGCTCCACAGCTCCAGACTTAGGTGCAATATTTTTTTTCCCACGACCAGCTGATGCTCCACCACTACCACTACCCTCATTACCAGCTGACAATGAACGCCCCCGGCCACGACCTCTTCCACCATACTTCCTCATTGTTTTAAAAACGTAAACAAACTAACGGTATTTGTTGCTGTCACACAAATTACACGGTGAGCTATAACTTCAGTATGATTTAGCTACCCCTTTACAGGTGAGTGAGACCACAACGAAAATCAGGCACAATGTTACACACTCTGTTGTTGGTGGCAACAAATGAGAGAGATGCCACACACGCAGGACTGTCACTGAAGCACAAATGTAAATATTAATCTCCCACTGATTTGATTTTTTTTTTTTTTTTAAGGGAGACTTTAGGAAAAAAAAAATAGAATAAAATGATTTTTTCAGGAAGAATTTAGAAACCAAATAAAATAAAATGATTTTTTCAGGGAGAATTTAGAAAACAAATAAAACAAAAAAAGGTTTTCTATGGCCCACTGAGTGAGAGATGACGCACACAGGAGTCAGGAGTGGCACACAAGCCCAGAGGCCAATATTTATCTCCCACTGATTGATGTAGTGATTTTTTCAGGTAGATTTTGGAACCCAAATCAAGCTAAAAAAAATAATAGGCTTTCTATGGCCCACAATTGGAGAGAGAGAGAGAGATGGCACACCCAGGAGTCAAGACTGGCACACAAGCAGAAAGGGCAATATTAATCTCCCACTGATTTGTTTTTTTTTTTTGTTTTTTTCAGGGAGACTTTAGGAAAAAAAAAATAGAATAAAATGATTTTTTCAGGAAGAATTTAGAAACCAAATAAAATAAAATGATTTTTTCAGGGAGAATTTAGAAAACAAATAAAACAAAAAAAGGCTTTCTATGGCCCACTGAGTGAGAGATGACGCACACAGGAGTCAGGAGTGGCACACAAGCCCAGAGGCCAATATTTATCTCCCACTGATTGATGTAGTGATTTTTTCAGGTAGATTTTGGAACCCAAATCAAGCTAAAAAAATAATAGGCTTTCTATGGCCCACAATTGGAGAGAGAGAGAGAGATGGCACACCCAGGAGTCAAGACTGGCACACAAGCAGAAAGGGCAATATTAATCTCCCACTGATTTGTTTTTTTTTGTTTTTTTTTTTTCAGGGAGACTAGGAAAAAAAAAAAATAGAATAAAATGATTTTTTCAGGAAGAATTTAGAAACCAAAGAAAATAAAATGATTTTTTCAGGGAGAATTTAGAAAACAAATAAAACAAAAAAAGGCTTTCTATGGCCCACTGAGTGAGAGATGACGCACACAGGAGTCAGGAGTGGCACACAAGCCCAGAGGCCAATATTTATCTCCCACTGATTGATGTAGTGATTTTTTCAGGTAGATTTTGGAACCCAAATCAAGCTAAAAAAAATAATAGGCTTTCCATGGCCCACAATTGGAGAGAGAGAGAGAGATGGCACACCCAGGAGTCAAGACTGGCACACAAGCAGAAAGGGCAATATTAATCTCCCACTGATTTGTTTTTTTTTTTTTTTTTTTCAGGGAGACTTTAGGAAAAAAAAAATAGAATAAAATGATTTTTTCAGGAAGAATTTAGAAACCAAATAAAATAAAATGATTTTTTCAGGGAGAATTTAGAAAACAAATAAAACAAAAAAAGGCTTTCTATGGCCCACTGAGTGAGAGATGACGCACACAGGAGTCAGGAGTGGCACACAAGCCCAGAGGCCAATATTTATCTCCCACTTTTTTTTTTTTGTTCCAGGGAAAATTTATAAACCCAATAAAAAAAATAATAAATAGGCTTTCTATGGCCCACTATCTGAGAGACAGAGAGAGATGGCACGCTTAGGACTGGCACACAAGCCCAAAGGCCAATATTAATCTCCCGTTTTTTTTTAAGGGAGAATTTATAAAACCAAAAAAAAATAAATAAATAGGCTTTCTATGGCCCACTATTTGTGAGAGAGATGGCACGCTCAGGACTGGCACACAAGCCCAGAGGCCAATATTAATCTCCCACTTTTTTTTTTTTTTTCCAGGGAAAATTTATAAACCCAATAAAAAAAAAAATAATAAATAGGCTTTCTATGGCCCACTATCTGAGAGAGAGAGATGGCACGCTTAGGACTGGCACACAAGCCCAAAGGCCAATATTAATCTCCCACTGATTGATTTATTGATTTTTTCAGGTAGAATTTAGAACCCAAATCAAGCAAAAAAATAAATAGGCTTTCTATGGCCCACTGAGTGAGAGATGACACAGACAGGGATGGCACTCTAGCAGAAATGTCAATCTTAATCACTCACAAAAAAAAACAAAAAAACAGGGAGTGTCCTTCAATTACTATCTCCCTGCAGTAATCTCAGCCAGGTATGGCAGGCAGCAATAAGGAGTGGACTGATGCACAAATTAAATAAAAAGTGTGTACAAACCAAAAAGATAGCTGTGCAGAAAGGAAGGAACAAGAGGATTTGTGCTTTGAAAAAAGCAGTTGGTTTGCACAGCGGCGTACACACAGCAATGCAGCTATCAGGGAGCCTTCTAGGGCAGCCCAATGAGCTACAGCGCTGAGGGGGAAAAAAAAAAATGTAGCTTCCACTGTCCCTGCACACCGAAGGTGGTGTTGGGCAGTGGAAATCGCTACAGCACAAGCGGTTTGGTGGTTAATGGACCCTGCCTAACGCTATCCCTGCTTCTGACGAAGCGGCAGCAACCTCTCCCTAAGCTCAGATCAGCAGCAGTAACATGGCGGTCGGCGGGAACTCCCCTTTATAGCCCCTGTGACGCCGTAGACAGCAAGCCAATCACTGCAATGCCCTTCTCTAAGATGGTGGGGACAAGGACCTATGTCATCACGCTGCCCACACTCTGCGTTTACCTTCATTGGCTGAGAAATGGCGCTTTTCGTGTCATTGAAACGCGACTTTGGCGCGAAAGTCGCGTACCGCATGGCCGACCCAGCACAGGGGTCGGATCGGGTTTCATGAAACCCGACTTTGCCAAAAGTCGGCGACTTTTGAAAATGAACGACCCGTTTCGCTCAACCCTACTCTTAAACATATCTGTCCCCACTTTCGTGGCAGTAAGGACAGTAGAATTCATACCTTTATACATGACATAAGGGTATACGTGACTCCTGTGAGCTTAAAAAAATAATCACCCCTTTTACCTTTGATAACAAATAATCCCAACCAAACCAACTTAATGTATAATAAAAAAAACCCAATAAACACTTAAGGCATTATTTGGATTTAATGGCCACAGCAGCTTTTTATTAACATAAAATATAAAACAATTTAAACAATAAACTACCGAAATGGGGTGGTCCTCGAAGCCCCAAAAATATAAACCTCAAATATCTAAATCCCATATTGGCCCCCAGGCTAAGTTTTACCCCCCGGCCGCTATGCACCAGCTCAGGGATAGATAACATCCAACCTGGCCAAACCAAAAACCCATCCAAGGGTCCCTTGATTACCACTCCAGCGGGATATTCGAACCCCGCCTACTTAAATTCACCCAGGGGAAGTCCAGGACCTCTCAAGATCCCCCCAACTAGTCCGCCATTTTCCACTTCCACCGACTTTGAGGACCTTCCCACCTGTCGCATTGCCATGACAACTTATTATGCTACAATTCAACAGTACCACATAACAATTAGCTTTAAAACATTCCCACAAACGAGCCCTTGACCATATCTTCTAACAAAGGGAGGGTGGGTGGTTGCTTCCTTATTCACCAGGTGGGTACTCAAAATGGTTGCCCACGTAAGATGGGTGCCCCCTCTTATACTGCCCCTCCCCCTTAACCCCAACTCCACCTCCTCCTCAATTTGAAAACTAAAAACACTACCCCTCCCCTCACGTACCATTAACCCCAAACACTTTGCCCCTTACAAAAAAGCCCTGTCAGCTCACTATATCCCACGTTACCCAGTCATGCCGGCCTCCCCTTAGGGGCCAGGGGCCCCATACTGCCTCTCTGCATTATAGATTATTTTCAGTAATCATAAATGCTACACTCAATATTTTTCTTAAATATATGACTTTCTTAGCATAGAAGGCCCAATTCATTAGGACCAGCATTATTGATGCTGGTCTTGATGAGGAAAAGTGTTAGAGTCTGATAACCAATTCATGAAAAGCTTGTGTCGGACGAATGACATACATCTCTGATTGCTTAAAATCCTACTCCAGTCCCTGTGCAGCGAATACCACACCCCAGTCCATAAATCGGTTAAAGAGTTATCGTACTGAATTGTTCAAACATGGCTATACAATTCCGAACCCACACTATCCAGAATAGCGGTATTTTATTAGAGTGTCTAGCACCCCAATTATGTTCTTTGGACATATTTGAATTATTATGGCTGTACAATTGTCTAAATGACCTCTTTTAAGGTACTAATATATCTTACTTGGTTTGATGAGATACAGTTGCTTAGCTCACAGCTCCTGAATGAACAGGGGAAAAAATAAAAATTTTTCTCCCCTTACTTGGATCCTTAAAGTGTCATGTCATGAATAAAACAGTAACAAAAATAAGAAACAACCAGCCATACAGATGACTAAACTTCGGTTTTAAGATTCAGTAGGGTAATTTTGTGTTTCTTTAGGAATTCCACCCACTGTTTCATAAGGGTAACTTGAAGAGATGAGCAAATATTTCAGTGTTTGGTTCGGAATACGATCACCGAATTGGCAATATTCGATGATTAATTCGCCGAACATAACCAAACTCCATTGATGTCAATGGGAGGCAAAAATAAACGCATGCACAACACTTTATAATGGCCCCAAATGCTGCCAAAACACATCAAATGAGGGACAGACACCAGGAAATTGGCCTCAATTCACAAACGGTACAAATTGTAGCATTGCACTGCAGCAATCATCCAGGCATGAGGTACTGGTGTCTGGGACAGCATTTACAGCTTTCAACTGAACGTCACAGTAAGAAGAGGTGGATGAGGGATCAGTGTAGGACTCCTTTGCTGGGAGACCTGATACCACATGCAACACTTCTACCTGCATTAATGCTGAGCCACACTCAGGTGGCACAAATATCAATTTTGTAGACTACCATTGTCAGAAAAATTTAAGGATAGTAACACGGGTAGTTGAGTCTAAGGAAGTGGAGGCCTGATAGTTTCAGAGGCTTACTGCTACAGGCAACACTCATGAAGGAGACCTAACCATGAGTGTTGACGTTTCCAAAAATTATTGGCAGACACCACCAAAGTGGTATCAATTTCATCACAGTAGAAATAGTATAATAGGGACCAACATTTTAAAAAAGGAGGGCTTGACACCACCGAAGTGGAATAACATTCATGGAGAATAGAAAGAGTATAATTGGGACCAACACATCTTCCACTACAGCCAACCAAGCAGATGTAGACTAACCATGACTGTTCACATTTCCACAAATTTGTGTTAACATCAACAGCAGCCACAGCAGGCACAGAAGCCATACTAAAGATATCACAGAGGGCAGTTACGTGACATTAATGCATAACACTAAAAAATGCAATATCACCTAGTCTGTACAGTCTGTGAGTGGGGGTGCAAAAGATCCACGGCTTGTTTATCTTAATGAAAGTTACACTTTTGGGTGACAGCCGTCTGTGCTTATCTGTCAGGACACCACCAGCAGCGCTGAAGACACGCTCTGAGAGAACGCTGGCTGCTGGGCACAATAAAACCTCCAATGCGTGTGAGGCGCACTCAGGCCATTCATCCATTTTGGAAGACTAAAATGTGAAAGGCTCCAAACACTCCCTGATGGGATTGATATTCAGTTCTAGAAACTTCTGCACCATCCTCTCCATTCGTTCACCACGTGTAACACGTGGATTCTGTTGTACTGGTGCACAAGCTGGTTTAAAAAAGTGTGAATGGAATCACAGACATGGCTTCTTCCACTTAAACTACTACTAATGCTGCTGCTGCTAATATTTTGTTGTTGACGTGGCTGAAGGTTGGAAGTTTAGAGCTATGATGCGAACTGTGTGCTTCACTGCTGTCTTGGGGAAAAGCTCTCTTAAGACTTGTAAAAGTGTGTTTCGATACTACAGCATTCGCGGGTCCCTTTCCAGGGTGGGAATCACCTTTCAAAATTTGGTTTTATAACCTGGATCTAACAGAGTGGCAACACAGTAGTCAGTAGTATTCCGAATCATATCTATACGGTGATCAAGTTGCAAATAGGTCAACAAGAAGGCATTAAGATGTCGGGCTCTACTGTAAGGTCCTAGCCCATGCTGTGTTGGTGGCTGGGTAACAATGATGCTTGTTTCCTCAGTCTCCTCCCACCAACCACGAACAGAGCAGCCCACCTCAATCACAGTAATCCACCCTCCCTTGGCACCCGCCTGTGTGTCAAAGGTCTGGAACTTAGAGACATTGCTATCCCTTCTGCATCCTCCTGTGCCTCCTCCTCTTCTTCTGGGACTACCATCTCCTCCCACAGACTATTCAAAGTCTGCTCCCGCATATAGTGTCAGCGCTAACCATCTTTGTAGTCATTTCAAAAACTGTGCAGAAGCGTGCAGAGGCCCTTAATCTGTGTCCAGTCCGTAAATGTGATATGCGTCACGCCCGTACTGTGTTGGCCATGGCTATACAACATGACATACTGCGTCAAGGCTCATTGCTACAGCCACAGTTGCTGCAACATGTTCAGAGTGGAAATCCACTGTGTCAGCACATCGCATATCAGCCTGTTAACTGGCATGGACAAAGACCTCTGTATCGATGCAAGTCAATGAGCAGAGGGGTGCGTATGGCAGAAATGAGCACACAGCTTCCATACTTTCTGGAGCAGTTCACTCAACCAGGATAGTGGCTGAGGAAAATCTGTTTTCTGTACCACCAGGTTGAGGACGTGACCCATGCGTGTGTGAGCTTGCCTCACCATAGATCTGTCAGCAGATTTGCTCCATTATCGGACATGGCCTATCCTGGATGCAGGTTCAACGTAGACAGCGATTGATAAAACTCAGCCTGGAGAGCTATCCACAACTCTTCAGCTGCATATCTACGATCTCCAAGGCATATCAATTTTAAGACTGCCTGATTGCAGTGAGCCATGGCTGCACACTATGGAGATGGTGGAGATTCACTCTTCACTATTGGAACACGTGTCTCATTATCTCATTAAGGCAGAGGTTGAGGGTGTAAGTGGAGGCCCTAGAGGAGGAGGCAGAAGCAGTGGATTAAGTGTTAAATGTATAGGTTTGGCCTGCAAGCCTTGTGGATGCCAAGACTTGTGGAGCAGTGCCTGCCCCCACAGCCATCAGTGTCACCCAGTACCCAGTCAGTGAGGTGTAATGCCCTTCACCATGCTCAGTCGTCGAAATGTCTATGGTGAAATGCACATTGGCAGACATAGATTTAGTCAAGGAACAAGTGATGTTCCCTGCGACATGCCAGTGTAGCACAGGCACAGCTTTTTTGGAAAAGTAACAGCGACTGGGCAATTGGTACTGGGGGACTGCGGTGGCCTTCAGGTTTCATAAACCATCTGTACCTACCAGCCAGAAGCATTTCTGTGGCGAACCGATTGGAGATGGTGGAATTCAACCTCTTAGCTTTGTCATGTGTAGGAGGAAACAATCTTTTACATGACCTCAACTGCGGAACCACGGGCTAGATGCAGTGCTGAGAGAGGGCAGCGTACGGTGAACCGGACAAACTGCTGAACAATGAGAGAGGTGCAGGTGGAGATGTTACGGTGGATTGAGAAAGATGTGGTGTGCTCATTCTCTGAGATCGGTCAAAATAGCAGGCATGGCCGCTTCTGTTACAGCTGACAGCGAGCTCTCAGTCAGTGTGACTGGATCGAGTAAAAAACACGAGGTTCTGCGGTCAAAGACCTGTGTCTCAATAGTTTGCATGGTAACAGAGGAGGAGGAAGCAGTAGATGCGATTGATTGGGCGGCAGACGGTGGTTGAGGTCCGCTGGTCCAAATTTTTGTGCATGTTGATTGCGCATGTGAAGGTTCATACATGTAGTAGTCAAATTGTAGAAGTTTTTACCTCGACTGAGTTATTTTTTTTGCAAAGTTGGCAGATTACATGACTTGGCTCATCCTTTGCAGTGTCAAAAAAGACCCAGGCTAGGCAACCCTTGCCACACCTGCGAGCTGCAGACCCGCGGATGCTGCTGGTCACAGCCAAAGTTGTGGCTGAAGATGTGTAACACCTCAAGGTCCTAGTTGTTACAGTGGCATTGCTTTCCTCATGGGGAGAGTGATGTCACTCTTGAAAGTGAGGAAAGATCTTCTTTATCAGGTAACCACAAACATATAACATGTTCACACTCCAAGCCAGAAGGGGGAGCTCTGATCCAGCTTGTGGGTGGCTCCCCTATATATATATTCTGGTCTGGAGAGAAAGTCAGACAGTCTGTCAGAGAGACAGAGGAGAGAGCAGTCAGAAAGTGAGTGTCGTAAGGATTGAAAGGGCCGTGCAGCCAGAGGTGCTGCAGCTCCAGGAAAAAGAGAACATAGAGAGAACAATAATTTGTAGAGAGCATGCAGGAGAGTGGAGTACAGGTGAGTGAGACCTGGGGAGAATAGCTGCGATTGGGCTACCTCCCTGCAGAGCACAGACTACGGTAGCTGGAAGACCAAGGTTGTGTCAGACTCTAGGAGGCACAGCAGAATCTGACAGGACAGCTGGACTACACATCATCTGTCAGCCCTAATACCCAGGAGACAAAGTGGCGCATAGAGCCTGGGTCATGATAGAGACCCTGTAAAAAGGCTCGAGCCACCTGTCATGCGGGTTTGTGTCCCACCTTTAAGGAGGATGGAGAGAACTGTGAAGACCTTGATAGAAGCCACAAGCAGCAAGAGACTACACCACCGTGCTGGTAGGAAGGCTTTTAACTTCACCTGGTAAAGGGGACTCTGAACTCGCTTCCAAGCCAGCCAGACTCTACCTTTACCTGTGAACTGGTGACCTGGACTGTGGCTTCCTGATGTCTTCAGTAGTGATTAGCAAACGTGCTCGCCACTGCTCGTTACTCGCCCAAGTATCACTATGCTCGGTGTACTCAGCGAGCAGCGAGCTTTTTTGGGAATATTCAGCGGTAAATGGTAACGCCTCCTGCGTTTCTGCACGTGGCTGCGCCTCCTGCTCTTGGCTCCGTCTTCTGCGTTTTTGTGCTTGGCTCCGCCTCCTGCTCTTGGCTCCGCCTCCTGCATTTCTGTGCTTGCCTCTAGCTCTTGTGCTTCCGCTTTGTATCCGCTCTTGTGGTCTTTCTCTACCTATTCATAAGTCCTCCTGTCTAAACAGGTTCTTACCTGTTTTACATACCAGCCTGCAGACCCGTCCTTACTGGTTCTTCCAGTGTACCAGTCTTGTCCTCCTGTCCTGGCAGAGAGCAACCCATACCTGCCTGCCAGAGAGCCAGCCATACCCACCTGCCAGTGTCTCTGTGGTACCCATCCGCCTGCCTATGTCCCAGCCGTGCCCACCTGCCAGAGTGCCAGACGTGCCCGCTTACCTGTCTATGTTCCGTTCCCTGGTGGGATCAGCAGCCACAGCCAGACACCACCCTGGTGTAGCATCTGGTAGCTTCCTATTGCACAAGTCTGACCTCACCATCAGAGGCTCCAGCGAACACCTAGGAAGCTACCTAGTTATGCCCCTTAGAGGGATGGCACACCCCCGTGCCAACCAGTCTGGGCGCGAGCGTGACAGTTTGCACTGGTAATGGTTCCCGCTGAGTCCCATGTCCTTTTGCTCTCGGAGCAAGATGCACCAATCGTAGTCTCTGATGCTATCTTTAATAAACTTCTGGCCTATGAAAAGCAAGCTCCTGAGGATCCACCAAGGTAATATGAGGATCCGAAGCTGTGCCGTGTTTTCCTGGAGCAGTGCATGCAGAACTTCAAATGGTATGCTTCTGCTTTCCCCTCTGATCTGTTCAAGGTTGGATACATAATGTCCTACCTAGCAGGAGATGATTTGCTATGGATCAATCCCTTCTTTGAAGCAGGGGATCCCATCATCACGGACTTGGAGACCTTCCTGGCAATTGGCCGGAGACATCTTAGCAAGGTACACGCAGTCTCAATAAGACACAGGAGTTGCTGGCGCCACCCCCTATGCACACAGAGCATGCACAGAGCAAGCAGCAGACATGTGGCACACAGCATGGAGCTGGCAGCAGAGAGAAGTCACAACAAGGCCCAGAGAAGTGAGTGAGTTGAGTGTAATGCAGGTGGGGGATGGAAGGCCATGCAGTGATGCCAGCAGGGTTGTTACACTGGTGTCTCCACCCAGCATTTTTGGCGGACTTTAGAGACCCAATCATGCTGCAGGGATTGTCTGTCAGGCCATAAAATGCCGCAGCCATCTTTGTCGTGGTCGTGCAGTGATTGGCTTGGCCGCTGTTGTGAATACTGTGGCCAGGCTCCCTCCTGTGGTCATGAGTGGTACTTCGGCTGGTTCTGTCCATGAGCTTCCTTTGGTGGATGTGAGTGGGGCTTCGGCTTCTGAGTTTCCTTCCTCAGGTGACGAGGTTAAGTCGTTAGGTGCTGCTCTATTTAACTCCACCTAGTTCTTTGTTCCTGGCCTCCAGTCAATGTTCCAGTATTGATCTTGCTCTCTCCTGGATCGTTCTTGTGGCCTGTCTGTCCTGCATAAGCTAAGTTCTGCTTGTGTTACTTTTGTTTGCTATTTTTTCTGTCCAGCTTGCTATATTGGTTTGTCTTGCTTGCTGGAAGCTCTGGGACGCAGAGGGAGCACCTCCATACCGTTAGTCGGTGCGGAGGGTCTTTTTGCGCCCTCTGCGTGGTTGTTTGTAGGTTTTTGTGCTGACCGCAAAGCTATCTTTCCTATCCTCGGTCTATTCAGTAAGTCGGGCCTCACTTTGCTAAAATCTATTTCATCTCTGTGTTTGTATTTTCATCTTTACTCACAGTCATTATATGTGGGGGGCTGCCTTTTCCTTTGGGGAATTTCTCTGAGGCAAGGTAGGCTTATTTTTCTATCTTCAGGGCTAGCTAGTTTCTCAGGCTGTGCCCGAGGCGCCTAGGTCTGGTCAGGAGCGCTCCACGGCTACCTCTAGTGTGGTGTGATAGGATTAGGGATTGCGGTCAGCAGAGTTCCCACGTCTCAGAGCTCGTCCTATGTTATTAGTAACTATCAGGTCATTTTCAGTGCTCTTAACCACCAGGTCCATTGTGGTTCTAAATCACCAGTTCATAACAGTACTGGAGGCCAAAAGTACTAATGCTTCTCAATAGAGGGAAAAGAGAAGTTCTGAGACCATTTTTTTTTCTCTGCACTGTGTTTTGTCTTTCTATTCCCCTAGACATTTGGGTGATTCAGGACACAGGTGTAGTGATGGACATTAAAGGCCTGTCTTCTTGTGTGGATCATCTCACTGCAAGAGTACAAAATATTCAAGACTTTGTGGTTCAGAATTCTATGTTAGAACCTAGAATTCCTATTCCTGATTTGTTTTCTGGAGATAGAGCTAAGTTTCTGAGTTTTAAAAATAATTGTAAACTATTTCTGGCTTTGAAACCCCGCTCCTCTGGTGACCCAGTTCAACAAGTTAAGATCATTATTTCTTTATTATGTGGCGACCCTCAAGACTGGGCATTTTCCCTTGCGCCAGGAGATCCTGCATTATGTGATATTGATGCGTTTTTCTGGCGCTCGGATTGCTGTATGATGAACCTAATTCAGTGGATCAGGCAGAGAAAAATTTGCTGGCTCTGTGTCAGGGTCAGGATGAGGTAGAGATATATTGTCAGAAGTTTAGGAAGTGGTCTGTGCTCACTCATGGAATGAATGTGCGCTGGCAGCAATTTTCAGAAATGGTCTCTCTGAAGCCCTTAAGGATGTCATGGTGGGATTTCCTATGCCTGCTGGTCTGAATGAGTCTATGTCTTTGGCCATTCAGATCGATCGACGCTTACGTGAGCGTAAAACTGTGCACCATTTGGCGGTATTATCTGAGCATAAACCTGAGCCTATGCAATGTGATAGGTCTTTGACCAGAGCTGAACGGCAAGAACACAGACGTCGGAATGGGCTGTGTTTTTACTGTGGTGATTCCACTCATGCTATCTCCGATTGTCTTAAGCGCACTAAGCGTTTCGCTAGGTCTGCCACCATTGGTACGGTACAGTCGAAATTTCTTTTGTCCGTTACTTTGATCTGCTCTTTGTCATCCTATTCTGTCATGGCATTTGTGGATTCAGGCGCTGCCCTGAATTTGATGGACTTGGAGTATGCTAGGCGCTGTGGGTTTTTCTTGGAGCCTTTGCAGTATCTTATTCCATTGAGAGGAATTGATGCTACACCTTTGGCCAAGAATAAGCCTCAAACTGGACCCAACTGACCATGTGCATGGCTCCTGCGCATCAGGAGGATATTCGCTTTTTGGTGTTGCATAATCTGCATGATGTGGTCGTGTTGGGGTTGCCATGGCTACAAGTCCATAACCCAGTATTGGATTGGAAATCTATGTCTGTGTCCAGCTGGGGTTGTCAGGGGGTACATGGTGATGTTCCATTTCTGTCTATTTCATCATCCACCCCTTCTGAGGTCCCAGAGTTCTTGTCAGATTACCGGGATGTATTTGATGAGCCCAAGTCCAGTGCCCTACCTCCGCATAGGGATTGCGATTGTGCTATCGATTTGATTCCTGGTAGTAAGTTTCCTAAAGGTCGACTGTTTAATTTGTCTGTGCCTGAGCACCCCGCTATGCAGAGTTACGTAAAGGAATCCTTGGAGAAGGGTCATATTCGCCCGTCGTCGTCGCCATTGGGAGCAGTGTTTTTTTTTGTGGCCAAGAAGGATGGTTCGTTGAGACCTGGTATTGATTACTGCCTTCTAAGTAAAATCACAGTCAAATTTCAGTACCCCTTGCCGCTGCTGACTGATTTGTTTGCTCGGATTAAGGGGGCTAGTTGGTTCACCAAGATAGATCTTCGTGGTGCGTATAATCTTGTGCGTATTAAGCAGGGCGATGAATGGAAAACAGCATTTAATACGCCCGAGGGCCATTTTGAGTACCTGGTTATGCCATTCGGGCTTTCCAATGCTCCATCAGTATTTCAGTCCTTTATGCATGACATCTTCCGAGAGTACCTGGATAAATTCCTGATTGTATACTTGGATGATATTTTGGTCTTCTCGGATGATTGGGAATCTCACGTGAAGCAGGTTAGAATGGTGTTCCAGGTCCTGCGTGCGAATTCTTTGTTTGTGAAGGGGTCAAAGTGTCTCTTTGGTGTTCAGAAGGTTTCATTTTTGGGTTTCATTTTTTCCCCTTCTACTATCGAGATGGACCCTGTTAAAGTTCAGGCCATTTATGATTGGACTCAGCCGACATCTCTGAAGAGTCTGCAAAAGTTCCTGGGCTTTGCTAATTTTTATCGTCGCTTCATCAATAATTTTTCTAGTATTGCTAAACCGTTGACTGATTTAACCAAGAAGGGTGCTGATGTGGTCAATTGGTCTTCTGCTGCTGTGGAAGCTTTTCAGGAGTTGAAGCGTCGTTTTTCTTCTGCCCCTGTGTTGTGCCAGCCAGATGTTTCGCTCCCGTTCCAGGTCGAGGTTGATGCTTCTGAGATTGGAGCAGGGGCTGTTTTGTCGCAAAGAAGTTCTGATGGCTCGGTGATGAAACCATGTGCCTTCTTTTCCAGGAAGTTTTCGCCTGCTGAGCGTAATTATGATGTTGGCAATCGAGAGTTGCTGGCCATGAAGTGGGCATTCGAGGAGTGGCGTCATTGGCTTGAAGGAGCTAAGCATCGCGTGGTGGTCTTGACTGATCATAAGAACTTGACTTATCTCGAGTCTGCCAAACGGTTGAATCCTAGACAGGCTCGTTGGTCACTGTTTTTCTCCCGTTTTGACTTTGTGGTTTCGTACCTTCCGGGCTCTAAGAATGTGAAGGCGGATGCCCTGTCTAGGAGTTTTGTGCCCGACTCTCCGGGTTTGCCTGAGCCGGAGGGTATTCTCAAAGAGGGGGTAATTTTGTCTGCCATCTCCCCTGATTTGCGGCAGGTGCTGCAAAAATTTCAGGCTGATAGACCTGACCGTTGCCCAGCGGAGAAACTGTTTGTCCCTGATAAATGGACGAGTAGCGTTATCTCTGAGGTTTATTGTTCGGTGTTGGCTGGTCATCCTGGAATCTTTGGTACCAGAGATTTGGTGGCTAGATCCTTTTGGTGGCCGTCTCTGTCGCGGGATGTGCGTTCGTTTGTGCAGTCCTGTGGGATTTGTGCTCGGGCTAAGCCCTGCTGTTCTCGTGCCAGTGGGTTGCTTTTGCCCTTGCCGGTCCCGAAGAGGCCCTGGACACATATCTCTATAGATTTTATTTCGGATCTCCCCGTCTCTCAAAAGATGTCGATCATTTGGGTGGTTTGTGATCGCTTCTCTAAGACGGTCCATTTGGTACCCTTGTCTAAATTGCCTTCCTCCTCTGATTTGGTGCCATTGTTTTTCCAGCATGTGGTTCGTTTACATGGCATTCCGGAGAACATCGTTTCTGACAGAGGTTCCCAGTTTGTTTCGAGGTTTTGGCGAGCCTTTTGTGCTAGGATGGGCATTGATTTGTCTTTTTCCTCGGCTTTCCATCCTCAGACAAATGGCCAAACTGAACGAACCAATCAGACCTTGGAAACATATCTGAGATGTTTTGTTTCTGCTGATCAGGATGATTGGGTGTCCTTTTTGCCTTTGGCTGAGTTCGCCCTTAATAATCGGGCCAGCTCGGCTACTTTGGTTTCGCCGTTTTTCTGCAATTCTGGTTTCCATCCTCGTTTCTCTTCAGGGCAGGTTGAGTCTTCGGACTGTCCTGGTGTGGATACTGTGGTGGATAGGTTGCAGCAGATTTGGACTCATGTAGTGGACAATTTGACATTGTCCCAGGAGAAGGCTCAACGTTTCGCTAACCGCAGGCGCTGTGTGGGTCCCCGACTTCGTGTTGGGGATTTGGTTTGGTTGTCGTCTCGTTATATTCCTATGAAAGTTTCCTCTCATAAGTTTAAGCCTCGTTTCATTGGTCCGTATAGGATTTCTGAGGTTCTTAATCCTGTGTCTTTTTGTTTGACCCTCCCAGCTTCTTTTTCCATCCATAATGTATTCCATAGGTCATTGTTGCGGAGATACGTGGCACCTGTGGTTCCATCCGTTGATCCTCCTGCCCCGGTTTTGGTTGAGGGGGAGTTGGAGTATATAGTGGAGAAGATTTTGGATTCTCGTATTTCGAGACGGAAACTCCAGTACCTGGTTAAGTGGAAGGGTTATGGTCAGGAAGATAATTCCCGGGTCTTTGCCTCTGATGTTAATGCTGCCGATCTGGTTCGTGCCTTTCATTTGGCTCATCCTGGTCGGCCTGGGGGCTCTGGTGAGGGTTCGGTGACCCCTCCTCAAGGGGGGGGGGACTGTTGTGAATTCTGTGGTCAGGCTCCCTCCTGTGGTCATGAGTGGTACTTCGGCTGGTTCTGTCCATGAGCTTCCTTTGGTGGATGTGAGTGGGGCTGCGGCTTCTGAGTTTCCTTCCTCAGGTGACGAGGTTAAGTCGCTAGGTGCTGCTCTATTTAACTCCACCTAGTTTTTTGTTCCTGGCCTCCTGTCAATGTTCCAGTATTGGTCTTGCTCTCTCCTGGATCGTTCTTGTGGCCTGTCTGTCCTGCATAAGCTAAGTTCTGCTTGTGTTACTTTTGTTTGCTATTTTTTCTGTCCAGCTTGCTATATTGGTTTTTCTTGCTTGCTGGAAGCTCTGGGACGCAGAGGGAGCACCTCCGTACCGTTAGTCGGTGCGGAGGGTCTTTTTGCGCCCTCTGCGTGGTTGTTTGTAGGTTTTTGTGCTGACCGCAAAGCTATCTTTCCTATCCTCGGTCTATTCAGTAAGTCGGGCCTCACTTTGCTAAAATCTATTTCATCTCTGTGTTTGTATTTTCATCTTTACTCACAGTCATTATATGTGGGGGGCTGCCTTTTCCTTTGGGGAATTTCTCTGAGGCAAGGTAGGCTTATTTTTCTATCTTCAGGGCTAGCTTGTTTCTCAGGCTGTGCCCGAGGCGCCTAGGTCTGGTCAGGAGCGCTACACGGCTACCTCTAGTGTGGTGTGATAGGATTAGGGATTGCGGTCAGCAGAGTTCCCACGTCTCAGAGCTCGTCCTATGTTATTAGTAACTATCAGGTCATTTTCAGTGCTCTTAACCACCAGGTCTATTGTGGTTCTAAATCACCAGTTCATAACAGGCCGCACACCATCACCCCGAGTATAAGAAACCTGGTGTCGCCCTGCTCACCACAGTCTGCTCCAGATTCAGCGAGAGTAGGGAGAGCTGCTGCCGAGATAGGGTCAGAATCATGGTTTTTATGTAGGGTCAGAATTATGGTTTTCCAGATATTGCAGCGCTAGGTAGGCAGGGCACAGCATATCCACATCAGTGCATGGCCTGCAGGCACTGCATGTGCGTACATTGCTCCCACTGCATCCCTCCCAAAGCTCCATAACTGTCTGCTGCTGCAGCTTCTTTACTATATACCTAGTTGCATTTTTTCCCAAAAAAATTCACCCCCACCCAAAAAAATATACAGTGTGTTCTGTCAGACTGAGGCCTGTTGGTCAGGCACACGTAGCATAGCTGTGTGTGATAGCCTTGTGCCACTGCTGGTTTTTTTTGTGTTAAATTAACCAAAAAAGGCCTCCTATATCTGCGTTCTCCAAGTTTTGGCATTTTAGGCCTTTTTGCCACAGTTTTTGCTGTCTGTTACTGTAATTATATACAGCACTATTTGGCATTTAAATAAACAGGCCACATATTTGCCAGTGTGGCATTTCCGTGACAGCCCTCATATATCTGCGTGCTCCAAGTTTCGGCATTTCAGGCCGATGTACCACTTTTCTTGCTGTCTGTTACTCTAATTATTTATAGCACTATTTAGCATAAACAAATCTAAAAAGGCCACATATTTGCCAGTGTGGTATTTCCGTGACAGCTCTCATATATATATGCGTGCTACAAATTTGGTCATTGTAGACCGGTGGACCACTTTTTTTGCTCTCTGATACTCTAATTATATACAGCATTATTTAGCATAAAAAATATAAAAAGGCCACATATTTGCCAGTGTGGTATTTCTCTGACAGCCCTGATATATCTGCGTGCTTCAAGTTTGGGCATTGTAGGCCGGTAGACCACTTCTTTTGCTCTCTGATATTCTAATTATATACAGCATTATTTAGCATAAAAAATATAAACAGGCCACATATTTGCCAGTGTGGCATTTCCATGACAGCCCTCATTTATCTGCGTGCTCCAAGTTTGGGCATTGCAGGCCGATGTACCACTTTTTTTGCTGTCTGTTACTCTAATTATATATAGCACTATTTAGCATAAAAAATATAAAAAGGCCACATATTTTCCAGTGTGGTATTTCCGTGACAGCTCTCATATATATATGCGTGCTACAAATTTGGTCATTGTAGACCGGTGGATCACTTTTTTTGCTCTCTGATACTCTAATTGTATACAGCATTATTTAGCATAAAAAATATAAAAAGGCCACATATTTGCCAGTGTGGTATTTCTCTGACAGCCCTGATATATCTGCGTGCTCCAAGTTTGGGCATTGTAGGCCGGTAGACCACTATCTTTTGCTCTCTGATATTCTAATTATATACACCACTATTTAGCATAAAAAATATAAAAAGGCCACATATTTGCCAGTGTGGTATTTCTGTGACAGCCCTGATATATTTGCGTGCTCCAAGTTTGGGCATTGTAGGCCGGTGGACCACTTTTTTTGCTGTCTGTTACTCTAATTATATACAGCACTATTTTGCTTACAAAATATAAAAAGGCCACATATTTGCCAGTGTGGTATTTCCGTGACGCTCTCATATATCTGAGTGTTCCAAGTTTGGGCATTGTAGGCCGGTGGACCACTCTTTTTGCTATCTGTTACTGTAATTATATACAGCACTATTTTACATCAACTAACTTCACAAAAAAGCCCCCTAAAATGGAATACTGTCTGTTATGTAAGGCTGAGGCCTGCCTGGTGTTTGGGTTTGAAAAATCATAGATTTGCAGGCATACTGATCAAATATTATTTTGCTACCAACAAATATATTTGTGTTGAGCATTTGAAATAGTGCAGTAGTCCTTTTAAAATCGGCAAGGCAAAGGGGCAAGGGACAGGGAAGTGGGCGTGATGCTGATGGTGCATGCAGAGGACGAGGCCATGGCCAAGATGAAAGTGGGCAACAACAAAGACCCACATCTTCTCACACGACCTTCCTGTCCCAGTTTCTAGGGGACCACAGCACACCACTATTGAAGCCAGAGCAGTGTGAAATGGTTGTTGGTTGGATAGAGGATAATGCTTCCAGTCACTTAGCCACCAGTACCACCACCATGTCTTCCACACGGTCAAGTCTGAGTAGCTGTGAGTGTGGCCAGGATATTCCTCACCCTGATCCTCCTTCCACCCACTATGTCGAGTGCCCTGAGACAACTGATCCCACACTTGGACACTCTGAACAGCTGTTCAGTTTTCCATTTCAGGATTCCGAACTCTCAGCCGGTCAACTTGAAGTGGGGACAGATGAGATCGCATGTAGAGCTGCCCAAAGCTTTGACCAGCCCCGGTCACACAAAGGCGATGGTGGGAAAGTGTCAGAAGAGGTGGACGATGATGAGACACAATTGCCAGAAAGTCAGGAGGAGGAGCAGGCTGCGGAGGTGGAAGATGAGGTGGTGGATGGCTATGTGACTGACCAAACCTGGCAGAAGGACATGCAGAGCGAGGGCAGCAGAACACATGGGGAAGGAGGCATATCACCCCAACAGGCAGGAAGTAGCAGTGTGGTGGCTACAGACAGAAGGCATGCATGCGTTCCCCGTAACACCAACATGGGTGAAGTTGACATTCCAACTGTTAGATCTTACCGAGTCTGGTTATTTTTTAAAGACTCTGCCGATAACCCCAAACAGACCATTCGTAGCACCTGCCATGCCTGCATCAGTAGGGGTAGCAAAACAACCAGCCTGACCACCACCAGCATGATCACGCACATGGCAGCAAAGCACCCGACTTTGTGGGCCAAACCCCAGGCTCCAGGACCACTGTCTGCAGGTGACACCACTCCTTCTTCCACTGCTTTGAGTAGAAGCCAATCCCCAGTCCACCGTGCATGTGAAGATGCCTCTAGCCCTGCACCTGTTGTGGCCCACAGTCAAGCAGCATCATTACAGTCAAGCCCATCCACGTCCTTGTCCCAGCACAGCCTTCAGTTGTCTACACCCCAGTCTTTGGAATGCAAGCGGAAATACCTAGCCAACGGCCCACAGGCCACAGTCCTAAATTCTAATATTTCTCTTCTGCTTGCGCTGGAAATGCTGCCTTTTAGGCTCATTGAGACGGAAGCATTCCGCAACCTGATGGCTGCGGCCGTCTCAAGGTACTCGGTCCCCAGTCGCTACTATTTCTCCTGGTGTGCCGTACCGGCATTACACCAGCATGTTTCCCACAACATTACCCATGCCCTCAACAATGCTGTTAAAGGGAAAGTCCACCTAACCACAGACACCAGGACAAGTGCTTGTGGGCAGAGAAGGTACATCTCACTGACGGCACACTGGGTTAACATAGTGGAAGCCGGGACCCAGTTGGACCTTGGGATGGAACACATCCTCCCCATGCCGAGGATTGCTGGCCCTTCGTCAATCAGAGTTGCTCCCACAGTCTACAGCAGCTCCTGCACCTCCTCCATCTCTGAAATCAGCACATCAGTCAGAAGCTGGAAGCACTGCAACACTGCCTCAGCCAAGCGGCCACAGGCTGTGCTGAAGCTAATCTGTATAAATGACAAACCGCATAATGCAGAAGAATTGTGGAAAGTGCTGAAAGAGTAGTCAGATGTTTGGATGACACCTCTGAACCTACAGCCAGACATGGTCATGTGTGACAATGGCTGTGACCTGGTGGCGGTTCTGAGGCAGGCAAGGTGAGCTCACACACGTACCTTGCTTGTCTCATGTGCTTAACCTCGTGGTTCAATGTTTTCTGAAAAGCTACCCGGAGCTGCCGGATATCCTAGTGAATGTACGCGTCTGTCTGCCCATTTTAGAAAGTCAGTTACAGCTACAGCTGCCCTTGCCGTGCTTCAACAGCGTTTGCAGCTTCCAGTTCACTGGCTGGTGTGTGACGTCTTCACACGCTGGAACTCTACGCTGCATATGTTTGAAAGGATTTGTGAGCAGAAGAGGGCAGTTGTTGACTACCAACATCAACAAGGCAATTGATATTCAGTTCAGACTCCAAAGACATCAGGAGTGGACATGGATGTCCGACACACTGGACACAAAAACCTTTTTATAAATTTGATAAAGCAATGCTGTTAGTTTGGCTCAGTAGTTCATTACAAATATTTCTTTGTTGACTATATCAGTTTCTCTCCTTGAGAGCAATAACTCTGGCTGCCTAAAATGTACAAATGGCGAATATACAAATGGCGATTTGGAATCCAGATTAAAATACTGTATACCAAATGCATTCAGACAATCACATAGCTGCATTTCTTGTAAAACATTTACAGATGTGACAGATAATGCTCATAGTGACACAATATTGATAAATGTTTGTTTATTCACTTCAAAAACAGATCTAAGCCTCTATATGTTTGTTGTTTGTCATTGTAAAACATTGAGGTTTACTGAAACTCTGTCTGTGGTGGTTTGAACTAAATCCTTGTTGCTTTTATTTTCTAGGGGTTTATGGCCTCTCGTCTGATGACTCCATGATTTCTCAGTTTCATACAACCTTGAAATCTGGTCACTTGAAGGTCTGGGTGAAATTAGAGTTACTACATAGTGTTATTTACTATATAAGACCAGAGAAACATGGCTAAGACAAATGCCAAAACTTGGGTACCTGTACATGTACCATGTGCTGACAGCTGCATAATTGGGGATACCCGTGCAGTGTAGATAATCTCCCAGGGGTTCTCTGTCTTGGTGTTGCTCCTCTGATATTCCAGATGGATGATGTTTAAAAGCCTCTTGTGGAGGATGTAAGTATACCGTATGTAGTTAGTCTTCATATATACGTAATCACTATATGTATTTAATCCTTATATGTACTTATAAAAGAACCTGAAGACCCACCTCTTCCGACAAGCCTATAACCTGCAGTAACCACCGATCGACCAAACCGCTGCATGACCAGCTCTACCCTCGCCTACTGTATTCTCACCCATCCCTTCTAGATTGTGAGCCTTCACGGGCAGGGTCATCTCTCCTCCTGTACCAGTTATGACTTGTATTGTTCAAAGATTATTGTACTTGTTTTTATTATGTATACCCCTCCTCACATGTAAAGCGCCATGGAACAAATGGCGCTATAACAATATATAATAATAATAATAATTAACCTTTGTATGTTAACATATACAAAAGGGTACGCAGTCACACTATTCAATCATACTATTCCTTGAATTTTGTAGTTTGCAATAAAATTGTGTTGTATTGCAAGTATTAGCCTTATTTAAAGCCATATCTGAACCTTAGTGTTAAAAACATGGCAAATAAAATTGCCAAATTCTCCTGTAAATAATTCTGCAAAGAGGGAACCATCATACCATTAAAAAATATGAGTGTATTTTCATGGGCCCATCCAGCATGTGTGTTCCAAGGCGTAAAGGGGTGCATATGACTATGCAGCAGGGCTGGCCTTGCTGCCAATGTGTAAAACAAAGGAGTACGAAAGTGCAAAATGAATATTGTGAAGTGGATTTTCATGGGCCCATCCAGTATGTGGGTTCCAAGGCGTAATGGGGTGCATATGACTGACTATGCAGCAAGGCTGGCTTTGCTGCCAATGTGTAAAACAAAGGAGTATGGAGTACAAAATGCATATTGTGAAGTGGATTTTATAGGGCCCATCCAGTATGTGGGTTCAAAGGTTTATTGAGTTTCATATGAATTGGTAGCAGAGCAGGCCTTGAATTCAATTAGACACTTTTTCAGGAGTCCCCCCTGGATATCTTAGGAAAGGGGTATTGTGGTGCGTCGTAATTCTTGGCAGCCCATCCACTCACAGCATAGGCTACAACAGCTTAGGAGACCCACTGTTTCATAATGGCCCTTTAAGAAGACTAATGCCGCCTGATGCACCAGTAAAAATAGGCTCTGTGACTTAAAGAGTCCCTCCTTCATAAATGAAACAAGATGGGTCTGCTTATGTGTCACACACCACATGGCCAGTTAGGGTTGTTAAATGTTACAATGACATTTCCCAGTGAATGCATTTATAGTGGTTGAAAGCAATGTTAAAGTTGAAAAAATCATTCAAAAACGCTGCGTCTGAACTAAGCCCAAGTGGTGGAAGAAATGTTCGATCAGGGGTTAATAACTTACAGGCAAGTCATTAACCTGCAAAGGATGTACCTTGACATATTTCCCAGCAAAATCTGTTTTGGGTTTGTTTTAGAGTGTTTTTTGTGGCATCGGCATAAATGGCATGAATCTCGGAAAAAAAAGTTTACAGCTGTGAACTAGGAGTCAGGAATGCTTCCAGGGGCGATCCCCATGATGTCCCTGTGTCATTTTAGCAGTGTTTCCATCATTTTCAGAGATGTTTTTAGACCTTAAAAGGACCCCCGGGGGGATCGCGGTAAAAATACTCGGGTCTCCCATAGACTTACATTGGGCTTGTTGTTCTGGCTGAGTAACCGAATATTCCAATCTGCTTGACCCGAGCAATGAGCACCCGAGCATTTTAGTGCTCACTAATCACTAGTCTTCAGTAAACCAGATAAAGAGACTGCAAACCTCTGTCCTCCGTTCTTTACTGCACCACTCACCATCCTCATCTACACACTGGGAGCCCTGGGGACCTACTTCACCTGTGGAAAGTTATACCATCTAGCAGCCATAATATCACCCCAGAGGACCCCTAAAAGCAGCATCTGTTTCTGTTTCTACTGACCGAATATCACAGGTGGCATCACAAACACAAACTCTATTTCATACCCCTTTAAACCCTTTACCTCCAAGGGTGGTTTGCACGTTAATGACTGGGCCAATTTTTGCAATTCTGACCACTGTCTTTTTATGAGGTTATAACTCTGGAATGCTTCAATGGATACTGATGATTCTGACATTGTTTTCTCATGACATATTGTACTTCATGATAGTGGTAAAATTTCTTTGATATTACCTGCGTTTATTTGTGAAAAAAAATTTTTTTCTGATTTTAATTTTTATGCCTTTAAATCACAAAGATATGTCAAACAAAATACTTAATAAGTAACATTTACCACATGTCTATTTTATATCAGCACAATTTTGGAACCAAATTTTTCTTTTGTTAGGGAGTTATAAGGGTTAAAAATTGACTACCAATTTTTTTTACAACACCAATTTTTTTAGGGACCACGTCACATTTGAAGTCACTTTGAGGGGTCTATATGATAGAAAATACCCAAGTGTGGCACCATTCTAAAAACTGCACATCTCAACGTACTCAAAACCACATTCAAGAAGCTTATAACCCTTCGGGTGTTTCACAGGAATTTTTGGAATGTTTAAAAAGAAATGAAAAATATTTAGAATTGAGAGTCCTCAGTGGTTTATACCTTTTAATGGCTAAGATATATTTCTTTCCTGTATCAAAATGGAGGATGGGGGGGCGTGGTTTGCATGGGGAACTGAGCAGTCGTGCTCAACAAGAGCTCCTGCTAATTCCCTGATTTTAGCCTAAAAAAAGCTTACAAAAGTGGAAATATAGCACAAGGAGGCATTTATAACATGCCTGTATCCAGCCAAGCCAAGAAAAGACTTGCTCCCACAGAGGAAAAGCCACTACCAGGACCAAGAAGCGGTGAGAGACCTGGAGGACGCTTTCACAAACATGGCCGCCCCATGCCTGGAGGAGATCAGGCCTGGACTGTGAAGCAAGCGTTGACCTCCCGCCGGTCAATAGTGAAAGCGGGGACCCCTAACAAGAAACAGACTCCTGTGACCCCAGCCGGTCGAAAACCTTCCCCAGCTGCAGACTTAACAGCTGCGGCCGGCGACCTCGGAGTAAGGATGCAGACCGCGGCAAGCCCAAGAGCCGACAGGAAGAGGAGCGCAGCGAGAGATGACCCAGCGATCTCTCCGCAGCAGTCACCCGGCATGAAACAGCTGATCGGCGCGCAACAGCTGATCGTCCAGGACTGGAGGAGAAGCCCAGCAGAGCGGGTCTCAGATGCCATGGATCGGCACAGAAAAGGAGGAGATACAGCAGCGCCTCTGCAAAAGGCACAGAACGGAGCAACATGTGAGGGGAAGTCCCCCGGGATCTGCCTGCGGTATGAAGCGCCGGGCCGGGAGAGACGGGAAATCAAGATGGCGCCCGCACCGCCGCAGCTGAGGCACAACGCTCCGGAGTTTGTGCCAAAGCTGCGGTCAGCAGCCGAACAACAGTCGCAGGACACAGCGGCGACAAAGGAGACCGCGCTGAGGCAGCAGGAGCGACCCAGTGACCCCCACGCCGGTAAGAAAGCGGGAGTCCGCTGTGGAACTTTGCCAGAGGCAGAAGAGTGCAGGGGGAAGAGCGAAGTAGCGGCGGCTGCCGGCCGCGGAACTCTGCGGGGAGATGAGGGAGCACAGGCACGCCGGGGGAGCTATGGAGACAGGGGCAGGTTACCTGCACCGACGAATGACCAGCATATGTCTTCATTAAAAGCTCAACGTATGCCCAAACAGATGAGACTTAATGGTGAAGACTGCAATACCCAGTCCCTGTCTGTGAACACCACAGCGCTCCTACAACGCGACGGTATACAGCAGCCCCATATATTTCAAATGAGCTGTGCCACCCCTAAATCACCTAATAGGAGCATGAAATTCGCAGGGTACACACAGGGGGACATGACCTTTGGAGACACACTGGACAAAAGCATTATGGGCAATCAGAATGTCAGTCTTAAAGGGACATTAAATGGAGGGACCTTTGAGAACCCTAATAAGATGGATCCAGCATTTTATAGAGCTGTGGAAAATTCCTTTAAGAGATTTGAAGACTCACTAAGGGCTCATGGGGGTGGAGGAAGCGAGGACACACTGTCAGAGCAATCTAATATTTTTTCTAGCTCTTTGGAGAGCCTGGAGGGATTAAATTCAGAGGAAGTCTCTATAGATACTGACTCATCCGTTGAGGATCTTAATCCTACAAGATCCTCCTCTATTATGCGACTGATGGAAGAGATTTGTGCATCTGAGGAATGTCCGACAGAGGGCTTCATGATCAATTTGCTTAAAACCTTTTTATCTACACTGAATCTTGGGGGAAAACGCTTAACGTAAAAGGTGCTAGCGACTTATCGCAAATTCACAAACACCTAATGATTGATTCTGAAACAACAAATTACACTAAAGCATCAGAAAAATTCATTAAAGGACTCTTCCATGCAACGCTAATTTTAGTGGCCAAAGACACAGAGCCAACACAGTACGACACTCATGAAGGCCCTTTCCAAGTATCAGACGCAACAGACTTTTTTAATAAAAAGGTCGAAATCATACCCCAATCCTTAAATTTGCCCTTAAAATTAATAGACGAGATCCAAAAAGACATTACTCTTCTCAAAACCAATTTGGCTAACTATGAGGACTCCAAAAGAAGAAACAACATTAAGATCAGAGGAATTCCGGAGTCGATTCAAACATCACAATTGAAAAGTTATGTTTCCTCGATGATCTCTTATCTGATTCCAAATACTAATGAAAAGTTTTTGATTGAAAAAGTTTTCAGAATTCGTAGGCCACCCTCTCTTCCACAGCACCTGTCAAGGGACGTCATTGTTTCGTTCTACCCCAATTGGGTAAGAAATACACTTCTTGGAATGTCGGGGGAACAAAAATTCGTTTCATCTCCATACAGCCACTTACTATTCTACAGAGACTTATCAAAAGCCACATTGCAAAAGAGAAGAAATTTCTCCCACATTACTAGTGAACTTCTACGTAAGGGAATTCCCTATGTTTGGTCCCGATTATCAACGCTCCAGGTGAAATACGCGTCAAGACTAATAAACATCTCTTCTCCGGATGAGGGTGCCACCTTCCTAGATGATGCCGGTCTACGTTGAAGCTGGATTTTGTTTAAACAGGAAAAAAGAACTTTACAACTTTAAGGAGTTTTCCACTTTTATAATTACACTATTGAACCGAACTTTCCCCCCATTTAATCTAGGGGTGCCCTTCGAGGCGTTTTCAGATATGACGGGCCTACATGTACAAAAGTATACAATGTTATTTATTTTACTTTATTGGTATTGCTTTTTCTTTACAGGTTTTGAAGCTTAATCTGAGCCTTGATTAGCAACAGTTTGCTGTATAATTTTGGTAGCATTAATTTGTTTGTAGATATGCTTGTTTCTCAAAGCAACGTTGAGCTCTGTTTATACTCTTACAAAAGCCTTGAATAGCTACAACCTACTACGTATTCTTTGAAAGCATGTATATATACATTGTTATGCCTGTCTTTTCTTTCCCTTTCTCTGTTTCGCAGGGAACTATTTACCCTTCCCTCGACCCTTTCTTTCCCTTCCTTTTTCCCCTTACCTTATAAAATTATGTTAAACCCAATAAAAACTTTGAAAAAAAAAAAAAAAGGAGGATACCAGAATGTACCGCATCTTTATGGAACTAAAACCACTTCTGAAGAAACGTGCACAAATGGACAGCGACATTTTTTTCCTATCTAATAGCCATTAAAAGGTATCAACCACTGAGGACTCTCAATTCTAAATATTTTTCTATCTACTGGCTAACATGGTACCAAGATATATTTCTTTCCTGTATCTAAAAAGAAATTAACATTTAACTTTTTTTCACAAAAAAATTAACTTCAGCTCCAATTTGTTTTATTTTACCAAGGGTAACAGGAGAAATTGGACACCAAAAGTTGTTGTACAATATATCTTGAGTATGCTGATATCCCATATGTGGTGGTAAACCACTGTTTGGGCGCATGGCAGAGCTCGGAAGGGAAGGAGCGCTATTTGACTTTTCAATGCAAAATTGACTGGAATTGAGATGGGACGCCATGTCGCGTTTGGAGAGACCCTGATGTGCCTAAACATTGAAATCCCCCAAAAGTGACACCATTTTGGAAAGTAGACCCCCTAAGGAACTTATCTAGATGTGTGCTGAGCACTTTGAAAAACCAAGTGCTTCACAGAAGTTTATAATGTAGAGCCGTAAAAATAAAAAATCATTTTTTTTCACAAAAATTATTTCTTGCCCCCAATTTTTTATTTTTCCAAGGGTAACAGAAGAAACTGGACCCCAAATGTTGTTGTGCAATTTGTCCTGAGTACGCTGATCCCCCTTATGCGAGGGTAAACCACTGTTTGGGCACATGGCAGAGCTCAGAAGGGAAGGAGCACCATTTGACTTTTCAATGCAAAATTGACTGGAATTGAGATGGGAATCCATGTCGCGTTTGGAAAGCCCCTGATGTGCCTAAACATTGAAACCCCCCACAAGTGACACCATTTTGGAAAGTAGACCCCCTAAGGAACTTATCTAGATGTGTGGTGAGCACTTTGACCCACCAAGTGCTTCACAGAAGTTTATAATGTAGAGCCGTAAAAATAAAAAAAAATTTTATTTTCCCAAGGGAAACAGAAGAAATTGGACCTCAAAAGTTGTTGTAAAATTTGTGCTGAGTACGATTATACCCAATATGTGGGGGTAAACCACTGTTTGGCAGGATGGCAGAGCTCGGAAGGGAAGGAGCACCGTTTGATTTTTTTAATGCAAAATTGACTGGAATTGAGATAGGACACCATGTCGTGTTTGGAGAGCCCCTGATGCGCCTAAACACTGAAGCCCCCCACAAGTGACACCATTTTGGAAAGAAGACCCCCTAAGGAAATTATCTAGATGTGATGTGAAAACTTTGAACCCCCAAGTGTTTCACTACAGTTTATAATGCAGAGCCGTGAAAATACAAAATTTTTTTTTTTACACACAAATTATTTTTTAGCCCCCAGTTTTGTATTTTCCCAAGGGTAACAGGAGAAATTGGACACCAAATCTTGTTGTCCAATTTGTCCCAAGTACGCAGATACCCCATATGTGGGGGGAACCACCGTTTGGACACATGGCTGAGCTCGGAAGGTAAGAAGCACTGGTTTACTTTTTCAATGCAGAATTGGCTGGAATTGAGATCGGACACTATGTCACGTTTGGAGAGGCCCTGATGTGCCTAAAAAGTGGAAACCCCCCAATTCTAACTGAAACCCTAAACCAACCATACCCCTAACTCTAATCCCAACCATAACCCTAACCACACCCCTAACCCTAATCCCAACCCTAATCCCAACCGTAAATGTAATCCAAACCCTAACTTTAGCCCCAACTCTGACTTTAGCCCCAACCCTAACCCTAACTTTAGCCCCAACCCTAACCCTAATTTTAGCCCCAACCCTAACCCTAACCCTAGCGGATTTTTATGATTGGCAGCCCTCACACACTAAAAGACGCTTTTTATTGCAAAAAATAGTTTTTGCGTCTCCACATTTTGAGAGCTCTAATTTTTACATATTTTGGTCCACAGAGTCATGTGAGGTCTTGTTTTTTGCGTGACGCGTTGATGTTTTTATTGGTGCTATTTTTGTGCACGTGACAATTTTTGATCGCTTTTTATTCAGATTTTTGTGAGGTAGAATTAACAAAAACCAGCTATTCATGAATTTCTTTTGGGGGGGCGCTTATACCGTTTCACGTTTGGTAAAATTGATAAGGCAGTTTTATTATTTGGGTCAGAATGATTACAGTGATACATCATATCATTTTTTATGTTTTGGTGCTTTTATGCGATAAAAACTTTTATATAAAAAAACAATTATTTTTGCATCGCTTTATTCTGAGGACTATAACTTTTTTATTTTTTCGTTGATAATGCTGTATGGCGGCTTGTTTTTTGCGGGACAAGATGACGTTTTCAGCGATACCATGGTTATTTATATTCGTCTTTTTGTTCGTGTGTTATTCCACTTTTTGTTTGGCAGTATGATAATAAATCGTCGTTTTTGCCTCGTTTATTTTATGGTGTTCACTGAAGGGGTTAACTAGTGGGACAGTTTTACAGGTCGGGTCGTTACGGCGATACTAAATATGTGTACTTATATTGCTTTTTTTTTATTTAGATAAAGAAATGTATTTATTGGAACAGTATTTCTTTTTTCTTTATTTAGGAATTATTTTTTTTAACTTTTTTACATTGAACCGGGGGGACATTATGCTATAGTGTCAGATCGCTGATCTGACACTTTGCAGTGCACTATGTCAGATCAGCGATCACACAGGCACTGCAGGAGTCTTGTTGTCGCCTGCTCTGAGCAGGCACTTACAAGCCATCTCCCTGCAGGACCCAGAAGGCCCCCCCCGTGGCCATTTTGGATCCGGACCTGCAGGAAGGAGGAGGTAGGAGACCCTTGGAGCAACGCAGATATCAGCTGCGATAGTCAGCATGGCTGATCGGTAATGATGTACTATCCCGTCGGTGGTCATACGGGCCCATACCACCTCCATGGGATAGTACGGGGTTAACCCCTTCCCGACATGCGCCATACTAGTACTGCTCTGCAGGAACTGAGTTCCTGCAAACCGCTGTGCTAGTTAGGCGGCACGATCGCATGGTCTCAAAGTGAGCACCGCAGCGATAGCGTGCAGGTGTCAGCTGTATGTGACAGCTGACACCCCGCAGCAATGCCCACAATCGGCGCTAGCATTTAACCCCCCTAATGCTGCTGTCAGTAGTGACAGCGACATAGTGGGGCATCGCGCAGGGACTCAGGTTCCCTGCGCTCTCCCACCGGAACAACGCAATGTGATTGCATTGTTCCGGTGTTCTGGAAGGAGTCCTGTTGTGAATTCTGTTGTCGGGCTCCCTCCTGTGGTCATGAATGGTACTTCGGCTGGTTCTGTCCATGGACTTCCTCTGGTGGGTGTTTCTGAGTTTCCTTCCACAGGTGACGAGGTTAATTCATTAGCTGGCTGCTCTATTTAACTCCACTTAGATCTTTGCTCCATGCCACCTGTCAATGTTCCAGTATTGGTCTAGTTCACTCCTGGATCGTTCTTGTGACCTTTCTTCCCAGCAGAAGCTAAGTTCCAGCTTCTATTTCTTTGGTTTGCTATTTTTCTGTCCAGCTTGCTATTTTTATTGTTGTCCTGCTTGCTGGAAGCTCTGGGACGCAGAGGGAGCGCCTCCGCACCGTGAGTCGGTGCGGAGGGTCTTTTTGCGCCCTCTGCGTGGTCTTTTTGTAGGTTTTTGTGCTGACCGCAAAGTAACCTTTCCTATCCTCGGACTGTTCAGTAAGTCGGGCCTCACTAAATCTATTTCATCTCTGTGTTTGTATTTTCATCTTTACTCACAGTCATTATATGTGGGGGGCTGCCTTTTCCTTTGGGGAATTTCTCTGAGGCAAGGTAGGCTTTATTTTTCTATCTTCAGGGCTAGCTAGTTCCTTTGGCTGTGCCGAGTTGCATAGGGAGCGTTAGGCGCAATCCACGGCTATTTCTAGTGTGTTTGATAGGATTAGGGATTGCGGTCATCAGAGTTCCCACGTCCCAGAGCTCGTCCTTTATTATCAGTAACTATCAGGTCATTCCGTGTGCTATTAACCACCAGGTCCATTATTGTCCTGACCACCAGGTCATAACAGTACAGGTGGCCCAAAGTACTAATGCATCTCAATAGAGGGATAAGAGAAGTTCTGAGACCATTTTTTTTTCTTTGCAGTGTGTTTTGTCTCTCTTTTCCCCTTTACCTCTGGGTGGTTCAGGACACTGGTGTAAACATGGACATTCAAGGTCTGTCCTCTTGGATGGATAGTCTCACTACAAGGGTACAAAACATTCAAGATTTTGTGGTTCAGAATCCGATGTCAGAGCCTAGGATTCCAATTCCTGATTTGTTTTTTGGTGATAGATCTAAGTTCTTGAATTTCAAAAATAATTGTAAATTGTTTCTTGCCTTGAAACCTCGCTCCTCAGGTGACCCTGTTCAACAAGTAAAGATCATTATTTCTTTGTTACATGGTGACCCTCAAGACTGGGCATTTTCCCTTGCGCCAGGAGATCCGGCATTGCGTGATGTTGATGCGTTTTTCCTGGCGCTTGGATTGCTTTATGACGAACCTAATTCAGTGGATCAGGCAGAGAAAATCTTTCTGGCTCTGTGTCAGGGTCAGGATGAGGTAGAAATATATTGTCAGAAGTTTAGAAAGTGGTCTGTGCTCACTCAGTGGAATGAATGTGCCCTGGCAGCAATCTTCAGAAAGGGTCTCTCTGAAGCCCTTAAGGATGTCATGGTGGGGTTTCCCCTGCCTGCTGGTCTGAATGAGTCTATGTCCTTGGCCATTCAGATCGATCGACGCTTGCGTGAGCGTAAAGCTGTGCACCATTTGGCGGTACTATCTGAGCATGGGCCTGAGCCTATGCAATGTGATAGGACTTTGACCAGAGCTGAACGGCAAGAACACAGATGTCGGAATGGGCTATGTTTTTACTGTGGTGATTCCACTCATGCTATCTCCGATTGTCCTAAGCGCACTAAGCGGTTCGCTAGGTCTGCCACCATTGGTACGGTACAGTCGAAATTTCTATTGTCCGTTACTCTCATTTGCTCTTTGTCATCCTATTCTGTTATGGCATTTGTGGATTCAGGCGCTGCCCTGAATTTGATGGACTTGGAGTATGCTAGGCACTGTGGTTTTTTCTTGGAGCCCTTGCAGTATCCTATTCCATTGAGAGGAATTGATGCTACGCCTTTGGCCAAGAATAAGCCTCAGTACTGGACCCAATTGACCATGTGCATGGCTCCTGCACATCGGGAGGATATCCGCTTTCTGGTGTTGCATAATCTGCATGATGTGGTCGTTTTGAGGTTGCCATGACTACAGGTTCATAATCCAGTATTGGACTGGAAATCTATGTCTGTGTCCAGCTGGGGTTGCCAAGGGGTACATGGTGATGTTCCATTTTTGTCTATTTCGTCTTCCACTCCTTCTGAGGTTCCAGAGTTTTTGTCGGATTATCGGGATGTATTTGATGAGCCCAAATCCAGTGCCCTACCTCCTCATAGGGATTGCGATTGTGCAATTAATTTGATTCCTGGTAGTAAGTTTCCTAAGGGCCGATTGTTCAATTTATCTGTGCCAGAACACGCCGCTATGCGGAGTTATATAAAGGAATCCTTGGAGAAAGGCCATATTCGCCCGTCGTCATCACCGTTAGGAGCAGGGGTTTTTTTTGAGGCCAAGAAGGATGGTTCTTTGAGACCTTGTATTGATTACCGCCTTCTTAATAAAATTACAGTCAAATTTCAGTATCCTTTGCCGTTGCTGTCTGATTTGTTTGCTCGTATTAAAGGGGCTAGTTGGTTCACCAAGATAGATCTTCGAGGGGCGTATAATCTTGTGCGTATTAAACAAGGCGATGAATGGAAAACAGCATTTAATACGCCCGAGGGCCATTTTGAGTACCTGGTTATGCCATTCGGGCTTTCCAATGCTCCATCAGTATTTCAGTCCTTTATGCATGACATCTTCCGAGAGTACCTGGATAAATTCCTGATTGTGTATTTGGATGATATTTTGGTCTTTTCGGATGATTGGGAGTCTCATGTGAAGCAGGTCAGAATGGTGTTCCAGGTCCTTCGTGCGAATTCCTTGTTTGTGAAGGGGTCAAAGTGTCTCTTTGGAGTTCAGAAGGTTTCATTTTTGGGGTTCATTTTTTCCCCTTCTACTATCGAGATGGACCCTGTTAAAGTCCAGGCCATTTACGATTGGACTCAGCCGACATCTGTGAAGAGCCTGCAAAAGTTCCTGGGCTTTGCTAATTTTTATCGGCGCTTCATCGCTAATTTTTCTACTGTTGCTAAACCGTTGACTGATTTGACCAAGAAGGGTGCTGATGTGGTCAATTGGTCTTCTGCAGCTGTAGAGGCTTTTCAGGAGTTGAAGCGTCGTTTTTCTTCTGCCCCTGTGTTGTGCCAGCCAGATGTTTCGCTCCCGTTTCAGGTTGATGCTTCTGAGATTGGAGCAGGGGCTGTTTTGTCGCAAAGAAGTTCTGATGGCTCGGTGATGAAGCCATGTGCTTTCTTTTCTAGAAAGTTTTCGCCTGCTGAGCGTAACTATGATGTTGGTAATCATGAGTTGTTGGCCATGAAGTGGGCATTCGAGGAGTGGCGTCATTGGCTGGAAGGAGCCAAGCATCGCGTGGTGGTCTTGACAGATCACAAGAATTTGACTTATCTTGAGTCTGCCAAACGGTTGAATCCGAGACAGGCTCGATGGTCGTTATTTTTCTCCCGTTTTGATTTTGTGGTTTCGTACCTTCCGGGCTCTAAGAATGTGAAGGCTGATGCCCTGTCAAGGAGTTTTGTGCCTGACTCTCCGGGTGTTCCTGAGCCGGCGGGTATTCTCAAAGAGGGGGTAATTTTGTCTGCCATCTCCCCTGATTTGCGGCGGGTGCTGCAAAAATTTCAGGCTGATAGACCTGACCGTTGCCCAGCAGAGAAACTGTTTGTCCCTGATAGATGGACTAGTAGAGTTATCTCTGAGATTCATTGTTCAGTGTTGGCTGGGCATCCTGGAATCTTTGGTACCAGAGATTTGGTGGCTAGATCCTTCTGGTGGCCGTCTTTGTCACGGGATGTGCGTTCTTTTGTGCAGTCCTGTGGGACTTGTGCTCGGGCTAAGCCCTGCTGTTCTCGTGCCAGTGGGTTGCTTTTGCCCTTGCCGGTCCCGAAGAGGCCCTGGATGCATATTTCTATGGATTTTATTTCGGATCTCCCCGTCTCTCAAAAGATGTCGGTCATTTGGGTGGTTTGTGATCGCTTTTCTAAGATGGTCCATTTGGTAACTTTGTCTAAATTGCCTTCCTCCTCTGATTTGGTGCCATTATTTTTCCAGCATGTGGTTCGTTTACATGGTATCCCGGAGAACATCGTTTCTGACAGAGGTTCCCAGTTTGTTTCGAACTTTTGGCGATCCTTTTGTGCTAGGATGGACATTGATTTGTCTTTTTCCTCGGCTTTCCATCCTCAGACAAATGGCCAAACCGAACGAACTAATCAAACTTTGGAAACATATCTGAGATGCTTTGTTTCTGCTGATCAGGATGATTGGGTGTCCTTTTTGCCGTTGGCTGAGTTCGCCCTTAATAATCGGGCCAGCTCGGCTACTTTGGTTTCGCCGTTTTTCTGCAATTCTGGTTTCCATCCTCGTTTCTCTTCAGAGCAGGTTGAGTCTTCGGACTGTCCTGGTGTAGATACTGTGGTGGATAGGTTGCAGCAGATTTGGACTCATGTGGTGGACAATTTGACATTGTCCCAGGAGAAGGCTCAACGTTTCGCTAATCGCCGGCGCTGTGTGGGTCCCCGACTTCGTGTTGGGGATTTGGTTTGGTTGTCATCTCGTTATGTTCCTATGAAGGTTTCCTCTCCTAAGTTTAAGTCTTTCATTGGTCCGTATAAGATTTCTGAGGTTATCAATCCTGTGTCATTTCGTTTGGCCCTTCCTGCTTCTTTTGCCATCCATAATGTGTTCCATAGGTCGTTATTGCGGAGATACGTGGTGCCTGTGGTTCCATCCGTTGATCCTCCTGCCCCGGTGTTGGTTGAGGGGGAGTTGGAGTATGTGGTGGAGAAGATTTTGGATTCTCGTGTTTCGAGACGGAAACTCCAGTACCTGGTCAAGTGGAAGGGTTATGGTCAGGAAGATAATTCCTGGGTTTTTGCCTCTGATGTTCATGCTGCCGATCTGGTTCGTGCCTTTCATTTGGCTCATCCTGGTCGGCCTGGGGGCTCTGGGTAGAGTTCGGTGACCCCTCCTCAAGGGGGGGTACTGTTGTGAATTCTGTTGTCGGGCTCCCTCCTGTGGTCATGAATGGTACTTCGGCTGGTTCTGTCCATGGACTTCCTCTGGTGGGTGTTTCTGAGTTTCCTTCCGCAGGTGACGAGGTTAATTCGTTAGCTGGCTGCTCTATTTAACTCCACTTAGATCTTTGCTCCATGCCACCTGTCAATGTTCCAGTATTGGTCTAGTTCACTCCTGGATCGTTCTTGTGACCTGTCTTCCCAGCAGAAGCTAAGTTCCAGCTTGTATTTCTTTGGTTTGCTATTTTTCTGTCCAGCTTGCTATTTTTATTGTTGTCCTGCTTGCTGGAAGCTCTGGGACGCAGAGGGAGCGCCTCCGCACCGTGAGTCGGTGCGGAGGGTCTTTTTGCGCCCTCTGCATGGTCTTTTTGTAGGTTTTTGTGCTGACCGCAAAGTAACCTTTCCTATCCTCGGTCTGTTCAGTAAGTCGGGCCTCACTTTGCTAAATCTATTTCATCTCTGTGTTTGTATTTTCATCTTTACTCACAGTCATTATATGTGGGGGGCTGCCTTTTCCTTTGGGGAATTTCTCTGAGGCAAGGTAGGCTTTATTTGTCTATCTTCAGGGCTAGCTAGTTCCTTAGGCTGTGCTGAGTTGCATAGGGAGCGTTAGGCGCAATCCACGGCTATTTCTAGTGTGTTTAATAGGATTAGGGATTGCGGTCAGCAGAGTTCCCACGTCCCAGAGCTCGTCCTTTATTATCAGTAACTATCAGGTCATTCCGTGTGCTCTTAACCACCAGGTCCATTATTGTCCTGACCACCAGGTCATAACAGAGTCCCCAGATCCAAAATCACAGCGGGGCTCCTTCCGGGTCCCTCACTGAGGTGGAAAGCCTCCTGCACTGCCTGTTAGATCGCTGATCTGACAGTGATATGCAAATTGTCAGATCAGCGATCTGATTAAATATAGTGATGTCCCACCCCGGGACAATGTTATAAAGTAAAAAAAATGAAATAGAATGTATAAAAAATATTTATATAAAATAGAATGTATAAAAAAATAAAAAAAATAACAAAATAAATGAATAAATATTTTCCAATAATTTCATTTATGTAAATAAAAAAAAACAATAAAAGTACACATATTTGGTAACGCTGCATCCGTAAAGACCTGCTCTGTAAAACTATCCCACTAGTTAACCCCTTCAGTTAACACCGCAAAAAAATAAATAAAAAACGAGGCAAAAAACAATGCTTTATCATTATACTGCCAAACAAAAAGTGCAATAAAATGTGATCAAAAGACGGATATAAATAACCATGGTACCACTGAAAACGTCATCTTGTCCTGCAAAAAAGCCGCCATACAGCATCATCAGCAGAAAAATAAAAAATTTATAGCTCTCAGAATAAAGTGATGCAAAAACAATTATTTTTTTATATAAAATAGTTTTTATTGTGTAAAAGCGCTAAAACATAAAAATATAAATGAGGTATTGCTGTAATCATACTAATCCGAAGAATAAAGCTGCTTTATCGATTTTACCACAAGCGGAACGGTATAAACACCCCCCTAAAAGAAATTCAGGAATTGCTGGTTTTTGTTAATTCTGCCTCCCAAAAATCGGCATAAAAAGCGATCAAAAAATGTCATGTGCCCAAAAATGGTACTCATCCCGCAAAAAACAAGACCTCACATGACTCTCTGGGCCAAAATATGGATAAATAATAGCTCTCAAAATGTGGTGATGCAAAAACTATTTTTTGCATTAAAAAGCGTCTTTTAGTGTGTGACAGCCGCCAATCATAAAAATCCATAAAAAAACGCTATGAAAGTAAATCAAACCCCCCTTCATCACCCCCTTTGGGAACAATAATAAAATTTTAAAAAAATGTATTTATTTCCATTTTCCCATTAGGTTAGGGTTGGGGTTAGGGTAAGGGTTGGGGCTAAAGTTAGGGTCAGGGCTAAAGTTAGGGTTAGGGTTGGGGCTAAAGTTAGGGTTAGGGTTGGGGCTAAAGTTAGGGTCTGGATTACATTTACAGTTGGGATTAGGGTTATGGTTGGGATTAGGGTTAGGGGTGTGTTTGGATTAGGGCTTCAGTTAGAATTGGGGGTTTCCACTGTATAGGCACATCACGGGCTCTCCAAAGGCGACATGGCTTGCGATCTCAATTCCAGCCAATTCTGCATTGAAAAAGTAAAACAATGCTCCTTCCTTTCCAAGCTCTCCCGTGCACCCAAACAGGGGTTTACCCCAACATATTGGGTATCAGTGTACTTAGGACAAATTGAACAACAACTTTTGGGGTCCAATTTCTCCTGCTACCCTTGGGAAAATAAAAATTTAAAGGCTAAAATATAATTTTCATGGAAAAAAAATATTTTTTATTTTCACGGCTCTGCGTTATAAACTTTAGCGTAACACTTGGGGGTTCAAAGTTCTCACAGCACATCTAGATATGTTCCTTGGGGGGTCTAGTTTCCAATATGGGGTCACTTGTTGGAGTTTCTACTGTTTCGGTACATCAAGGGCTCTGCAAATGCAACGTGATGGCAGCAGACCATTCCATCAAATTCTGCATTCCAAAACAATGCTCCTTCCCTTCCGAGCTCTGCCATGCGCCCAAATGGTGGTTGCCCCCACATATGGGTTATCTGCGTACTCAGGACAAATTGGACAACAACATTTGTGGTCCAATTTCTCCTGTTACCCTTGGGAAAATAAAAAATTTGGGGCAAAAATATCCTTTTTTGTGAAAAAAATATGATATTTTTTTACGGCTCTACATTATAAACTTTTGTGAAACAATTGGTGGTTTAAAGTGCTCACCACACATCTAGGTTAGTTCCTTAGGGGGTCTACTTTCCAAAATGGTGTCACTTGTGGGGGGTTTCAATGTTTAGGCACATCAGGGGCTCTCCAAACGCAACATGGTGTCCGATCTCAATTCCAGCCAATTTTGCATTGAAAAGTCAAATGGCGCTCCTTCCCTTCCGAGCTCTGCCATGTGCCCAAACAGTGGTTTACTCCCACATATGGGGTATCAGCGTACTCAAGACAAATTGTGCAATGACTATTGTGGTCCAATTTTTCCTGTTACCCTTGGTAAAATAAAACAAATTGAATATGAATTAAAAATTTTGTGAAAAAAAGTTAAATGTTCAATTTTTTTTAAACATTCCAAAAATTCCTGTGAAGCACCTGAAGGGTTAATACACTTTTTGAATGTGGTTTTCAGTACCTTGAGGGGTGCAGTTTTTAGAATGGTGTCACTTTGGGCTTTTTCTGTCATATAGACCCCTCAAACTGACTTAAAGTGTGAGGTGGTCCCTAAAAAACATGGTTTTGCAAATTTTGTTGTAAAAATGAGAAATCGCTGGTCAAATTTTAACCCTTATAACTTCCTAACAAAAAAAATTATGTTTTCAAAATTGTGCTAATGTAAAGCAGACATGTGGGTAATGTTATTTATTAACTATTTTGTATGATATGATTCTTTAATTTAAGGGCATAAAAACTAAAAGTTTAAAAATGGCAACATTTTCAAAATTTTTGCCGTATTTCCGTTTTTTTTCACAAATAAACACAAGTCAAATCGAAGAAATTTTACCCCTATTATAAAGTACAGTATGTCACGAGAAAACAATCTCAGAATCACCAGGGTCCGTTGAAGCGTTTCAGAGTTATGACCTCATAAAGTGACAGTGGTCAGAGTTGAAATAAATGGCCTGGTCAGGAAGTTGAAAACAGGCTTTGGGGTGAAGGGGTTAAAGACCGTCCCTTTCACATGGGTGCCCAGGGCCACGGAGTGAGTCACCACCACATGACACATCCCTTTAAGTATCGGACCCTGTACCGAGTACCCCACAGCCCTGTCTGGCGTTCCAGATGCATTGCTGGTCGTGGCTGCATCACTATATATCTGCAATGTACGGTGCAACATAACCTCCTCATCTTCCTCCTCAGATGACCTACTCAGCTGTGTGCCTCTATGTTCACTCCAACTGGGATCTACCACCTCATCATCATCATCCTCTGTGTTATTACATTTCTCACCCTTGGAGTTACCCGCCTCCTCTTCCTGCCCTAACAGCACAGTACAGTCCGCAGATATCTGAGTCTCATCAGGGTCACCTTCCCCAGGGGTTAACATCTGATGATAAGGGTCAGGATGCTGTTCTGACCCCACTTCGTCCTGCCCCGGAACCTAGCTTAAAAAGAATTGGCTATCTGTGCAGATTTTCTCCTCTTGGCTCTTTGAAGCTTTGGAGTACACTTCTGATGACCATGGCATAGAACGTGTGAACAGCTCTTCTGATTGACCCATCTGTGGTTCTGTATAGTCAGTTGTATGGTTGGAGAGTTGGGATGCGGGGGGAGAGGGGGAAGGTGAATTAGTGTGCCATCTCCGTGGACTGTACTGGGCTTCATATTGAGGCAGGGCTGCCACTAGAAATTTCGGGGCCCCATACTGGCAAAATTTTCGGGGCCCCCTTGAGACTCCGCCCAGGCTCCACCCCAGCCCCGCCTCCAGGCTCCACCCCTCGAACTGTCCACAGTCCCACCGCTCTCTCTTGGAAAAACTCCACTTCTCACCAATCACACATTAACAGTTCCCATCACCAGATCACACATATAGCAGGCAGCTTTTGTTTTGGCCAAAAGATTTTTTAAGCCGCCACCATAACACGGTAGACACTTTTGGCCGGGCCCTACTCTGCTGTAACCTATTAAATATTTGTTAAAATATGCAATACAATTTAGGTATATTTTTATTTATTTTTCAATTTTTAAAATGCCCAATAATATCACATAGAAGGAACAAATACCACAACACCATGACCAGATGACATATTACAACCACAGTGATCAAATAATATCACATACAAGGAACAAATACCACAACACCATGACCAGACCACATATTACCACCACAGTGATCGAATAATATCACATACAAGGAACAAATACCACAACACCATGTCCAGACCACATATTACCACCACATAGTGACTGAATACTACAATTCTGATCAGTAATTTTTAAAAAAGCACCATACTATCACCATAAGTGCCATTATACACAGGAGATCTGTAATTAGTATGCAGTGTCTGTGTACAGATAATATAGTGATCACTAGTGAAATTATACACAGGAGCTCTGTATACAGTGTATAGTGTCAGTGTATAGGTAACACACTGACTCACCAGTGACGTCTCTAGGTGAAGTCCTTCATCTTTCATCCAGCACAGACCGCCATCATTTCATCCAGCCAGGACTTCTCTCTGCAGGAAATAACACAGTTATCTCGAGCTCCGCTTGCAGAACACATTACTTAATTTTTCACAACTTCTACATTACACCACATGAAGAAGGCGACATAGTATCACTCTATACAGTAACAGGACCGCCCCCCATTTAAAACAGTATACTCAAAAAATAAAATAAATACATCACTGCAGTAATAATATCCCTAAATTAGCCCCTATGGTATTAATAATATCACCCAGCCTGGCCCCGTGTGTCTCATTCCTGGCGTCAGCCAGATATTCTCCCATCCTGCCCTCATGAATATCCATTCTGCCCCATATGATCTCCTTATCCTGCCCCATATGATCGCCCCATCCTGCCCCATCTGTCTCCATCATATCCATCCTGCCCCATGATCCTGCACGATCTGTCTCCAATTCTGCCCCCAGTGTCTCCAATCATGCCCCATGTCTCCATTCTGCCCCCTATGTCTCCAACCATGCCCCCATGTCTGCAATCCTGACACTTGTCTCCAATCATGCCCCCTGTGTCTCCATTCTGCCCCATCTGTCTCCAATCCTGCCGCATCTGTCTCCAGTCATGCCCCCATGTCTTTCATCCTGCCCCGTGTCTCCAATCATGCCCCGTATCTTCATTCTGCCCCGTGTCTCGCATTCTGCCCCTGGGTCTCACAGTCTGCCCCTGTGTCCAGCATTCTGCACCTGTCACTGTGTCCAGCATTCTGCCCCTGTCACTATGTCCAGCATTTCTGCCCCACTGTGTCCAGCATTCTGCCCCACTGTGTCCAGCATTCTGCCCCACTGTGTGTCCAGCATTCTGCCCCACTGTGTGTCCAGCATTCTGCCTCACTGTGTCCAGCATTCTGCCCCACTGTGTGTCCAGCATTCTGCCCCACTGTGTGTCCAGCATTCTGCCCCACTGTGTGTCCAGCATTCTGCCCCACTGTGTGTCCAGCATTCTGCCCCACTGTGTGTCCAGCATTCTGCCCCACTGTGTGTCCAGCATTCTGCCCCACTGTGTGTCCAGCATTCTGCCCCTGTGTGTCCACCATTCTGCCCCTGTGTGTCCACCATTCTGTCCCACTGTGTCCAGCATTTCTGCCCCACTGTCCAGCATTTCTGCCCCTGTGTGTCCAGCATTCTGCCCCACTGTGTCCAGCATTTCTGCCCCTGTGTGTGTCCACCATTCTGTCCCACTGTGTCCAGCATTTCTGCCCCTGTGTGTCCAGCATTCTTCCCCACTGTGTCCACCATTCTGCCCCTGTGTGTCCACCATTCTGCCCCACTGTGTCCAGCATTTCTGCCCCACTGTGTCCAGCATTTCTGCCCCTGTGTGTCCACCATTCTGCCCCACTGTGTCCACCATTCTGCCCCACTGTGTCCAGCATTTCTGCCCCACTGTGTCCGGCATTTCTGCCCCTGTGTGTCCAGCATTTCTGCCCCACTGTGTCCGGCATTTCTGCCCCTGTGTGTCCACCATTCTGCCCCACTGTGTCCACCATTCTGCCCCTGTGTGTCCACCATTCTGCCCCACTGTGTCCAGCATTTCTGCCCCACTGTGTCCAGCATTTCTGCCCCTGTGTGTCCAGCATTTCTGCCCCTGTGTGTCCACCATTCTGCCCCTGTGTGTCCACCATTCTGCCCCTGTGTGTCCACCATTCTGCCCCACTGTGTCCAGCATTTCTGCCCCACTGTGTCCAGCATTTCTGCCCCTGTGTGTCCACCATTCTGCCCCACTGTGTCCACCATTCTGCCCCACTGTGTCCAGCATTTCTGCCCCACTGTGTCCGGCATTTCTGCCCCTGTGTGCCAGCATTCTGCCCCACTGTGTCCACCATTCTGCCCCTGTGTGTCCACCATTCTGCCCCACTGTGTCCAGCATTTCTGCCCCACTGTGTCCAGCATTTCTGCCCCACTGTGTCCACCATTCTGCCCCACTGTGTCCACCATTCTGCCCCACTGTGTCCGGCATTTCTGCCCCTGTGTGTCCAGCATTCTGCCCCACTGTGTCCACCATTCTGCCCCTGTGTGTCCAGCATTTCTGCCCGTGTGTCCATCATCCTGCCCCCCGGGCCCCCCTGGATCGCAGCAGCTCTCAAAGAAAAAAAAAAACACAACTTCTTACCTGGCCAAGCTCCAGCGCCGGGTGAAGCTCCCTCTCCAGGCTCCACACAGACGCACTCGCCGCCGGGCCCGGTGGCTGACAATGACGTCAGACGCCGGCGACGCCGGCGAGTGCGCACTGCGGCCCTATTCAGCCGCCAGCCTCAGACTGGCTGGCGGCTGTTAACTATTGACGTGCGGGCTCGGGCCCGCACGTCAATAGTGTGCCGCTGCCGCAGCGCCTGCAGGGGGGGGCCCGGTGACCAGATGAGACGGGGCCCGATGCGGGCCCCCTCTGCTCACCGGGCCCCATACGCCAGTCACGGCTGTCATGCCCTGATGGCGGCCCTGTATTGAGGAGGAGAGGCCACTTGAAGCTGTGCTTGCCATTCACTCGAGCACATGCTCTTTCTGGGTCTCATCAACCAGGCATACCACTGTGTGGCTGCCAAAGAAAGGTAATGAAGCCTATCCAGTAACAGAAGTTGTCAGATGTCTTTGCATAGGAAGTGACTCTGTTGGTTCACTAGTGCTTTCACTAACCTTACCACCTACCCCATGTACACCTTGAACACCAAGCCTAATTCCCCTTCCACCACCTCACTTTTTCCCAGGCATGTTGCTCAGATACTGTGTTAGGAGCACAGTATTTGCAACAAAAAATAGATTTTAAACTCTGCAACACCTGTGGAAACAGCTGAATTTCAGTGACAGTGAATTCCAAGGTGGAATATGGCATGCTGTATCGCGCTAGCCACAGAAAAAAAATTGTTTGTGTGTGGATGAAGCCTGTATGAGAAAGAAGATATGAAAGTCAGATGTCTCCTACTGTATGACACAAGGAACAGAATAATGTTTTGTGGCCTCTGGATCAGGCCTCTATAACACACTAGATGCTACAAACTATTTGAAAGTCAGGTCCCCTACTGTGTGATGTTTAGCAACAGAAAATGTTTTTGGTTATGTGTGTTAGATCTGCAGACAGCTTAATTTCAACCCAATAAAATGACAAAGTATGATACTGCAGGCTGCCTAACATTTTGCAACTGAAAAATGACTGCTGTGCTATTCTTCCAAGAACACTGCGTCTCTGAGCTCTGCAAACCCCCCTCCCCTCACCAAACACATGCAAAATGCTCATGATACACCAACATCATAGTTGCAAAAGTGCTGAAAATACTTTTGTGGCAAAGCAAATATTTTTTACTGAATTTTACAGATTTTTATAAAATTTTGCTCGTGTTTGTGATCACGAATCCTAACGTACCATATTCATCCCGAATTTGTTTGGCTTTCGTTTTCCAAACAAATTCACTCATCACTAGGGTTGAGCGAAACGGGTCGAACATTTTCAAAAGTCGCCGACTTTTGGCTAAGTCGGGGTTTCATGAAACCCGATCCGACCCCTGTGCGGGGTCGGCCATGCGGTACGCGACTTTCGCGCCAAAGTCGCGTTTCAATGACGCGAAAAGCGCCATTTCTCAGCCAATGAAGGTAAACGCAGAGTGTGGGCAGCGTGATGACATAGGTCCTGGTCCCCACCATCTTAGAGAAGGGCATTGCAGTGATTGGCTTGCTGTCTGCGACGTCACAGGGGCTATAAAGAGGCGTTCCCGCCGACCGCCATCTTACTGCTGCTGATCTGAGCTTAGGGAGAGGTTGCTGCCGCTTTGTCAGAAGCAGGGATAGCGTTAGGCAGGGTCCATTAACCACAAAACCGCTTGTGCTGCAGCGATTTGCACTGTCCAACACCACCCTCGGTGTGCAGGGACAGTGGAAGTTTTTTTTTTTTTTTTTCCCCTCAGCGCTGTAGCTCATTGGGCTGCCCTAGAAGGCTCCCTGATAGCTGCATTGCTGTGTGTACGCCGCTGTGCAAACCAACTGCTTTTTTCAAAGCACAAATCCTCTTGTTCCTTCCTTTCTGCACAGCTATCTTTTTTGTTTGTCCACACTTTTTATTTCATTTGTGCATCAGTCCACTCCTTATTGCTGCCTGCCATACCTGGCTGAGATTACTGCAGGCAGGGAGATAGTAGCTGCCTGCCATACCTGGCTGAGATTACTGCAGGCAGGGAGATAGTAATTGTAGGACATTCCCTGTTTTTTTTTTTTTTTTTTTTTGGTGGGAGATTAAGATTGGCAATTTCTGCTAGAGTGCCATCCCTGTGTGTGCCATCTCTCTCACATAGTGGGCCATAGAAAGCCTTTTCATTTTTCTGTATTTTTTTTTGTGGGGTGTATAAATTCTCCCTGATAAAAATACAGTGGGAGATTAATATTGGCCTTTGGGCTTGTGTGCCAGTCCTGAGTGTGCCATCTCTCTCACAAATAGTGGGCCATAGAAAGCCTATTTTATTTTTTTTGGGGTTTTATAAATTCTCCCTGAAAAAAAGGGAGATTAATATTGGCCTCTGGGCTTGTGTGCCAGTCCTGAGCGTGCCATCTGTGCCAGCCCTAGGCGTGCCATCTCTCTCACAAATAGTGGGCCATAGAAAGCCTATTTATTTTTTTTTTTGGTTTTATAAATTCTCCCTGAAAAAAAGGGAGATTAATATTGGCCTCTGGGCTTGTGTGCCAGTCCTGAGCGTGCCATCTGTGCCAGCCCTGAGCGTGCCATCTCTCTCACAAATAGTGGGCCATAGAAAGCCTATTTAATTTTTTTTTTTGTTTTATAAATTTTCCCTGAAAAAAGGGAGATTAATATTGGCCTCTGGGCTTGTGTGCCAGTTGTGAGCGTGCCATCTGTGCCAGTCCTGAGCGTGCCATCTCTCTCACAAATAGTGGGCCATAGAAAGCCTATTTAAATATTTTTTTGGTTTTATAAATTCTCCCAGAAAAAAAGGGAGATTAATATTGGCCTCTGGGCTTCTGTGCCAGTCCTGAGCGTGCCATCTGTGCCAGTCCTGAGCGTCCCATCTCTCTCACAAATAGTGGGCCATAGAAAGCCTATTTTTTTTTTTTTTTGGGTTTTAGAAATTCTCCCTGAAAAAAGGGAGATTAATATTGGCCTCTGGGCTTGTGTGCCAGTTGTGAGCGTGCCATCTGTGCCAGTCCTGAGCGTGCCATCTCTCTCACAAATAGTGGGCCATAGAAAGCCTATTTAAATATTTTTTTGGTTTTATAAATTCTCCCAGAAAAAAAGGGAGATTAATATTGGCCTCTGGGCTTCTGTGCCAGTCCTGAGCGTGCCATCTGTGCCAGTCCTGAGCGTCCCATCTCTCTCACAAATAGTGGGCCATAGAAAGCCTATTTTATTTTTTTGGGGGGTTTTATAAATTCTCCCTGAAAAAAAGGGAGATTAATATTGGCCTCTGGGCTTGTGTGCCAGTCCTGAGCGTGCCATCTGTGCCAGCCCTGAGCGTGCCATCTCTCTCACAAATAGTGGGCCATAGAAAGCCTATTTAATTTTTTTTTTTGTTTTATCAATTTTCCCTGAAAAAAGGGAGATTAATATTGGCCTCTGGGCTTGTGTGCCAGTTGTGAGCGTGCCATCTGTGCCAGTCCTGAGCGTGCCATCTCTCTCACAAATAGTGGGCCATAGAAAGCCTATTTAAATATTTTTTTGGTTTTATAAATTCTCCCAGAAAAAAAGGGAGATTAATATTGGCCTCTGGGCTTCTGTGCCAGTCCTGAGCGTGCCATCTGTGCCAGTCCTGAGCGTCCCATCTCTCTCACAAATAGTGGGCCATAGAAAGCCTATTTTATTTTTTTTTGGGGTTTTAGAAATTCTCCCTGAAAAAAGGGAGATTAATATTGGCCTCTGGGCTTGTGTGCCAGTTGTGAGCGTGCCATCTGTGCCAGTCCTGAGCGTGCCATCTCTCTCACAAATAGTGGGCCATAGAAAGCCTATTTAAATATTTTTTTGGTTTTATAAATTCTCCCAGAAAAAAAGGGAGATTAATATTGGCCTCTGGGCTTCTGTGCCAGTCCTGAGCGTGCCATCTGTGCCAGTCCTGAGCGTCCCATCTCTCTCACAAATAGTGGGCCATAGAAAGCCTATTTTATTTTTTTTGGGGGTTTTATAAATTCTCCCTGAAAAAAAGGGAGATTAATATTGGCCTCTGGGCTTGTGTGCCAGTTGTGAGCGTGCCATCTGTGCCAGTCCTGAGCGTGCCATCTCTCTCACAAATAGTGGGCCATAGAAAGCCTATTTAAATATTTTTTTGGTTTTATAAATTCTCCCAGAAAAAAAGGGAGATTAATATTGGCCTCTGGGCTTGTGTGCCAGTCCTGAGCGTGCCATCTGTGCCAGTCCTGAGCGTCCCATCTCTCTCACAAATAGTGGGCCATAGAAAGCCTATTTTATTTTTTTTTTGGGTTTTAGAAATTCTCCCTGGAAAAAAAAAGGGAGATTAATATTGCCCTTTGGGCTTGTGTGCCAGTACTAAGCGTTCCATCTCTCTCTCTCTCTCTCAGTCAGTGGGCCATAGAACGCCTATTTTTGGTTTTATTTGTTTTCTAAATTCTCCCTGAAAAAATCATTTTATTTTATTTGGTTTCTAAATTCTTCCTGATAAAATCATATTTTTTTTATTATTTTTATTTCTAAAGTCTCCCTGAAAAAAAAAAAAAAAAAACAACCAAAAAAACAGTGGGAGATTAATATTGGCCTTTCTGCTTGTGTGCCAGTCTTGACTCCTGGGTGTGCCATCTCTCTCTCTCTCTCTCTCTCTCTCTCTCTCTCCAATTGTGGTCCATAGAAAGCCTATATTTTTTTTCCTTGATTTGGGTTCTAAAATCTACCAGAGAAAATAACTCCATCAATCATTGGTAGAAAAATATTGGCCTCTGGGTTTGTGTGCCACTCCTGACTCCTGTGTGCGTCATCTCTCAGTCAGTGGGCCATAGAACGCCTATTTTTGTTTTTATTTGTTTTATAAATTCTCCCTGAAAAAATCATTTTATTTTATTTGGTTTCTAAATTCTTCCTGATAAAATCATATTTTTTTTATTATTTTTTTTTCTAAAGTCTCCCTGAAAAAAAAAAAAAAAAAAAAAAAACAGTGGGAGATTAATATTGGCCTTTCTGCTTGTGTGCCAGTCTTGACTCCTGGGTGTGCCATCTCTCTCTCTCTCTCTCTCTCTCCAATTGTGGTCCATAGAAAGCCTACATTTTTTTTCCTTGATTTGGGTTCCAAAATCTACCAGAGAAAATAACTCCATCAATCATTGGTAGAAAAATATTGGCCTCTGGGCTTGTGTGCCACTCCTGATTCCTGTGTGCGTCATCTCTCACTCAGTGGCCCATAGAAAGCATATAGTTTGTTACATTTGTTTTCTAAATTCTCCCTGCAAAAATCAATTTTTTTTTTTTTGGGGGGTTTCTAAAGTGTTCCTGAAAAAAATAAAAATAAAAAAAAAATAATAGTGTGACATTAATATTAACATTTGTGCTTCAGTGACAGTCCTGCGTGTGGGGCATCTCTCTAATTTGCAGCCACCAAAAAAAGAGTGTGTAACATTGGGCCTGATTTTCGCTGTGGTCTCACCAACCTGTAAAGGGGTAGCTAAATCATACTGAAGTTATAGCTCACCGTGTAAGTTGTGTGACTGCAACAAATAACGTTAGTTTGGTTACGTTTTTAAAACAATGAGGAAGTCTAGTGGAAGAGGTCGTGGCCGGGGGCGTTCATTGTCAGCTGGTAATGAGGGTAGTGGTAGTGGTGGAGCATCAGGTGGTCGTGGGGGAAAAAATATTGCACCTAAGTCTGGAGCTGTGGAGCCAGGTTCGTCGTCCGGCTACACAAGGCCTCGAACGCTCCCTTTTCTGGGATTAGGAAAACCGCTTTTAAAGCCGGAGCAGCAAGAGCAAGTTTTGGCTTATCTTGCTGACTCAGCCTCTAGCTCTTTTGCCTCATCTCGTGAAACTGGTAAAAGTAAAAGCAGTGCGTCGTTAGTGGATGTTCACGGTCAGGGACAAGTCACTTCCTTGTCCTCTTCAGCAAAAACAACAACAGAGAAGAATGCAGCAGGCGACACAACGGGTTACTCCATGGAGCTCTTTACACATACCGTCCCTGGCTTAGAAAGTGAAGCAGTTAACAGTCCATGCCCATTACAAATTGAATCTGACATGGAGTGCACTGACGCACAGCCACAGCCAGACTACTATGCTGGTCCTTTGACTCAGACCACAACATTGCCCTCGCAGGGTGCTGATCAAGAATCAGACCCTGATGAGACTATGTTGCCCCATCACGAACGCTATACCACCGAACGACACGGTGACACAGACGAAGTTGCGCAGGAGGTACAAGAAGAGTTATTAGATGACCCAGTTCTTGACCCCGATTGGCAGCCATTGGGGGAACAGGGTGCAGGCGGCAGCAGTTCTGAAGCAGAGGAGGAGGAGGGGCCGCAGCAGGCATCAACATCGCCACAGGTTCCATCTGCCGGGCCCGTATCTTGCCCAAAACGCGTGGCAAAGCCAAAACCTGGTGGAGGACAGCGTGGCCATCCGGTTAAAGCTCAGTCTGCAATGCCTGAAAAGGTATCCGATGCTAGAAAGAGTGCAGTCTGGCATTTTTTTAAACAACATCCAATTGATCAGCGCAAAGTCATCTGTCAAAAATGTTCTACTTCCTTAAGCAGAGGTCAGAATCTGAAAAGTCTCAATACTAGTTGCATGCATAGACATTTAACCACCATGCATTTGAAAGCTTGGACTAACTACCAAACGTCCCTTAAGGTTGTTGCACCCTCGGCCAATGAAGCTAGTCATCAACGCAACATCCCTTCCGGCAGTGTAGGACCACCATTTAGCGCACCACCTGCTGTATCTGTGCAGGTATCTTTGCCAGGCCAAAGCAGTCAGGGTCAGGGAATCACCAGTTTCGTAGTAGGAAACACTGCATCTAGGGCACCGGCGGCAACAATACCATCTCCCACCGTCTCTCAGTCTGCCATGTCCACCGGCACCCCCGCTAGTTCCACGATCTCCAGCTCTCCAGTCCAGCTCACCCTACATGAGACTATGGTTAGAAAAAGGAAATACTTAGCCTCGCATCCGCGTACACAGGGTTTGAACGCCCACATAGCTAGACTAATCTCGTTAGAGATGATGCCCTACCGGTTAGTTGAAAGCGAAGCTTTCAAAGACCTGATGGACTACGCTGTACCACGCTACGAGCTACCCAGTCGACACTTTTTTTCCAGAAAAGCCATCCCAGCCCTCCACCAGCATGTTAAAGAGCGCATCGTCCATGCACTCAGGCAATCTGTGAGCACAAAGGTGCACCTGACAACAGATGCATGGACCAGTAGGCATGGCCAGGGACGTTACGTGTCCATCACGGCACACTGGGTAAATGTGGTGGATTCAGGGTCCACAGGGGACAGCAAGTTTGGGACAGTTCTGCCTAGCCCACGGTCTAGTAAACAGTTGTCTGTAGCCGTTCGCACCCCCTCCTCCTCCTCCTCCTCGTCCTCCTGCAGAAGCAAGAGCTCGTCCACAGACCGCAGTCGCACAAACACTCCATCCGCACCTGCCACTGTTGCACACCAGGTCTCCCATTATGGGGCAGCTACTGGCATACGTCAGCAGGCTGTATTGGCTATGAAGTGTTTGGGCGACAATAGACACACCGCGGAAGTTCTGTCCGAGTTCTTGCAGCAAGAAACGCAGTCGTGGCTGGGCACTGTAGATCTTGAGGCAGGCAAGGTAGTGAGTGATAACGGAAGGAATTTCATGGCTGCCATCTCCCTTTCCCAACTGAAACACATTCCTTGCCTGGCTCACACCTTAAACCTGGTGGTGCAGTGCTTCCTGAAAAGTTATCCGGGGTTATCCGACCTGCTCCTCAAAGTGCGTGGACTTTGCGCACATATCCGCCGTTCGCCTGTACACTCCAGCCGTATGCAGACCTATCAGCGTTCTTTGAACCTTCCCCAGCATCGCCTAATCATAGACGTTGCAACAAGGTGGAACTCAACACTGCACATGCTTCAGAGACTGTGCGAACAGAGGCGGGCTGTTATGTTTTTGTGGGAGGATACACATACACGGGCAGGCAGTAGGATGGCAGACATGGAGTTGTCAGGTGTGCAGTGGTCGAAGATTCAAGACATGTGTCAAGTCCTTCAGTGTTTTGAGGAATGCACACGGCTGGTTAGTGCAGACAACGCCATAATAAGCATGAGCATCCCCCTAATGCGTCTGCTGATGCAAAGTTTGACGCACATAAAGGATCAGGCGTCTGCACCAGAGGAAGACGAAAGCCTTGATGACAGTCAGCGATTGTCTGGTCAGGGCAGTGTACATGACGAGGTACCGGGCGAAGAGGAGGTGGAGGATGAGGAGGATGATGGGGATGAGTATATTTTTAATGAGGAAGCTTTCCCGGGGGCACGGGAAATTGGTGGCGTGGCAAGGCCGGGTTCTGGTTTTTTGAGGGACACAAGTGACGTAGATTTGCCTGCAACTGCCCCTCAACCAAGCACAACCGCAGATTTGACAACGGGAACTTTGGCCCACATGGCGGATTATGCCTTGCGTATCCTCAAAAGGGACACACGCATTACAAAAATGATGAACGATGACGATTACTGGTTGGCCTGCCTCCTTGATCCTCGCTATAAAGGCAAATTGCAAAATATTATGCCACATGAGAACTTGGAACTAATATTAGCAACAAAACAATCAACTCTTGTTGACCGTTTGCTTCTGGCATTCCCTGCACACAGCGCCCGTGATCGTTCTCACACGAGCTCCAGGGGCCAGCAGACCAGAGGTGTTAGAGGGGCAGAAATCAGAAGTGGCGTTGGACAGAGGGGTTTTCTGACCAGGTTGTGGAGTGATTTTTCTATGACCGCAGACAGGACAGGTACTGCAGCATCAATTCAAAGTGACAGGAGACAACATTTGTCCAGTATGGTTACAAACTATTTTTCATCCCTTATCGACGTTCTCCCTCAACCGTCATTCCCATTTGATTACTGGGCATCCAAATTAGACACCTGGCCAGAATTGGCAGAATATGCATTGCAGGAGCTTGCTTGCCCGGCAGCTAGTGTCCTATCAGAAAGAGTATTCAGTGCTGCAGGTTCAATACTAACAGAAAAAAGGACTCGTCTGGCTACCCAAAATGTAGATGATCTAACCTTCATTAAAATGAACCACAACTGGATTTCAAAATCTTTTGCCCCACCCTGCCCGGCTGACACCTAGCTTTCCTATGAAAAGGTCTTGCCTGTGGACTATTCTGAATGACTTTTCCAATCTCGTAATTTTCTTCACCTGATTGTCCAGCATACGACATGTTTCCACCTCACGAAATGGCCAAACTCCCCACACGGGGCCGTGCTATCGCCACTTTGCGCTTGGACCCTTGAGAGTGCTGTTTGTCTGAAGAGGTGGGTGTGGCCGCTTTTGGTCGACGGCACTGCCACTGGGTCCCTCATAGTACAATAAAGTGTCTCTGGCGGTGGTGGTGCGCACCCAACGTCAGACACACCGTTGTAATATGAGGGGCCCTGTGCCTGTACCGCCGGCCACAAGACAGTTCCCCCCCCCAGCTCAAACAGTGCTCTACCACTAGCAAAATTATCTCTCACAGCTTCACCAATGTGTAGTCTAGCCGCTGACATCCTTCAATGCCTGGCACTGACAATACCATTGTTTTGACATTTTTGTTATGTTAGGCCTTCGAAGCCTGTCTGCGGTCCCTTCTTTCTACAACTACTACACTGACCAGGCCACTGCTGGCCGTGTTACCCTGGAACCAATTTAAAAGTGCCTACAGTCAGCCCAATTTTGTTATGTTAGGCCTTCGAAGACTGTCTGCCGTCACTCCTTCCACTAGACTTCCACTGACCATACACTGCTGCCCATGTACCCCTGGAACCAATTTAAAGTGCCTACAGCCAGCCCAATTTTGTTATGTTAGGCCTTCGAAGCCTGTCTGCGGTCCATTCTTTCAACTACTACTACACTGACCAGGTCACTGCTGCCCGTGTACCCCTGGAACCAATTTAAAATTGCCTACAGCCATGTGTTATTATTTTAGGCATTCGATGCCTGTCTGCGGTCCATTTTTTCAACTACTACTACACTGACCAGGTCACTGCTGCCCGTGTACCCCGGGAACCAATTTAAAATTGCCTACAGCCATGTGTTATTATTTTAGGCATTCGATGCCTGTCTGCGGTCCATTTTTTCAACTACTACTACACTGACCAGGTCACTGCTGCCCGTGTACCCCTGGAACCAATTTAAAATTGCCTACAGCCATGTGTTATTATTTTAGGCCTTCGATGCCTGTCTGCGGTCACTCCTTCCACTAGGCCTCCACTGACCACACCACTGCTGTCCGTGTACCCCTGGAACCAATTTAAAATTGCCTACAGCCAGCCCAATTTTTTTATTTTAGGCCTTCGATGCCTGTCTGCGGTCCATTCTTTCAACTACTACTACACTGACCAGGTCACTGCTGCCCGTGTACCCCTGGAACCAATTTAAAATTGCCTACAGCCATGTGTTATTATTTTAGGCCTTCGATGCCTGTCTGCGGTCCATTCTTTCAACTACTACTACACTGACCAGGGCACTGCTGGCCGTGTACCCCTGGAACCAACATCAGAAAATATAAAAATAAGTATTTTGCTTATAAAAAAGAAAATACTGGTGAGATATCAAATGCAGACATTTTAACATTAAAAACAAACACACAACTAAAATCTGGTACAGTACTAAAAATGGCCACCAGCTACAATTACTTTCTCCTGCAAGTAGTTAACTGAAAGTTTTTTTAAATTGAAAACACACATATGGCATCCACCGAGTGTTGTCCTGTCGCGTCTTCTTTATATTATTGCCGAGAAGATGCAAAATAATGAAAATAATAAAATCATTAATTACCAAAATAATAGAGAAAGTCAACACCACATTGCAAATAAACATTCATTCCAAATAAAGAAGCAGGGCGCGTCCGAGGGTGAGTATATACCTAATAAGAATATAATCACCCTCGGACGCGCAATGCTTATTTCCAACAGCCTTCCTTCCTAAGAATCAGCCCTTCCGTCGTGTAGAGAGACGTTGTGTTACACTCCAAGGTGTTCCCCAGGTTGCCTTTCCTGAGCTTCGATCTTCCGGCTCTCGTTTAGTAGTTCTTGGAAACTACTCTGCATTAGGCCTTCAAATTGGGTATGGGGTGTAGAGAGATGGTGTGTTCCACTCCAAGGTGTTCCCCAGGTTGCCTTTCCTGAGCTTCGATCTTCCGGCTCTCGTTTAGTAGTTGTTGGAAACTACGCTGCATTAGGCCTTCAAATTGGGTATGGGGTGTAGCGAGAGGGTGTGTTACACTCCAAGGTGTTCCCCAGGTTGCCTTTCCTGAGCTTCGATCTTCCGGCTCTCGTTTAGTAGTTCTTGGAAACTACACTGCATTAGGCCTTCAAATTGGGTATGGGGTGTAGAGAGAGGGTGTGTTACACTCCAAGGTGTTCCCCAGGTTGCCTTTCCTGAGCTTCGATATTCCGGCTCTCGTTTAGTAGTTGTCGGAAACTACGCTGCATTAGGCCTACAAATTGGGTATGGGGTGTAGAGAGAGGGTTTGTTACACTCCAAGGTGTTCCCCAGGTTGCCTTTCCTGAGCTTCGATCTTCCGGCTCTCGTTTAGTAGTTCTTGGAAACTACACTGCATTAGGCCTTCAAATTGGGTATGGGGTGTAGAGAGAGGGTGTGTTACACTCCAAGGTGTTCCCCAGGTTGCCTTTCCTGAGCTTCGATATTCCGGCTCTCGTTTAGTAGTTGTCGGAAACTACGCTGCATTAGGCCTACAAATTGGGTATGGGGCGTAGAGAGAGGGTGTGTTACACTCCAAGGTGTTCCCCAGGTTGCCTTTCCTGAGCTTCGATATTCCGGCTCTCGTTTAGTAGTTGTCGGAAACTACGCTGCATTAGGCCTACAAATTGGGTATGGGGTGTAGAGAGAGGGTGTGTTACACTCCAAGGTGTTCCCCAGGTTGCCTTTCCTGAGCTTCGATTTTCATGCTCTCGTTTAGTAGTTGTCGGAAACTACGCTGCATTAGGCCTACAAATTGGGTATGGGGTGTAGAGAGAGGGTTTGTTACACTCCAAGGTGTTCCCCAGGTTGCCTTTCCTGAGCTTCGATCTTCCGGCTCTCGTTTAGTAGTTCTTGGAAACTACACTGCATTAGGCCTTCAAATTGGGTATGGGGTGTAGAGAGAGGGTGTGTTACACTCCAAGGTGTTCCCCAGGTTGCCTTTCCTGAGCTTCGATATTCCGGCTCTCGTTTAGTAGTTGTCGGAAACTACGCTGCATTAGGCCTACAAATTGGGTATGGGGTGTAGAGAGAGGGTGTGTTACACTCCAAGGTGTTCCCCAGGTTGCCTTTCCTGAGCTTCGATATTCCGGCTCTCGTTTAGTAGTTGTCGGAAACTACGCTGCATTAGGCCTACAAATTGGGTATGGGGTGTAGAGAGAGGGTGTGTTACACTCCAAGGTGTTCCCCAGGTTGCCTTTCCTGAGCTTCGATCTTCATGCTCTCGTTTAGTAGTTGTCGGAAACTACGCTGCATTAGGCCTACAAATTGGGTATGGGGTGTAGAGAGAGGGTTTGTTACACTCCAAGGTGTTCCCCAGGTTGCCTTTCCTGAGCTTCGATCTTCCGGCTCTCGTTTAGTAGTTGTTGGAAACTACGCTGCATTAGGCCTTCAAATTGGGTATGGGGTGTAGCGAGAGGGTGTGTTACACTCCAAGGTGTTCCCCAGGTTGCCTTTCCTGAGCTTCGATCTTCCGGCTCTCGTTTAGTAGTTCTTGGAAACTACACTGCATTAGACCTTCAAATTGGGTATGGGGTGTAGAGAGAGGGTGTGTTACACTCTAAGGTGTTCCCCAGGTTTCCTTGCCATTGCTTCGGTCTTCCGACTCTCGTTTAGTAGTTGTAGAAAAGTACACTGCATTAGGCCATACAAAATGGGTATGGGGTGGAGAGAGATGGTGTGTTACACTCCAAGGTGTTCCCCAGGTTGCCTTTCCTGAGCTTCTATCTTCAGGCTCTCATTAAATTGTGGTTAAATGGAACAACTGCATTTGGCGTACTAGTTGGTTTGGGGCCTACTATCGGTGTCTGCCACTCCTTGCTGTTCTCCTCCACTGAACAAAGCTGTGCCGCCTGTTTACTACGGTTGCCAATTTTGAACTGCATTTCGACTACTTACTGATTTGGCCCTACTCTCTGTGTCAGCCTCTCATTCCAGTTGTCCTCCACTGCAATGCCCCCTGGTTATTCCTGTGTTACCAATTTTGAACTGCATTTAGCCCACTTTCTTCTTTGGGCCTATATCTGTGTTTCCACTTCATCGTGCCCATTGCCCAGCCAGTGATAGATGAGTCTGCTGGTACATTGACCCATAACGCAACATTCCCCGTGCACGCTACACAACAACATTGTGACCCTGCTGAAAGTCAGGTTGCTCTTCCCGCATACCATACCACCTTACACGGGGACAAAGAGGAAGGTGCAGATGAAAGTGCAGGTTCCTTCATCAGGTGGGGGGAGGAATACTAGTTGGCGACGTCACTGGCACAGGGCCTCTCATAGTACGCAAAAGTGTTGCTGCCGGTGGGAGGCGCCCCCGCCGTGCAAACATACCGCTGTACTTTGAGGGGCCCTGTGCCAGTGCCAATGCCAACGAGTGGGCCCCCCCTGCTTGCTCAGGTTCACAGCACTTGCAAAGTTGAAATACTTACCTCTCCCTGCTCCACTGCCGTGACGTGGTCCAGATTTCCTGGGCCCACTAATTACTTGAACCAGCCCTACCCCCCACAACTTTAGCCAAATGACCCCCAATTTCAAATGCCTTCCAATTATTATAAGGTAAATTACGCTTGACAAGCTTCATTAAGAAGAATGGATGGTTTTGACATTAAAATGGCCACTCTAGGTGTTTTCCTGGCCCCCACTCACTGCCGACTATGCTGCCCCATTGACTTGCATTGGGTTTCGTGTTTCGGTCGATCCCGACTTTACGTCATAATCGGCCGATTTCACTCGACCCGACTTTGGACATAGTCGGGTTTCGCAAAACCCGGCTCGACTCTAAAAAGGTCAAGGTCGCTCAACTCTACTCATCACTAGTAACCTGTCAGATGTTTAGTTGATAATTTGCATTATTTGTACCCATACAGAGATTTTCACAACACAATATACTGCTATGTTTTTTGAGTTCTTAACTCCCCAATATTTTTTTTTCTTTTTTATAGAATTGATCATTATTTTAATGCTATTTTTACTATCCCCTCTCCAGTCTATCCTTAATGCAGCAGCCAGGGTTGTCTATCTAGCTAATTGGTATTCAGACGTGTCCTCTCTTGGTCAGTCATTACACTGGCTGCCCATTCATTATAGGATCCAATTCAAAGTACTTGTTCTCACCCACAAAGCTCTCCACAGTGCGGCACCCCCTTACATCTCCTCCTTCATTTCTGTCTATCAGCCTAACCTACCACTGCAGTCTGCAAACGACTTTCGACTTACCTCTGCACTAATCCGTACCTCCCACTCCCGACTCCAAGACTTCTCCCGCGCTGCACCAATCCACTGGAATGCTCTACCCCAAGATGTTAGGACCACCAACAATTTGCATAGTTTTAGGGGCGCCCTCAAAATACATTTGTTCAGAGTGGCCTATAACATTCCCTAATCAAAGTCATTTTTAGTGTTGAGCATTCCGATACCGCAAGTATCGGGTATCGGCCGATACTTGCGGTATCGGAATTCCGATACCGAATTCCGATACTTCCCGCGTATCAGATACTGGAATCGGAAGTTCCCAGAATTCAAACTGAACGCAGCAGCCAATGAGGAATGAATGGAAGTGTGGGCACATCCTTTTTAGCATGGTGGGCATGTAAGTACTGGCAAGGCTGTGATTGGCTGCTGAAATGATGTCACTCTGCACTATAAAAAACGCTGCCGCCATTTTGCGCTCACTCTGCTGTGATTTCAGTTAGGGACAGGACGCTGTGCTCTAACTGAGGGCCAGTTGAGATAGCTAATTGCTTTATTTTGCTTTTCCAAGGCTAATTTAGCAAACGCTGTGTTCACTGTTCAGTTCACCTTGCTCTTGCCTTGCAGCGCTGTTTTAACAGCGTTCTGCAAGGTCTCAGTGTGTGTGTGTGTGCAGCTCACTCTGTAGTCTGTGTGCAGCCATATACCAGGTTGTATTCAGCTCAGGGGGGGTTCACACTGCCTCACACAGTTCTATCCATTGTCCTTTTTTGCTCATAGTGCAGCCTGCTGCACATTTTTTCTAAAATTTCCTATTAGTGTCTTTCCACCCGTCTCCAGCCAAATAGTGGAAAAACACTAGATAGGATAACCTAGAGGGGGGTTTTTGGGCCTTGCAGCGCCGTTTACAGCTGTCTGCACAGTCTCCGTGTGAGCGCAGCTCACCCTGTAGTCTGTGTGCAGCCACAGCCGGTTGTATTCAGCTCAGGGTTTTGTCACTGCCTCATACTGTAAAATAACTTGTCCTTTTTTTAAACAGTGCAGCCTGTTGAAAAATTTTTTAAAAATTTCCTATTAGTGTCTTTCCACCCGTCTCCAGCAAAATAGTGGAAAAACACTAGATAGGATAATCTAGAGGAGGGTTTTTGGGCCTTGCAGCGCCGTTTACGGCTGTCTGCACGGTCTCTGTGTGAGCGCAGCTCGCCCTGTAGTCTGTGTGCAGCGACAGCCCGTTGTATTCAGCTCAGGGTTTGTCACTGCCTCATACCGTTAAATAACTTTTCCTTTTTTTTCAACTAGTGCAGCCTGTTGAAAATTTTGTAAACAATTTCCTATTAGTGTCTTTCCACCCGTCTCCAGCAAAATAGTGGAAAAACACTAGATAGGATAACCTAGAGGAGGGTTTTTGGGCCTTGCAGCGCCGTTTACGGCTGTCTGCACCGTCTCCGTGTGAGTTAAACTCGCTCTGTAGCCCGATCTGCCCCCCCCCAAAAAAAGTAAAGTTCACCAAACACCACTTAACACTTGTGTAGGCCACATTTTATCAATAATAAAGTCTAGTCCACACTTTACAACATTAGTGTTTCTTACACCTGTTAGGAGGAGCATTTCAGGAATAAGCACACTAAGGCCTTAGTACTTTTCTGCTTATCTTTATCTGTCAACCAAGATGAAGAGGGCAGGGAGTAAGGGTCGTGGGCGTGGGCGTGGAGCAGGGAGAGGAGCAGGGAGAGGACGTGGTGATTCTGTGCCTGCTGCGGGCACCGGTGACTCACCATCACCCAGTTTCAGCAGGGAACAGTCCTTCATGCGCAGCTTTGTCGGAGAGCGCCGTGCACCGCTGCTGCGTGAAGATCAAATTGAAGCCGTTGTCGGATGGATGCCAGCTAACGCATCGACTTCAATTAGTGCCACATCCTCTCAGGCACAGACCACTGGAGAGCAGCCATCTGTCTCTTCACCACCTGCCAAATTGGCCAGGCAGTCAGAGAGCCCAGGACAGGAGCCGTCTCTACTTCTGTTCTCTGAATCTCTTGGCTTGGAAACAGGGGGCCAGCCAAGCAGTATTGGAGAAATGGAAGAAGAGGCAGTGTGCAGTAATGCCCAACAGCTTTGTCTCTCTGACTCTGAAGAGGCGGGTGGGTCAGTGCCTGCGGTGACCACAGCGCAGTACGCATCTGATGATGAAACTCAGGTGCCGCTTTCTGGTGCGTACTGTGCTGCCGAGACTACCCAGGAGGAGCAGTTGGTGGCAGAGGGTAGTGGAGATGATGAGGTCCTTGACCCATCGTGGCGTGAGGAACAGGAAGGTGGTGGGAGCAGCTCAGAGGAAGAGATTCCCCTAACGGGCCAAAGAGGGAGAGGGAGGGGGAAGACTGCGGAGTCTGTAGCCTCCACTTTGGCACCAGTTAGGAGCCTGTCTCTTTCAAAAGCCAAAAAGGGCGCTCCCAAGACTTGCAGTGCCTGGTCCTTTTTTGACACAGTTGCAGATGACATTTGTTTTGTCAAATGCAAGCTGTGTCATCAGAAAGTAAAAAGAGGTAAAAGTGTCAGCAACCTCAATACCACAAATATGTGGAAACATGTGCGGACCAGGCACGCGGTGGAGTTCCAAAAACACACTGAAGACCTAGGCCAACCAACAGCGGCAGCTACCACCTCTTCAGCTCGTGTTGCTTCTTCCTCCAGCTCATGCACAGCTGGTTCGGCTTCCTCCTTGGATCGCCATGGAAGAACCTCTGGCACTGTTGTCCAGAGACCTAGTGTAATTCCACCCACAGCACCACGTTCCCAGTCATCCTCACACTCCCAGCCTAGTCTACAGCCATCGGTAGTACAGGCATGGGAGAAAAGGCGGGCATTCTCGGCAAACCACCCCCGAGCACAGGCTCTGAATGCAGGCATTGCCAAACTTCTGTCCCTGGAAATGCTCTCATTCAGGCTGGTGGAGACTGACAGCTTCCGTGACTTGATGACATTGGCAGTCCCACAGTACCAGGTGCCCAGCCGCTTTTACTTCAGCAGGCAAGCTGTCCCTGCCCTGCACAAGCATGTGGAGGGACAAATCAAACATGCGCCACTGAACGCCGTCAGTAGCAAGGTCCACCTCACCACCGATGCGTGGACCAGTCAACATGGACAGGGGCGATACCTTCCCGTCACTGCCCATTGGGTTAATGTTGTTGAGCCGGGTACAGACCGTGCGAGTGGCGCAGGACGTGTCCTGCCCACTCCAAGGATTGCAGGAATCCAGTCTGTACGCATTGACTCCTCCTCTTACACCAGTTCCTCAGATTCCTCGCTGCAGGATCCGTCACAGTCCACCTCCACATGGACCCGTGAACGTTTACCTGTTACGACTGACATGAGCACAGCCGTGGCCAAACGTCAGCAGGCCGTCTTGAAATTAGTTTATTTGGGGAATCGAAGCCACACAGCGCAGGAGCTCTGGAATGCCCTAAAGCAGGAGAGCGATGCGTGGTTTGTGCCAGCGAATCTCCAGCCAGGCATGGTAGTGTGTGACAATGGCCGAAATCTGGTGGCAGCTTTAGGCCTTGGCAACCTCACTCACATCCCATGTCTGGCACATGTGCTCAATTTGGTTGTGCAGAGTTTTATGAGGGACTATCCGGATCTTGATGCACTTCTGCACAAGGCCCGCCTAGAGTGTGCTCACTTGCGGCGTTCCAGCTTGGCAAGATCCCGCATTGCTGCTCTGCAGCGTCGGTTTCTCCTTCCTGAACATCGCATCATATGTGACCTACCTACCAGGTGGAATTCCACGTTACATATGTTGGGAGCGGTTGTGTGAGCAGCAGCAAGCAGTAATGGAGTACCAGCTGCATCAGGCGCAAAAAAGTCGCAGTCAGCGCCGCTCAGACTTCACAACCACAGAGTGGGCCACTATGAAGGACGTCTGCCAGGTTTTGCGTCCTTTTGATTATTCCACGCGGATTGCAAGTGCAGATGATGCACTAGTCAGCATGACTGTCCCCCTTATCTGCTTGCTTCAAGAAACCCTGCTAGGGATAAGGGATGATGTGGAAGAGGTGGAGGATGAGGAGTCACCTTTTCCATCAGGTACTGGACAGTCAGCGCCACGTGGTTCCTCACAAAAGGGTCGGCAGGGGACCCTTTGTGAGGAGGATGAGGAGGAGTCAATGGACGAGGAAGAGCTACGTCCAGAGGAGGGAGTTCCACCATTGTCCAGTGGTCAGTGTGTACAGCGAGGGTGGGGTGATGAAGAGCGGGCAGAGATCATGTCTCAAGCAGGGGACAGCGTTTCTGGGCCAGTTGGCAGTCTGCAGCACATGGTTGAGTTCATGTTGCAGTGCCTGAGAGACGACCGCCGCATCGACCACATTCTCAACGTGCCTGATTATTGGGTGTACGCCCTCCTCGATCCTCGCTACCGTGACAATGTCCAAAACCTCATCCCGGGAGCGTAAAATGCGGGAGTACCACGACACACTGGTGAATTCCATCATCTTCTCCAGTCCAACTGAGAGGAGTGCTGCTAGTGCTTTACAAAGCAGCTCAGTGCGTCGAGGCAGTGGAGGAGGAGGCTCTGCACAAAGAGGGAGCAGAAGCAGTGCCTCTGCCCAAGGCAAGCCAAGTATGGCACAACTGTGGAAAACTTTTGTGTGCCCGCCCCAAATGTCTACACCATCACCGGCGGCTCCAGTCAGCAGGAGGCAACGGTTCCGGCAGATGGTGACAGACTACATGGCTTGCCCTCTTAGTGTACTCCCAGACGGCTCTTCCCCGTTCAAGTTTTGGGTCTCTAAGCTGGATACATGGCCAGAGCTAAGCCAGTATGCATTGGAGGTGCTGGCTTGCCCTGCGGCTAGTGTCTTATCGGAACGTGTCTTTAGTGCCGCAGGTGGTGTACTAACAGACCGTCGCATGTGACTATCCTCCGATAACGTTGACCGGCTTACTTTCCTGAAAATGAACCAGGCCTGGATCTCGCAGGAATTTGCCACTCCTCTGCCTGATTAAGTAATTGGGTGTCATCCAGGTCTCCTGATGTGTTCATCTTTCTACCACCTGAAGTGCTATTCCTGGGCTCCAACACCGCCAGTTGCGGCTCAGAAGTGCAGGCTGCACAGTCTAAACATACGACCCAGTGTTATTGGGTTTCAGTAACGTCAGCTGATCCCCAGCTGTGTAGCCGGCAATGTGTCCTGCGACCGCCACGCTGGCACAACAACCTAAATGTAAGGGAACCTGTCCCCCCCCCTCGGCGTTTGTTACTGAAAGAGCCATCTTGTGCAGCAGTAATGTTGCACAAGGAAAAGGTAGCTCTTTTATTTTAGCTCCTTGCACACGCAGAACTTAACACTTATAAAATGTGTTCACTGATACCGTTATACCGTCCCGGACCTGGGACTTTCCTTCATAATGTGACGCAGCACAGCCGTCATTCCTACCCCCTTGGTGCCATGCGCTGCCTCCTCAGTGTTGTTTTAAGCTGTCACGGAGCCTGCGCTGTTCTGTTATCCCTTGGCCATGGCCAGTTTGCGCTGCCTGTCTTCTGACATAATTTGGTGTCAGGATGGCTGCGCCTGTGCGCCCGCGCTGCCCGAGAACCCGCCTCGCAGTGTCTTCTGATTTAATCACACTGCGAGCCTGGGATCCATGGGCATGCGCAGTGCATATCTTCACCTCGGGCTCTCGCCCATCTCCCTCCGCCTTCTTTAGACTGTGCGCCGTCAGCTGATCCCTAATAGCATGCCACGGCCGTGACGCCGCACAGTCTGAAGAAGAGGGAAGGAGGGGAGTGAGAGTCGAGGATATGCACTGAGCATGTCCATGGATCTAAGGCCCGCAGTGGGATTACAATAGACGACACTGCGAGGTGAGATCTGGAGCAGCGTGGACGCACAGGCACTGACAGCCTGACACCAAATTATGTCAGAAGACAGGCAGCGCTAATTGGGCATGGCCAAGGGATAACAGACCAGCGCAGGCTCCGTGACAGCTTAAAACAACGCTGAGGAGGCAGCGCACGGCACCAAGGGGATAGGAATGACAGCTGTGCTGCGTCCCATTACGAAGGAAATTCCCACCTCCGGGACGGTTTTACGGTATAAGGGGACACATTTTTAGTGTTTACTTCTGTGTTTGCAAGGAGCATAATTAAAAGAGCAACCTTTTCCTTTTGCATCGTTAGTGCTGCACAAGATGGCTCTTTCAGCTACAAACGTCTTGGGGGGGGGTTAAAGGTTCCCTTTCAACTTGCTCCAATCAGGCTTCGGCCTACACTCTGTTCCTCTGCTCCTCCTGCTGTCCCTGGGCTCTAACACCGCCAGTTGGTGCCTGGAAGTGCTGTCTGCACAGTCAACAGTCGCTCCTCTGTTATTGGGGTTCAGTAACGTCAGCTGATCCCCAGCTGTGTGTGCGGCAATACCTCCAATCTGCTCCTCCTGCTGTCCCTGGGCTCTAACACCGCCAGTTGGTGCCTGGAAGTGCTGTCTGCACAGTCAACAGTCGCTCCTCTGTTATTGGGGTTCAGTAACGTCAGCTGATCCCCAGCTGTGTGTGCAGCAATACCTCCAATCTGCTCCTCCTGCTGTCCCTGGGCTCTAACACCGCCAGTTGGTGCCTGGAAGTGCTGTCTGCACAGTCAACAGTCGCTCCTCTGTTATTGGGGTTCAGTAACGTCAGCTGATCCCCAGCTGTGTGTGCGGCAATACCTCCAATCTGCTCCTCCTGCTGTCCCTGGGCTCTAACACCGCCAGTTGGTGCCTGGAAGTGCTGTCTGCACAGTCAACAGTCGCTCCTCTGTTATTGGGGTTCAGTAACGTCAGCTGATCCCCAGCTGTGTGTGCGGCAATACCTCCAATCTGCTCCTCCTGCTGTCCCTGGGCTCTAACACCGCCAGTTGGTGCCTGGAAGTGCTGTCTGCACAGTCAACAGTCGCTCCTCTGTTATTGGGGTTCAGTAACGTCAGCTGATCCCCAGCTGTGTATCCGGCAACGTGTCATGCGTCCGCCACGCTGGCACAACTAAAATTTAAGGGGACCTGTCCACCCCCCCTCCCAGGCGTTTGTTACTGAAAGAGCCACCTTGTGCAGCACTAATACTGCACAAGGAAAATGTCGCTCTTGAAATTATGCTCCTTGCAAACGCTGAACTACACACTCATGTAATGTGTCCCCTCACACCGTCCAACCGTCCCGGAGGTGGGACTTTCCTTTGTAATGTGACGCAGCACAGTCGTCATTGCTACCCCCTTGGCACCGTGCGCTGCCTCCTTAGCGTTGTTTGATTCCGTCATGGACCCTGCGCTGTTATGTTATCACTTGGCCATGCACAGTTTGCGCTGCCCGTCCTCTGACATCATTTGTTGTCGTCCTGGCTGCGCCTGTGCGTCCACGCTGCCCGAAATCCCACCTCACAGTGTCGTCTAATGTGATCCCACAGTGTGCCTGGTATCCATGGCCATGCGCAGTGCATATACTAGCCTCTCACTCCCCTTCTTCACGCTTCTTCAGACTAGGCGGCGTCAGCTGATCCCTAATAGCATGCCACAGCCGTGACGCCGCACAGTCTGAAGAAGCAGGAAGGAGGTGAGTGAGAGGCGATGATATGCACTGCGCATGCCCATGGATCCCTGGCCCGCAGTGGGATTACATTAGATGACACTGCGAGGTTGGATCTCGGGCAGCTTGGACGCACAGGCACTGCCAGCCTGACACCTAAATGATGTCAGAAGACAGGCACCGCTAACTGTGCATGGCCAAGGGATAACATTACAGCGCGGGCTCCGTGACAGAACCAAACAACGTTGAGGAGGTGGCGCACGGCACCAAGGGGGTTGGAATGACGGCTGTGCTGTGTCACATTACAAAGGAAATTCCCACTTCCGGGACGGTTTGACGGTGTGAGGGGACACATTATATGAGTGTGTACTTCAGCGTTTGCAAGGAGCATAATTTTAGGAGCCACCATTTTCCATGTACAAGATGGCTCTTTCAGCAACAAATGCCTGGGGGGGGGGGGGTTAAAGGTTCCCTTTCAACTTGCTCCACTGCTCCTCTTTGATTCCCTGGGTTTCAACACTGTCAGTTGCCACCTGGAAGTGTTGTCTACACAGAAAAAACACTAGCTGATGTGTCAGTGGGGTTCAGCACCGCCAGCTGTTCCCCTGCTGTGTAGTAGGCAACGTGTCCAGCACAAGCCACGCTGGCACAACAGAACAAAAGCTGCCACCAGTGCAGGCTTCGGCCTACACTCTGCTCCTCTCCTCCTCCTGCTGACCCTGGGCTCTAACAACGCCAGTTTTTGCCCGGAACTGCTAGCTGCACAGAGAAAAACACCAGCCAATGTGTTAGTGGGGTTCAGCACTGCCAGCTGTTCCCCTGCTGTGTAGCCGGCAACGTGACCTGCAAACGCCACGCAGGCACATGAACTGAAATTAAAGGGACCCTGCCACCCACCCCAAGGTGTTTCTATGTATAACAGCTACCTTGTACAGCAGTAATGCTGCATTTGTACAAGGTGTCTGACTTTTTCTCCTTGCCAACGTGGAACTCAACACGTACAAAATGTGTCTCATTGAGACCATTCCACTGTCCCTGAGGTGTGACTTTCCTTTCTAATGGTACGCAGCACCACCCTTGGTAGCGCTGCCCGTCTTCTGACATCATTGGTTGGCTGCCTGTGCGTCCGCCCTGCCCGACACAACCCCCCTCATTGTCTCATATATTTTGTCTGCGAGGGTGTGATTGATGGGCATGTGCAGTGCATATGTTCGCCTGTCTTAACTCATCTCCTAACGCCTTATTCAGACTGCGGCCTCATGGCCGTGGTAGGCGATAAGGGATCAGCTGAGGCCGCCCAGTCTGAAGCAGATGTAAGGACATGTGTGAGCGGCAAACATATTTACTGCACAAGGCCACGAATCCCAGCTACGCACTGTGATTTTTTGAAAACACACTGCGGGTCTGGGATTCATGGTCATTGCTAACCGCACCGGCCAACATGAAATGAGGTGAGAAGACAGGCAGCGCTCACAGCGCATGGCCAAGGGATCACAATAGCGCAGACTCCTGTACAGCAAATAACAACGCTCAGGAGGCTGCGCCCAGCACCAAGGCGTTATTTATGTGCACCTGTGCTGCGTCTCCTTAAAAAGACAAGTCACGCCTCCAATACAGAACTGAACTACTGTTCAATGGGCTAAATTGTGTACGTCTTTCATTCTGCGTGTGCAATGAGCAAAACTTAAAGAGCAACCTTTAACTTGTGGAGCTTTACTGCTGCACAAGGTGTGGCTCTTCAACATTGTAACACCTGAGGGTGGGTTAAAGGTTACCTTTGAAATTGGTTCAAGTAGGCTTCGGCCTACACTCTGCTCCTCCTGCAGACCCTGGGCTCTAACTACGCCAGTTGGGGCCCGAAAGTGCTGGCTGCACAGAGAAAAACACCCACCATTGTGTCAGTGGGGTTCAGCACCGCCAGCTGTTCCCCTGCTGTGTAGCCAGCATCGTGTCTAGCACAAGCCACGCTGGCACAACAGACCAAAAGCTGCCACCAGTGCAGGCTTCGGCCTACACTCTGCTCCTCTCCTCCTCCTGCTGACCCTGGGCTATAACACCGTCAGTTGTAGCCTGGAAGTGCTAGCTGCACAGAGAAAAACACCCACCAATGTGTTAGTTGGGTTCAGCACTGCCAGCTGTTCCCCTGCTGTGTAGCCGGCATCGTGTCCAGCACAAGCCACGCTGGCACAACAGACCAAAAGCTGCCAGCAGTGCAGGCTTCGGCCTACACTCTGCTCCTCTCCTACTCCTGCTGACCCTGGGCTATAACACTGCCAGTTGTAGCCTGGAAGTGCTAGCTGCACAGAGAAAAACACCCGCCAATGTGTTAGTTGGGTTCAGCACCGCCAGCTGTTCCCCTGCTGTGTAGCCGGCATCGTGTCCAGCACAAGCCACGCTGGCACAACAGACCAAAAGCTGCCACCAGTGCAGGCTTCGGCCTACACTTTGCTCCTCTCCTCCTCCTGCTGACCCTGGGCTCTAACACCGCCAGTTTTTGCCCGGACGTGCTAGCTGCACAGAGAAAAACACCTGTCAATGTGTTAGTGGGGTTCAGCACCGCCAGCTGTTCCCCTGCTGTGTAGCTGGCAACGTGTCCTGCAAACGCCATGCAGGCACCTGAACTGAAATTAAAGGGAACCTGGCCCCACCCCCCCAGGTGTTTCTATGTATAACAGCCACCTAGTACAGCAGTACTGCTGCATTTGTACAAGGTGGCTGATTTTTTCTCCTTGCCCACGTTGAATTAAACACGTACAAAATGTGTCTCATTACAGACCATTACAATGTCCCTGAGGTGTGACTTTCCTTTTTAATGACACGCAGCACCCCCCTTGGTAGCGCTGCCCGTCTTCTGACATCATTGGTTGGCTGCCTGTGCCTGTGCGTCCGCCCTGCCCGACACAACCCCCCTCGTTGTCTCATATATTTTGGCTGCGAGGGTGTGATTGATGGGCATGTGCAGTGCATATGTTCGCCTGTCTTAACTCATCTCCTTCCGCCTTCTTCAGACTGTGCGGCCTCATGGCCGTGGTAGGCAATAAGGGATCAGCTGAGGCCGCCCAGTCTGAAGCAGGTGTAAGGACATGTGTGAGCGGCAAACATATTTACTGCACAAGGCCACGAATCCCAGCCACGCACTGTGATTTTTTGAAAACACACTGCGGGTCTGGGATTCATGGCCATTGCTAACCGTACCGGCCAACATGAAATGAGGTGAGAAGACAGGCAGCACTCACAGCGCATGGCCAAGGGATCACAATAGCGCAGACTCCTGTACAGCAAATAACAACGCTCAGGAATCTGCGCCCAGCACCTAGGTGTAAATTTTGACACCTGTGCTGCGTCTCCTTAAAAAGACAAGTCACGCCTCCACTACTGTTTGACAGTATAATGGGCTAAATAGTATACGTGTTTTATTCAGCGTGTGCAAGGAGCAAAATTAATAGAGCAACCTTTTACTTGTGCAGCATTAATGCTGCACAAGGTGTGGCTCTTGTACCTTGCAACACCTGAGGGGGGGTTAAAGGTAACTTTTGAAATTGGTTCAACTAGGCTTCGGCCTACACTCTGCTCCTCTCCTCCTCCTGCTGACCCTGGGCTCTAACGCCGCTAGTTTTTGCCCGGAAGTGCTAGCTGCACAGAGAAAAACACAAGCCAATGTGTTAGTGGGGTTCAGCACCACCAGCTGTTCCCCTGCTGTGTAGCCGGCATCGTGTCCAGCACAAGCCACGCTGGCACAACTGACCAAAAGCTGCCACCAGTGCAGGCTTCGGCCTACACTCTGCTCCTCTCCTCCTCCTGCTGACCCTGGGCTCAAACACCGCCAGTTTTTGCCCGGACATGCTAGCTGCACAGAGAAGAACACCAGCCAATGTGTTAGTGGGGTTCAGCACCGCCAGCTGTTCCCCTGCTGAGTAGCCGGCAACGTGACCTGCAAACGCCACGCAGGCACATGAACTGAAATTGAAGGGAGCCTGCCCCCCACCCCCAGGTGTTTCTATGTATAACAGCCACCTTGTACAGCAGTAATGCTGCATTTGTACAAGGTGGCTGACTTTTTTTCCTTGCCCACGTGGAACTCAACACGTACAAAATGTGTCTCATTGAGACCATTCCACTGTCCCTGAGGTGTGACTTTCCTTTCTAATGATACGCAGCAACCCCCTTGGTAGCGCTTCCCGTCTTCTGACATCATTGGTTGGCTGGCTGCGCCTGTGCGTCCGCCCTGCCTGAAACAATGCTCCTCGTTGTCTTACTTATTTTGACTGCGAGGTTGTGATTGATGGGCACGAGCAGTGCATATCTTCGCCTGTTTTTACTCATCTCCTTCCGCCTTCTTCAGACTGTGCGGCCTCATGGCCGCGGCATGCGAGAAGGGATCAGCTGAGGCCGCCCAGTCTGATGCAGGTGTAAGGACATGAGTGACCGGCGAAAAAATTTACTGCGCAAGGTCACGAATCCCAGCCCCGTAGTGTGACTTAAAGAAAAGACACTGCGGGTCTGGGTTTCATGGCCATCGCTAACCGCACCGGCCAACATGAAATGAGGTCAGAAGACAGGCAGCGCTCACAGCGCATGGCCAAGGGATAACAAGAGCGCAGACTCCTGTACAGCAAATAACAACGCTCAGGAAGCTGCGCCCATGCACCAAGGTCTTATTTTGGACACCTGTGCTGCGTCTCCTTAAAAAGACAAGTCACGCCTCCACTACTGTTTGACAGTATAATGGGCTAAATAGTGTACATGTTTTATTCAGCGTGTGCAAGGAGCAAAATTAATAGAGCAACCTTTTACTTGTGCAGCATTAATGCTGCACAAGGTGTGGCTCTTGTACCTTGCAACACCTGAGGGGGGGTTAAAGGTTACCTTTGAAATTGGTTCAACTAGGCTTTGGCCTACACTCTGCTCCTCTCCTCCTCCTGCTGACCCTGGGCTCTAACACCGCTAGTTTTTGCCCAGAAGTGCTAGCTGCACAGAGAAAAACACCAGCCAATGTGTTAGTGGGGTTCAGCACCGACAGCTGTTCCCCTGCTGTGTAGCCGGCATCGTGTCCAGCACAAGCCACGCTGGCACAACTGACCAAAAGCTGCCAGCAGTGCAGGCTTCGGCCTACACTCTGCTCCTCTCCTCCTCCTGCTGCCCCTGGGCTCAAACACCGCTAGTTTTGGCCCAGAAGTGCTAGCTGCACAGAGAAAAACACCAGCCAATGTGTTAGTGGGGTTCAGCACCGCCAGCTGTTCCCCTGCTGTGTAGCCGGCATCGTGTCCAGCACAAGCCACGCTGGCACAACCGACCAAAAGCTGCCATCAGTGCAGGCTTCGGCCTACACTCTGCTCCTCTCCTCCTCCTGCTGACCCTGGGCTCAAACACCGCTAGTTTTTGCCCGGAAGTGCTAGCTGCACAGAGAAAAACACCAGCCAATGTGTTAGTGGGGTTCAGCACCGCCAGCTGTTCCCCTGCTGTGTAGCTGGCAACGTGACCTGCAAACGCCACGCAGGCACATGAACTGAAATTGAAGGGAGCCTGCCCCCCACCCCCAGGTGTTTCTATGTATAACAGCCACCTTGTACAGCAGTACTGCTGCATTTGTACAAGGTGGCTGACTTTTTCTCCTTGCCCACGTGGAACTCAACACGTACAAAATGTGTCTCATTAGAGACCATTACAATGTCCCTGAGGTGTGACTTTCCTTTTTAATGACACGCAGCACCCCCATTGTTAGCGCTGCCCGTCTTCTGACATCATTGGTTGGCTGGCTGTGCCTGTGCGTCCGCCCTGCCCGACACAACGCCCCTCATTGTCTCATATATTTTGACTGCGAGGGTGTGATTGATGGGCACGAGCAGTGCATATCTTCGCCTGTCTTCACTCCCCTCCTTCCGCATTCTTCAGACTGTGCAGGCGATAAGGGATCAGCTGAGGCCGCCCAGTCTGAAGCAGGTGTAAGGACATGTGTGAGCGGCGAACATATTTACTGCACAAGGCCACGAATCCCAGCACCGCAGTGTGACTTTATGAAAAGGCACTGTGGGTCTGGGATTTATGGCCATCGTTAACCGCACCGGCCAACATGAAATGAGGTCATAAGACGGGCTGCGCTAACAGGGTATTGCCAAGGGATAACACAAGAGCGCAGACTACTGTACTGCAAATAACAACGCTCAGGAATCTGCGCCCAGCACCTAGGTGTAAATTTTGACACCTGTGCTGCGTCTTCTTAAAAAGACAAGTCACGCCTCCACTACTGTTTGACAGTATAATGGGATAAATAGTGTACGTGTTTTATTCAGCGTGTGCAAGGAGCAAAATAAACAGAGCAACCTTTTACTTGTGCAGCATTAATGCTGCACAAGGTGTGGCTCTTGTACCTTGCAACACCTCAGGGGGGGTTAAAGGTTACCTTTGAAATTGGTTCAACTAGGCTTCGGCCTACACTCTGCTCCTCTCCTCCTCCTGCTGCCCCTGGGCTCTAACACCGCTAGTTTTTGCCCGGAAGTGCTAGCTGCACAGAGAAAAACACCCGCCATTGTGTCAGTGGGGTTCAGCAACGCCAGTTGTTACCCCACTGTGTAGCCGGCAAAGTGTCCTGCAAACGCAACGCAGACACAAAGCTGTCTCCAGTGCAGGCTTCGGCCTACACTCTGCTCCCCCTGCTTACCCTTTGCTCCAACACCGCTAGTTTGGGCTCTAGGAAGACAATCTTTAATAGGCAACGCATCCGGGTTCCAGCACCGCCAGCTGGTTCTCGGCAGTGGTTTTGTCACGGGTACTCCCTCGTGCCCAGCCTGGTTCCAGCACCGTCAGCTGTTTCCGGGTACTGTCAAACTCACTGAGACGCCTATGCGTTGCCCCGTCGTGTTGCGGTCGAGTTAGCCAACTCCAGGGTGCCTCCAGTTTAGGAGCTTCCTATGTGGGCTGCGTGAATTGGTAGTCAAGGCTGGTTCTGTAGTGCCAGTAGGCCAAGCTCCCCCTGTAGGACTGTTGGTGTTCGGTAACTGCGGCTGCCTCGCGGCCTAGCTGTTCTCTCCTCTCCTGTGGACCTTGTGTTCCACCACCTGGTTCCAGCACCGTCAGCTGGTTCCGGGCCGAGCCTCTGGCTTAGGTGCCTCCTCCTGGGTATCTGAGTTCCGCCAACGCCAGGCGGTCCTTGGTAGTGCTTTTAAGCGCGGGCACCTACATGTTGTGAATTCTGTGGCGGAGCTCCCTCCTATGGTCACAAGTGGTACTTCGGCTGGTTCTCTCTGTGAGCTTCCGTTGGTGGAGGAAAGTGGTACTGCGGCTTCTGAGTTTCCTTCCTCAGGTGATATGGTGAAGTCGTTAGGTGCTGCTCTATTTAACTTCACCTAGTGCTTTGATCCTGGCCTCCTGTCAATGTTCTAGTATTGGACCTGTTTCCTCCTGGATCGTTCCTGTGGCCTGCTGCTCTGCATAGCTAAGTTCCTCTTTGCTATTTGTTTGCTGTTTTTTTCTGTCCAGCTTGTCAATTTGTTTTTACTGCTTGCTGGTAGCTCTGGGTCGCAGAGGGTGTACCTCCGTGCCGTTAGTTCGGTACGGAGGGTCTTTTTGCCCCCTTTGCGTGGTGTTTGTAGGGTTTTGTGTTGACCGCAAAGTTACCTTTCCTATCCTCGCTCTGTTCAGAAAGTTGGGCCTCACTTTGCTAAATCTATTTCATCTCTATGTTTGTCTTTTCATCTTAACTCACAGTCATTATATGTGGGGGCTGCCTTTTCCTTTGGGGTATTTCTCTGAGGCAAGGTAGGCTTATTTTCTATCTTCAGGCTAGCTAGTTTCTCAGGCCGTGCCGAGTTGCATAGGGAGCGTTAGGCGCAATCCACGGCTGCCTTTAGTGTGGTTGGAAAGGATTAGGGATTGCGGTCAACAGAGTTCCCACGTCTCAGAGCTCGTTCTTGTTTTTTGGGTTATTGCCAGGTCACTGTATGTGCGCTGATCTCTATGTCCATTGTGGTAGTGAATTACCTTTCATAACAGTACAGGAGGCCCAAAGTACTAATGATTCCCAATAGAGGGAAAAAAGAAGTTCTGAGACCATTTTTTTTTCTTTGCACTGTGTTTTGCCTTTTTTTTCCCCTAGACATTTGGGTGGTTCAGGACACAGGTGTAGCAATGGACATTAAAGGTCTGTCTTCATGTGTGGATCAGCTCACGGCAAGAGTACAAAGTATTCAAGACTTTGTGGTTCAGAATTCTATGTTAGAACCGAGAATTCCTATTCCTGATTTGTTTTTTGGAGATAGAACTAAATTTCTGAGTTTCAAAAATAATTGTAAACTATTTCTGGCTTTGAAACCTCGCTCCTCTGGTGACCCAGTTCAACAAGTTAGGATCGTTATTTCTTTTTTGCGTGGCGACCCTCAGGACTGGGCATTTTCTCTTGCGTCAGGAGATCCTGCATTAAGTAATATCGATGCATTTTTCCTGGCGCTCGGATTGCTGTACGATGAGCCTAATTCTGTGGATCAGGCAGAGAAGAATTTGCTGGCTCTGTGTCAGGGTCAGGATGAAATAGAGGTATATTGTCAGAAATTTAGAAAGTGGTCCGTACTCACTCAGTGGAATGAAGGTGCGCTTGCAGCTATTTTCAGAAAAGGTCTCTCTGAAGCCCTTAAGGATGTCATGGTGGGATTTCCTATGCCTGCTGGTCTGAATGAGTCTATGTCTTTGGCCATTCAGATCGGTCGACGCTTGCGCGAGCGTAAATCTGTGCACCATTTGGCGGTATTACCTTAGCCTATGCAGTGCGATAGGACTTTGACCAGAGTTGAACGGCAAGAACACAGACGTCTGAATGGGCTGTGTTTCTACTGTGGTGATTCCACTCATGCTATCTCTGATTGTCCTAAGCGCACTAAGCGGTTCGCTAGGTCTGCCACCATTGGTACGGTACAGTCAAAATTTCTTCTGTCTGTTACCTTGATCTGCTCTTTGTCATCGTATTCTGTCATGGCATTTGTGGACTCAGGCGCTGCTCTGAATTTGATGGACTTGGAGTATGCTAGGCGTTGTGGGTTTTTCTTGGAGCCCTTGCAGTGTCCTATTCCATTGAGAGGAATTGATGCTACGCCTTTGGCCAAGAATAAGCCTCAGTACTGGACCCAGCTGACCATGTGCATGGCTCCTGCCCATCAGGAGGTTATTCGCTTTCTGGTGTTGCATAATCTGCATGATGTGGTCGTGTTGGGGTTGCCATGGCTACAAGTCCATAATCCAGTATTAGATTGGAAATCCATGTCTGTGTCCAGCTGGGGTTGTCAGGGGGTACATGGTGATGTCCCATTTCTGACTATTTCGTCATCCACCCCTTCTGAGGTTCCTGAGTTTTTGTCTGATTACCGGGATTTATTTGATGAGCCCAAGTCCGATACCCTACCTCCGCATAGGGATTGTGATTGTGCTATCGATTTGATTCCTGGTAGTAAATTCCCAAAAGGTCGACTGTTTAATTTATCTGTGCCTGAGCACGCCGCTATGCGGAGTTATGTGAAGGAGTCTTTGGAGAAGGGGCATATTCGCCCGTCATCGTCGCCATTAGGAGCAGGGTTATTTTTTGTAGCCAAGAAGGATGGTTCACTGAGACCTTGTATAGATTACCGCCTTCTAAATAAGATCACGGTTAAATTTCAGTACCCCTTGCCATTGTTATCTGATTTGTTTGCTCGGATTAAGGGGGCTAGTTGGTTCACCAAGATAGATCTTCGTGGTGCGTATAATCTTGTGCGTATTAAGCGAGGCGATGAGTGGAAAACTGCATTTAATACGCCCGAGGGCCATTTTGAGTATCTAGTAATGCCATTCGGACTTGCCAATGCTCCATCAGTGTTTCAGTCCTTTATGCATGACATCTTCCGAGAGTACCTGGATAAATTCCTGATTGTGTACTTAGATGACATTTTGATCTTCTCGGATGATTAGGAGTCTCATGTGAAGCAGGTCAGAACGGTGTTTCAGGTCCTGCGTGCTAATTCTTTGTTTGTGAAGGGATCAAAGTGTCTCTTTGGTGTTCAGAAGGTTTCATTTTTGGGGTTCATCTTTTCCCCTTCTACTATCGAGATGGACCCTGTTAAGGTCCAAGCCATCCATAATTGGACTCAGCCGACATCTCTGAAAAGTCTGCAAAAGTTCCTGGGCTTTGCTAATTTTTATCGTCGCTTCATCTGCAATTTTTCTAGTATTGCTAAACCATTGACCGATTTGACCAAGAAAGGTGCTGATTTGGTCAATTGGTCTTCTGCTGCGGTGGAGGCTTTTCAGGAGTTGAGGCGTCGTTTTTCTTCTGCCCCTGTGTTGTGTCAGCCGGATGTTTCGCTTCCGTTCCAGGTCGAGGTTGATGCTTCTGAGATTAGAGCAGGGGCTGTTTTGTCGCAGAGAAGTTCTGATTGCTCGGTGATGAAACCATGCGCCTTCTTTTCCAGGAAGTTTTCGCCTGCTGAGCGAAATTATGATGTGGGCAATCGAGAGTTGCTGGCCATGAAGTGGGCATTCGAGGAGTGGCGTCATTGGCTTGAAGGAGCTAAGCATCGCGTGGTGGTCTTGACTGATCATAAGAACTTGACTTATCTCGAGTCCGCCAAGCGGTTGAATCCTAGACAAGCTCGTTGGTCGTTGTTTTTTGCCCGTTTTGACTTTGTGATTTCATAACTTCCGGGCTCTAAAAATGTGAAGGCGGATGCTCTGTCTAGGAGTTTTGTGCCCGACTCTCCGGGTGTATCTGAGCCGGCGGGTATCCTCAAAGAGGGAGTAATTGTGTCTGCCATCTCCCCTGATTTGCGGCAGGTGCTGCAAAAATTTCAGGCTAATAAACCTGATCGTTGCCCAGCGGAGAAACTGTTTGTCCCTGATAGGTGGACGAATAAAGTTGTCTCTGAGGTTCATTGTTCGGTGTTGGCTGGTCATCCTGGAATCTTTGGTACCAGAGAGTTAGTGGCTAGATCCTTTTGGTGGCCATCTCTGTCGCGGGATGTGCGTACTTTTGAGCAGTCCTGTGGGATTTGTGCTCGGGCTAAGCCCTGCTGTTCTCGTGCCAGTGGGTTGCTTTTGCCCTTGCCGGTCCCGAAGAGGCCTTGGACACATATCTCTATGGATTTTATTTCAGATCTTCCCGTCTCTCAAACGATGTCAGTCATTTGGGTGGTCTGTGATCGCTTCTCTAAGATGGTCCATTTGGTACCCTTGTCTAAATTGCCTTCCTCCTCTGATTTGGTGCCATTGTTTTTCCAGCATGTGGTTCGTTTACATGGTATTCCAGAGAATATCGTTTCTGACAGAGGTTCCCAGTTTGTTTCGAGGTTTTGGCGAGCCTTTTGTGGTAGGATGGGCATTGACTTGTCTTTTTCCTCGGCTTTCCATCCTCAGACTAATGGCCAGACCGAACGAACCAATCAGACCTTGGAAACATATCTGAGATGCTTTGTTTCTGCTGATCAGGATGACTGGGTGTCCTTTTTGCCTTTGGCTGAGTTCGCCCTTAATAATCGGGCCAGCTCGGCTACCTTGGTTTCACCGTTTTTCTGCAACTCTGGGTTCCATCCTCGTTTCTGTTCAGGGCAGGTTGAGTCTTTGGACTGTCCTGGTGTGGATACTGTGGTGGACAGGTTGCAGCAGATTTGGACTCATGTAGTGGACAATTTGACTTTGTCCCAGGAGAAGGCTCAACGTTTCGCTAATCGCAGACGCTGTGTGGGTCCCCGACTTCGGGTTGGGGACTTGGTTTGGTTATCTTCTCGTCATATTCCTATGAAGGTTTCCTCTCCTAAGTTTAAACCTCGTTTTATTGGTCCGTATAGGATTTCTGAGGTTCTTAATCCTGTGTCTTTTCGTCTGACCCTTCCAGATTCTTTTTCCATACATAACGTATTCCATAGGTCATTGTTGCGGAGATACGTGGCACCTGTGGTTCCATCTGTTGATCCTCCTGCCCCGGTTTTGGTGGAGGGGGAGTTGGAGTATATTGTGGAGAAGATTTTGGATTCTCGTGTTTCAAGGCGGAAACTCCAGTATCTGGTTAAGTGGAAGGGTTATGCTCAGGAAGATAATTCCTGGGTCTTTGCCTCTGATGTCCATGCTCCCGATCTTGTTCGTGCCTTTCATATGGCTCATCCTGGTCGTCCTGGGAGCTCTGGTGAGGGTTCGGTGACCCCTCCTCAAGGGGGGGGGTACTGTTGTGAATTCTGTGGCGGAGCTCCCTCCTGTGGTCACAAGTGGTACTTCGGCTGGTTCTCTCTGTGAGCTTCCGTTGGTGGAGGAAAGTGGTACTGCAGCTTCTGAGTTTCCTTCCTCAGGTGATGTGGTGAAGTCGTTAGGTGCTGCTCTATTTAACTTCACCTAGTGCTTTGATCCTGGCCTCCTGTCAATGTTCTAGTATTGGACCTGTTTCCTCCTGGATCGTTCCTGTGGCCTGCTGCTCTGCATAGCTAAGTTCCTCTTTGCTATTTGTTTGCTGTTTTTTTCTGTCCAGCTTGTCAATTTGTTTTTACTGCTTGCTGGTAGCTCTGGGACGCAGAGGGTGTACCTCCGTGCCGTTAGTCCGGTACAGAGGGTCTTTTTGCCCCCTTTGCGTGGTGTTTGTAGGGTTATGTGTTGACCGCAAAGTTACCTTTCCTATCCTCGCTCTGTTCAGAAAGTTGGGCCTCACTTTGCTAAATCTATTTCATCTCTACGTTTGTCTTTTCATCTTAACTCACAGTCATTATATGTGGGGGCTGCCTTTTCCTTTGGGGTATTTCTCTGAGGCAAGGTAGGCTTATTTTCTATCTTCAGGCTAGCTAGTTTCTCAGGCCGTGCCGAGTTGCATAGGGAGCGTTAGGCGCAATCCACGGCTGCCTTTAGTGTGTTTGGAAAGGATTTTGGATTGCGGTCAACAGAGTTCCCACGTCTCAGAGCTCGTTCTTGTTTTTTGGGTTATTGCCAGGTCACTGTATGTGCGCTGATCTCTATGTCCATTGTGGCACTGAATTACCTTTCATAACACCTACAGCTTAGTAACCGGGTTCCCGCACCGTCAGCTGGTCCTCGGTGCCATTGGCTCTTGCACACTGGGGCAACGCATCCGGGTTCCAGCACCGCCAGCTGGTTCTCGGCAGTGTTTTTGTCACGGGTACTCCCTCGTGCCCAGCCTGGTTCCAGCACCGTCAGCTGTTTCCGGGTAGTGTCAAGCTCACTGAGACGCCTATGCTTGCCCCGTCATGTTGCGGTCGAGTTAGCCAACTCCAGGGTGCCTCCAGTTTAGGAGCTTCCTATGTGGGCTGCGTGAATTAGTAGTCAAGGCTGGTTCTGTAGTGCCAGTAGGCCAAGCTCCCCCTGTAGGACTGTTGGTATTCGGTAACTGCGGCTGCCTCGCGGCCTAGCTGTTCTCTCCTCTCCTGTGGACCTTGTGGTCCACCACATAGTTCCAGCACCGTCAGCTGGTTCCGGGCCGAGCCTCTGGCTTAGGTGCCTCCTCCTGGGTATCCGAGTTCCACCAATGCCAGGCGGTCCTTGGTAGTGCTTTTAAGCACGAGCACCTACAGCTTAGTAACCGGGTTCCAGCACCGTCAGCTGGTCCTCGGTGCCATTGGCTCTTGCACACTGGGGCAACGCATCCGGGTTCCAGCACCGCCAGCTGGTTCTCGGCAGTGTTTTTGTCACGGGTACTCCCTCGTGCCCAGCCTGGTTCCAGCACCGTCAGCTGTTTCCGGGTAGTGTCAAGCTCACTGAGACGCCTATGCTTGCCCCGTCGTGTTGCGGTCGAGTTAGCCAACTCCAGGGTGCCTCCAGTTTAGGAGCTTCCTATGAGGGCTGCGTGAATTGGTAGTCAAGGCTGGTTCTGTAGTGCCAGTAGGCCAAGCTCCCCTGTAGGTCTGTTGGTGTTCGGTAACTGCGGCTGCCTCGCGGCCTAGCCGTTCTCTCCTCTCCTGTGGACCTTCTGGTCCACCACCTGGTTCCAGCACCGTCAGCTGGTTCTGGGCCGAGCCTCTGGCTTAGGTGCCTCCTCCTGGGTATCCAAGTTCCGCCAACGCCAGGCGGTCCTTGGTAGTGCTTTTAAGCGCGAGCACCTACAGCTTAGTAACCGGGTTCCAGCACCGTCAGCTGGTCCTCGGTGCCATTGACTCTTGCACACTGGGGCAACGCATCCGGGTTCCAGCACCGCCAACTGGTTCTCGGCAGTGTTTTTGTCACGGGTACTCCCTCGTGCCCAGCCTGGTTCCAGCACCGTCAGCTGTTTCTTGGTAGCGTCAAGCTCACTGAGTCGCCTATGCTTGCCCCGTCGTGTTGCGGTCGACTTAGCCAACTCCAGGGTGCCTCCAGTTTAGGAGCTTCCTATGTGGGCTGCGTGAATTGGTAGTCAAGGCTGGTTCTGTAGTGCCAGTAGGCCAAGCTCCCCCTGTAGGACTGTTGGTGTTCGGTAACTGCGGCTGCCTCGCAGCCTAGCTGTTCTCTCCTCTCCTGTGGACCTTGTGGTCCACCACCTGGTTCCAGCACCGTCAGCTGGTTCCGGGCCGAGCCTCTGGCTTAGGTGCCTCCTCCTGGGTATCCGAGTTCCGCCAAAGCCAGGCGGTCCTTGGTAGTGCTTTTAAGCGCGGGCACCTACAGCTTAGTAACCGGGTTCCAGCACCATCAGCTAGTCCTCTGTGCCATTGGCTCTTGCACACTGGGGCAACGCATCCGGGTTCCAGCACCGCCAGCTGGTTCTCGGCAGTGTTTTTGTCACGGGTTCTCCCTCGTGCCCAGCCTTGTTCCAGCACCGTCAGCTGTTTCCGGGTAGTGTCAAGCTCACTGAGACGCCTATGCTTGCCCCGTCGTGTTGCGGTCGGGTTAGCCAACTCCAGGGTGCCTCCAGTTTAGGAGCTTCCTATGTGGGCTGCGTGAATTGGTAGTCAAGGCTGGTTCTGTAGTGCCAGTAGGCCAAGCTCCCCCTGTAGGACTGTTGGTGTTCGGTAACTGCGGCTGCCTCGCGGCCTAGCTGTTCTCTCCTCTCCTGTGGTCCTTGTGGTCCACTACCTGGTTCCAGCACCGTCAGCTGGTTCCGGGCCGAGCCTCTGGCTTTAGGTGCCTCCTCCTGGGTATCCGAGTTCCGCCAACGCCAGGCGGTCCTTGGTAGTGCTTTGAAGCGCGGGCACCTACAGCTTAGTAACCGGGTTCCAGCACCGTCAGCTGGTCCTCGGTGCCATTGGCTCTTGCACACTGGGGCAACGCATCCGGGTTCCAGCACCGCCAACTGGTTCTCGGCAGTGTTTTTGTCACGGGTACTCCCTCGTGCCCAGCCTGGTTCCAGCACCGTCAGCTGTTTCTTGGTAGCGTCAAGCTCACTGAGTCGCCTATGCTTGCCCCGTCGTGTTGCGGTCGACTTAGCCAACTCCAGGGTGCCTCCAGTTTAGGAGCTTCCTATGTGGGCTGCGTGAATTGGTAGTCAAGGCTGGTTCTGTAGTGCCAGTAGGCCAAGCTCCCCCTGTAGGACTGTTGGTGTTCGGTAACTGCGGCTGCCTCGCAGCCTAGCTGTTCTCTCCTCTCCTGTGGACCTTGTGGTCCACCACCTGGTTCCAGCACCGTCAGCTGGTTCCGGGCCGAGCCTCTGGCTTAGGTGCCTCCTCCTGGGTATCCGAGTTCCGCCAAAGCCAGGTGGTCCTTGGTAGTGCTTTTAAGCGCGGGCACCTACAGCTTAGTAACCGGGTTCCAGCACCATCAGCTAGTCCTCTGTGCCATTGGCTCTTGCACACTGGGGCAACGCATCTGGGTTCCAGCACCGCCAGCTGGTTCTCGGCAGTGTTTTTGTCACGGGTACTCCCTCGTGCCCAGCCTGGTTCCAGCACCGTCAGCTGTTTCCGGGTAGTGTCAAGCTCACTGAGACGCCTATGCTTGCCCCGTCGTGTTGCGGTCGGGTTAGCCAACTCCAGGGTGCCTCCAGTTTAGGAGCTTCCTATGTGGGCTGCGTGAATTGGTAGTCAAGGCTGGTTCTGTAGTGCCAGTAGGCCAAGCTCCCCCTGTAGGACTGTTGGTGTTCGGTAACTGCGGCTGCCTCGCGGCCTAGCTGTTCTCTCCTCTCCTGTGGTCCTTGTGGTCCACTACCTGGTTCCAGCACCGTCAGCTGGTTCCGGGCCGAGCCTCTGGCTTTAGGTGCCTCCTCCTGGGTATCCGAGTTCCGCCAACGCCAGGCGGTCCTTGGTAGTGCTTTTAAGCGCGGGCACCTACAGCTTAGTAACCGGGTTCCAGCACCGTCAGCTGGTCCTCGGTGCCATTGGCTCTTGCACACTGGGGCAACGCATCCGGGTTCCAGCACCGCCAGCTGGTTCTCGGCAGTGTTTTTGTCACGGGTACTCCCTCGTGCCCAGCCTGGTTCCAGCACCGTCAGCTGTTTCTGGGTAGTGTCAATCTCACTGAGACGCCTATGCTTGCCCCGTCATGTTGCGGTCGAGTTAGCCAACTCCAGGGTGCCTCCAGTTTAGGAGCTTCCTATGTGGGCTGCGTGAATTGGTAGTCAAGGCTGGTTCTGTAGTGCCAGTAGGCCAAGCTCCCCCTTTAGGACTGTTGGTGTTCGGTAACTGCGGCTGCCTCGCGGCCTAGCTGTTCTCTCCTCTCCTGTGGACCTTGTGGTCCACCACCTGGTTCCAGCACCGTCAGCTGGTTCCGGGCCGAGCCTCTGGCTTAGGTGCCTCCTCCTGGGTATCCGAGTTCCGCCAACGCCAGGCGGTCCTTGGTAGTGCTTTTAAGCGCGGGCACCTACAGCTTAGTAACCGGGTTCCAGCACCGTCAGCTGGTCCTCGGTGCCATTGGCTCTTGCACACTGGGGCAACGCATCCGGGTTCCAGCACCGCCAGCTGGTTCTCGGCAGTGTTTTTGTCACGGGTACTCCCTCGTGCCCAGCCTGGTTCCAGCACCGTCAGCTGTTTCTGGGTAGTGTCAATCTCACTGAGACGCCTATGCTTGCCCCGTCATGTTGCGGTCGAGTTAGCCAACTCCAGGGTGCCTCCAGTTTAGGAGCTTCCTATGTGGGCTGCGTGAATTGGTAGTCAAGGCTGGTTCTGTAGTGCCAGTAGGCCAAGCTCCCCCTGTAGGACTGTTGGTGTTCGGTAACTGCGGCTGCCTCGCGGCCTAGCTGTTCTCTCCTCTCCTGTGGGCCTTGTAGTCCACCACATGGTTCCAGCACCGTCAGCTGGTTCCGGGCCGAGCCTCTGGCTTTAGGTGCCTCCTCCTGGGTATCCGAGTTCCGCCAAAGCCAGGCGGTCCTTGGTAGTGCTTTTAAGCGCGGGCACCTACAGCTTAGTAACCGGGTTCCAGCACCATCAGCTGGTCCTCTGTGCCATTGGCTCTTGCACACTGGGGCAACGCATCCGGGTTCCAGCACCGCCAGCTGGTTCTCGGCAGTGTTTTTGTCACGGGTACTCCCTCGTGCCCAGCCTGGTTCCAGCACCGTCAGCTGTTTCTGGGTAGTGTCAAGCTCACTGAGACGCCTATGCTTGCCCCGTCGTGTTGCGGTCGGGTTAGCCAACTCCAGGGTGCCTCCAGTTTAGGAGCTTCCTATGTGGGCTGCGTGAATTGGTAGTCAAGGCTGGTTCTGTAGTGCCAGTAGGCCAAACTCCCCCTGTAGGACTGTTGGTGTTCGGTAACTGCGGCTGCCTCGCGGCCTAGCTGTTCTCTCCTCTCCTGTGGATCTTGTGGTCCACCACCTGGTTCCAGCATCGTCAGCTGGTTCCGGGCCGAGCCTCTGGCTTAGGTGCCTCCTCCTGGGTATCCGAGTTCCGCCAACGCCAGGCGGTCCTTGGTAGTGCTTTTAAGCGCGGGCACCTACAGCTTAGTAACCGGGTTCCAGCACCATCAGCTGGTCCTCTGTGCCATTGGCTCTTGCATACTGGGGCAACGCATCCGGGTTCCAGCACCGCCAGCTGGTTCTCGGCAGTGTTTTTGTCACGGGTACTCCCTCGTGCCCAGCCTGGTTCCAGCACCGTCAGCTGTTTCTGGGTAGTGTCAAGCTCACTGAGACGCCTATGCTTGCCCCGTCGTGTTGCGGTCGGGTTAGCCAACTCCAGGGTGCCTCCAGTTTAGGAGCTTCCTATGTGGGCTGCGTGAATTGGTAGTCAAGGCTGGTTCTGTAGTGCCAGTAGGCCAAACTCCCCCTGTAGGACTGTTGGTGTTCGGTAACTGCGGCTGCCTCGCGGCCTAGCTGTTCTCTCCTCTCCTGTGGACCTTGTGGTCCACCACCTGGTTCCAGCATCGTCAGCTGGTTCCGGGCCGAGCCTCTGGCTTAGGTGCCTCCTCCTGGGTATCCGAGTTCCGCCAACGCCAGGCGGTCCTTGGTAGTGCTTTTAAGCGCGGGCACCTACAGCTTAGTAACTGGGTTCCAGCACCATCAGCTGGTCCTCTGTGCCATTGGCTCTTGCACACTGGGGCAACGCATCCGGGTTCCTGCACCGCTAGCTGGTTCTCGGCAGTGTTTTTGTCACGGGTACTTTCTCGTGCCCAGCCTGGTTCCAGCACCGTCAGCTGTTTCTGGGTAGTGTCAATCTCACTGAGACGCCTATGCTTGCCCCGTCGTGTTGCGGTCGAGTTAGCCAACTCCAGGGTGCCTCCAGTTTAGGAGCTTCCTATGTGGGCTGCGTGAATTGGTAGTCAAGGCTGGCTCTGTAGTGCCAGTAGGCCAAGCTCCCCCTGTAGGACTGTTGGTGTTCGGTAACTGCGGCTGCCTCGCGGCCTAGCTGTTCTCTCCTCTCCTGTGGACCTTCTGGTCCACCACCTGGTTCCAGCACCGTCAGCTGGTTCTCAGCAGTGTCTTTTGCTCTTGTACATTCTGCTCCCCATCCTGGTTCCAGTACCGTCAGCTGGTTCCGGGCAGTGCCTTTGGCTTAGGTGCCTCCTTCTGGGTATCCAAGTTCCACCAACGTCAGGTGGTCCTTGGTAGTGCTTTCAGGCACGGGTACCTCCTGCTTAGTAACCGGGTTCCAGTAATGTCAGCTGGTCCTCGGTAGTTCCATTGGCTCTTGGACCTTCGGCTACCCATCCGTCAGCTGGTTCTCGGCAGTGTCTTTTGCTCTTGTACCTTCTGCTCCCCATCCTGGTTCCAGTAACGTCAGCTGGTTCCGGGCAGAGCCTTTGGCTTAGGTGCCTCCTTCTGGGTATCCGAGTTCCGCCAACGTCAGGCGGTCCTTGGTAGTGCTTTTTAGCACGGGTACCTCCTGCTTAGTAACCGGGTTCCAGTAACGTCAGCTGGTCCTCGGTAGTTCCATAGGCTCTTGAACCTTCGGGTAGCCATCCGAGTTCCAGTTCCATCAGCTGGTTCTTGGCATTTTCTCAGCCTTATTGTACCTTCTGCTACATTTCCAAGTTGAAGACCCTAAAGTCGACGACCCGGAAGACCACCCCGATGACGACGACGACGGCGGAGACGACGACGGCGGAGACGACGACCCTGGAGACGACGACCCTGGAGACGACGACATGGAATACCGAGAAGCAGAAGAACAAGAGGCTGCAGAACAAAGAGCAGAAGAACATTAAGCATAACACTTAATATCAGAGCATAAGATATTATCTAAATTATATGCAGAAGAAGACTAAGCAGTGTATGGGGGTGAGTCCGTTCCTCCTCGTGGTGCCCCTGGATAAAGCCTGATGCTGCAGGCCAAACTGAACGCGGACAAATGTAACTTTTGTGACTGGCAGAACGGAAGGTGTAATCTTCAAACTTTTATAGATAACAACTACGGGAATGCCTGTTACAAATGAGAATATGATGAAGAAGTAGAATAGGAAGAATAATAATAGTTGAATAAAATAAATATGTAGAATAGGAAGAATAATAATAGTTGAATAAAATGAATATGAAGAATGTAATTAAAAAAAAAATAGGTAGAAGATGAAGAAGAAGATGAATAAGGTGAAGAAGTTGATGTCAAAGATCCTGATGATGAAGAAGATGAAAGTGTGGGAAAAGTAAAAAAAAAAGAAGGGGAAGGGTGTGGAATAGTGAAACATCAATATCTGACAAAATAAAAAAAAAAATTACATAGTCAATATCTTTGTCACTCCGAACGTCTTTAAAAAAAAAAAATAAAAAATAATGCTATTCTATTTTATTGGGATAAACCTCTATGACTTTAATGTCTCCGCCACCTCCCCAAATACATCCTGCATTATTCTTAGTTGTTTTCCTTCATGTAGAATGAACCTACAAGGAAAGAAAGGGTTTATTTTAATTCCGATATTTTGGTCCCATTGACTTGCATTGGGATCGGGTATCGGTATCGGCGATATCCGATATTTTTTGAATATCGGCCGAATCAATCTGATACCGATACTTTCCGATATCGGAAGGTATCGCTCAACACTAGTCATTTTAGGTTTGTGTGTGTGTGTAGCCCATTCACTACTTCCATCTATCCTCCCCCCCTGAAGATGGCTGGACCATCATTGTAAATACATCACTGTATATAAGCTCCTGTTCTTTGCATCCCCCCACCTCATTGTGGATTGTAAGCTCTCATGAGCAGGGTCGTCTTATTTTGCTTTATTTATTGTATTGTTAACGTTGTTACTTATGACTGTTGTGTTTGAAACTGTTAAACTGTAAAGCGCTGCGGAATATGTTGGCGCTATATAAATAAAGATTATTATTATTTTTGTGTTTATGAGATTTGTGTCTCTGGAAACAAGAACACAACATTTTATAAGAAGCTTTTTCTATATTTCTGAGTCTACAAACGATCCTTCACTTTATTTACATTTATTTCTTGGCATAAAAAAAACCTGGTATAGGTTTGTTATGGCACTTCACTAAATAATTTACTGGCACATAGCCTGGTATAAACACTTATAGTAATGTGTGTGCTTACACAATTAAAGTGCTTTCATTTCCTAAATGTATATTTTTGTTTGTTTTCAAAACATACAGTGAAGGTAATTTATTTACTCCAGGTAAAAATGTCTCAAATTATGAAAAAAAAATACGGTAGGTTTATGGTTCACAGAAAAGCATGATACAACATTGAACATTTACCATACCATAGATATAGCATGTGTTGTACTGTCAGATCAGACTTCCTGTCTAACCGTACATGAAGCGAGTGATGTGAAAAAATATAATTAGCAAGTGACTTTAGTGCTACTAATTATCTTTGACGACTTGCAAAATAATGTGCTACAGATCATGGTAAGCTCTCGTTGTAACACAGCCAAAATTGTCAAATTCTATATATTATCTTATTCCTATTCGTCCTTTTTTTTACTCTTTTAGTGCACTTTTTTCATTAGTTTGTATTGATGAGCGAACCCGTGGATGTTCGGGTTTGCTGGGTTCCGGCGGACTTTTTAAAAAGTTAAATTTGGGTCTCAAACTTGACTTGAACTTGTCCCCAGATGCCGAAGCCCATTCAAATCAATGGAGACCCTAACTTCAGAGCTGTAAAAAGGTTGTAGTAAGGGCTATGGGATGCAAAAGGAAGTTAAAACTGTGTAAAAGCAGGGCAATTGCCATGCAAACAAATGTAGATAGGGAAATGACTTAAAATAACAGATTAAAAAAAAAGAATTCTAATCTTAAACCAGGAGGCGGAGGTCCAAGTGGAGGAGGTTGAGGTATAGGTGGCAATGTAGGTGGAAGAGGTGTAGGAGCAGTAGGAGGAAGTAGCCAACACTAATTTTGTGTTTTATATTGATTTTTTGGGGGAGATGCTTTGAAAACAGTTACTGTAATAATCTGATGACCACTCTCTCTCTGTGTACAGGCCGTGTAATATTCTTCAATTTTTTGGGTTGAAAAAAATGAGGAGAGCATCAAATTGGAGATGTGTGCTGGTGGTGATGTAGCTGCTACCGGGGGAGAGAGGGTGTGGTCAACCTGTGTCTGCTATGTTCCCAAATGAAACACCTTCCTTTGAAGCACACAAGTGATAGGACCTTCTGTGTAATTTTGTAAGCAGGTTGCGAGATACAGTGACAGACAGAAGGCAGATCAAGAGTTAACAAATAGAGCAGTTTTAATTTAATAGGGGTTAACTCCTCGCAGGGAGGTGCAGGGTTAAATGGGGAGAATAACAGTCCAATTGTAAAGGATATGCAGAGTTAAGGAACAATGAATCAGATAACAGCAGTTCTTGTGAATGCTGTGGGGAAGTCAGTAGCGCCGACAATGGCTGGCGCGGTGCTTGTACAAGCAGGTTCAGCGGGTAACAGTGGTCCGTCTTCTGGCAGCAGCGATGTGTCTCCAATACATTCCACTGAGCCCCTGGTCCATGAACATATGCGGCCGGAGCAAACAAGGCCACAGCACCATCAGGGTCTCCCGTGGGTGAGAAAGTATATGCTGGTAAGGTGGATTGCAAACATCTGTCCAGTACTCTGTTCTTTCTTTGCGGCACGTGCGCTGTACCTACGGTCACGAAGTGCATGGCACCACGCTCTCTGCCAGCTACCGGGCGCACTGCACGTCTCTCTCTGTGCTGCGCGCTGCCTGTTCCTGCCAAGTCTGAAGTGCTGAAAACAGCTAGCACAATGTTTCTCCAATGAGGTCCTGCAGACCACGGTCCGATGATGAGGGCAGCAGTGAACAGTCCTGATCTCTGCCCTGGCTCTTAGGCTGGCATGTGGTGCTTAGCTGAACAAGGCTTCCGGCTCTTTCCTTATTACTGTGGTGGGCTCTGGCAGCGTCCCGGCATCAGATTGGCAGTGTGTCATTGCAGCCCGGTTGCGCACCTCTCAGAGCCCACTGCGCACGCACCTTGCCTCTGTCACCGCCGGCGGGAAGCTGCCCGATGCTGTGCATGCTTTTACTTTTTATCTCACCCCCAGCTTCCAGGTCAGGGAACCTGTCTGGTCCATTTTGCCTTCCCCCGGACAACATGGGACGCAGCCTCAGCAGTTCCGGACCCGGTCTGGTACAGGTACCCACATTCTGGTCTTCCTCCTTACAATTTTATAGGCCTGGGTACTGTTAAATGAATGATGAGTCCAGAACAAGTAGAGGTGGTTTTAGAAAGGTTGGCTGAGAGTGCCTTCAGACCCTTTGCTTTGTCTTCCATCTTGTCCCCTGGATGGTCCATCTGGATTTTGCACCTGTGGCCCATGGGCATCTCTCATCCACCTCACCTCCTTGCAAATCAGCAAGCAGTCTGAGCCCCAAGTCATGCAGCAGTCACTTCTGCTTTTTGATGACTCTGATGGCTGATTCTGTAGGCCATCTTACTGGCCCTACCCCACAATTCAAAGAGATTGAATGCACTGATGCTCAACCGCTTGTTCACTTTGAGGATAAGTACACAGGAGGACTAATGCACACGGTCAACGGACCACTACAGCACACCACTGATGCTGATGACATCAGCTGCAGCTTTCTGTTGTGTGAACAGTGTCAAGGAGGGCAGGGCTGAAGACTGGGTGGAACATCATGTGGGGGATTATTATTATTATTATTTATTTTAGAGCACCATTAATTCCATGGTGCTGTACATGAGGAGGCGTTACATTCAAAACACAATTAGAAATTACAGTGAACAAACTAATAGCGCCAGTGACAGACAGGTACAGAGGGGAGAGGACCCTACCCTTCTAAACTCACATTCTACAGAACAACCTCCGTAATGAGATCTGATCACTTCACAGGGGATCCGTGTTGTCCCGGCAGCCGGAGGTCATGTGATGACTTCAGGGGGTCTGCCAGCTGAGGTGGCCTGTTAGACTCAGCCAGCAGCTGAGTCTAGCAAGCGATCTGCCTTTGCAACACTGACAGGTCTCATACAATGCAATACATGTGTACTGCATTGTAAGAGACCAGAGATCAGACAAATAAAACTTGAAATCCCATACAGGGACTAAGTAAGAAAGTTAAAAAAAAAAAGTAAAAAAAGTTTTAAAACTATTTAAAACAAAAATCACAAAACAAATAAAAAACAAAGAGAAATTACTAAATCAATAAATATATACATATATATACTAGATGGTGGCCCGATTCTAACGCATCTGGTATTCTAGAATCTGCATGTCCACGTAGTATATTGCACAGCCCACGTAGTATATTGCCTAGTGACGTAGTATATTGCCAGCCACATAGTATATTGCCCAGCCACATAGTATATTGCACAGTCACGCAGTATATTGTCCAGCCACGTAGTATATTGCCCAGCCACGTAGTATATTGCCCAGCCACGTAGTGTATTGCACGGTTGGTCGTATTCAGGGTAGGCTAGTACTTCTTCTCCCGTCAGTGCCGATTTTAAGCAAGTGAACGATCCTTCCAGTCCGTCGTTCCAATCCAACGGGGTATTCTTACCCTTGGGTTTCTTGGGCTGGCCCAACAACAGGTCTTGCAACGGCGCGGCCTTCTTGGTGAAGTCCTTGATAAACCTCCGGTAGTAACCCACCAACCCGAGGAACTGCCGGACCTCATGAAGGTTACCGGGCTGCGGCCAGTCCTTGATCACCGTGACCTTGTTGGCGTCTGGGGCCACACCTTCGGCACTCAACACATGGCCCAGGTACTGTACTTTAGGTTTTAGCAGATGGCATTTGGACGGTTTCTCCTTTAAGCCAAAGTTGGACAGCGCTTCAAATACCTCGGCCAGGTGCTTCAAATGGTCTTCATAGGTCTTAGAGAAGACAATGACATCGTCCAGATATAGCAGCACGGTCTCAAAGTTTTTGTGTCCCAAACAGCACTCCATCATCTTCTGAAACGTCCCCGGGGCATTACACAATCCGAAGGGCATGTAGTTGAACTCGCAGAGACCCATCGGCGTCGTGAAGGCCGTCTTTTCCTTGTCCGCCTCTGCCACGGGAACCTGCCAGTACCCACTAGTGAGATCTAAGGTAGAGAAGTAATTAGCACACTTTAACCCAGCCAATGACTCCTCTATCCTAGGCAGGGGGTATGCGTCCTTATGTGTAATGCGGTTTAATTGCCTATAATCCACACACATCCTCATGGTGCCATCATTCTTCCTAACGAGGACTAATGGAGCTGCCCAGGGGCTACAGCTGTCTCTCACTACCCCAGCCTCCTTCATCTCTCGCAACATGTCCTTGGCACACTGATAATGAGCTGGGGGTACAGGACGGTATCTTTCTTTTACGGGTGGGTGATCTCCTGTGGGGATGTGATGTTGAATCCCTTTTACCCGCCCGAAATCAAGGGGGTGTTTGCTGAATACCCGCTCATACTCGTGAACCACCCTGTAGGCCCCCTATATCTGGTGAGATGGAGTAGAATCAGTGCCCACATGTATTTCTTGACACCAATCTTTCAATTGCTCTGCAGAGCCGTTGTCCTCCGCTGACTTGGACGGAGCCAAGGGCCCGATTGCCTGTGTCACGCTATTATTAACAGTAAACAGCTTGGCAAGTGTGACATATTTGGTTAAGTGGACTTCTTCCTCCCCGCAGTTAAGAACACGTACCGGCACCCTCCCCTTGCGGACATCAACCACCCCCTGGCTGTCAGGAGGGTAGGCCTATTATCCGAATACACAGGTTCTACCAGGGCCTGATAGTCTTTACCCCCGAGGCCTATGGCTGCCCGACACCATATTAACATTTCACTCCTGGGGGGGTATTGCAATGGGGTTCGAATCACTCACTGTGACCCGGCCAATTTCACCACCAGTCAGCTCCACCTGCTGTCTCTGCATCAGGGCTCTGATTTCTTTCTGCAAGGCATGCTGATCACTGTAACCAGCTGTCTCTGCTGCTTGCTGCAACAAGACAATAACTTCTGCAAGACAATTTTCTATGACATTAGTACCGATGGTCATCATGGGGTTACATTCACGTCGGTCAATATCAACAATGACAATTCCCTGGGCCTCCAATTCTACCCGCCCCACCTTAATAGTGACCTCTTTATACCCCACTTGCGGCAGCGGCTGACCATTACTAGCTATTATGGTAAAATAATCATCGGGGGCACAGGTAATGTCGGTGTCCTCCCAATAACGTCTATAAAGAATGTAGGGCATAGTTGTCACCTGGGAACCGGTGTCCAGCAAAGCGTTCATGGGGATACCGTCCATCACGATGGGGAGAACTGGTCGCCCCTCGATGTATTTGTCTCTCCAATTTTGCGGGCCTGGGCGTTCTACTCCTGGGGGTCGGCCCTTGGCCCCAGGGGTTGCTCGTTTAACTGACAGTACCTTGCAAGATGGCCCACCTGGTGGCAGCGGCGGCAGATAGGTCGTCCATCCCGATGAAAGCGATCGTCGTCTCTGCCTCTGGTCGATGGAACTCTCCTTGGTCACTGCCAGGGGACATCTTCCGGTCTGGAAGCCAGCTGGATCTTCTCCTTGGGGGCCTCCTGTAGGGATTGGACGGTCCAGTCTAGGGCAGCAACTCTCCTGGTCAGTTCCTGAACCTGGAGGCGCAGTCCTGCAGTGGAGTTGTCTTCCAGGATCTGGGCATCGGCCTCGGCGGAGACGGGTGCGTCCGGTGCCACCTCGTGGTGGTACGTGAGGGCTTGACGCCTGGGAAGTGTGGCGTGGCTGGGCTGTCGCTCTGGTAGTGCCTGAATGGCTTTATCTTTGAGTTGCACAAAAGTCAGGTCTGGATTCTGCATGGCCAGGAAGTGTAGCTGGGCCCTTTGGTTACTGCACAGAAGCCCCTCGATGAACCGCTCCTTCAGGAGTTTATCTTCATCTTGCATGCTGTTTGGGTCACTTTGCTTGATGGCCCGCAGCGCCTCCTGAAGAATAAGGACATAGTCCCGTAAACTATCCTGCGGCCTCTGCTTGCACCCATAGAACGTCAATTTAATTTCTGTAGCGGTGCGGGTATCAAAGGTGGTTTTAAGCTTTGCAAATACCTGTTGCGCAGTTTTCTTGTCTGCAACGGGCCAGGACTTCACTTCCCTCAATGCCGCTCCAAAGAGTTGGCCGGTTATCATATGAACTTTCTGATGCTCCGTCAAGGGATAAAACTCGAGCAAGCTACAAATCCCCTCTTTAAAGTCAGTTAACGTATGAGCTTCTCCGAAGTATCGTGGGAGCCAGGCGGCTCCTGGTAAGTACGGCATAGAGAAGGGCATTATGGCTGTTTTAGCAGCGGCAGTATCCGGCTTGTTGATGGGAGCGGCAAGCCCCGCGGCATCCGGCGTGATACCAGACCCGTGGCTGCATCTACCACGGAATCTGGAAGTGCTCCCGAGTCTGCAGCTGTGGCCGCTGCCTCCGCTCCTCCGGAATCCGACATGGCCGTTCTTCCCCCCTTGCTAACCTGTCGGGGTCGGGGTTCTCCTTCTGGGATCGGCGCCGGGGTCAGGGCTCTTCTTCCGGGATCGGCACCTTACCGCGTCTTCTGCTCCGCGCTCTTTTCCAGCAGGCTCCACCCATGAAGCTATGGCTCCTCCCCTTGCTCTCCACACGGCGCGGCAATGGCGGTTTTTTGGCGGCAAATAGCGATACACAGTCTTTGCAATAAGTCACAGTTCAATCACAGTTCTAAGGCACACATGACCTGATTCTTCAGGCTTAAGTACATCCTGTTCATGACGCAAAATTGGAGCGCCCCCAGACACAGGGCCACGGGGTACTCGATCCGGGGTTGTCATGGTGGCTAGACCAGGTCCGTGACCCTGCTAAGGGGCATCCAAAGAAAGGTGATGGTGCGTGGTGCAAGGTGCGAGGAATAATGAGGACACAGGGTTGTAGTCTCTTTACCTTTACTGAAGGCTTCGGGGTCTGCAATCCAGAGCACTGCTAACGGGGCTGGCCGAGACCGGCCGGTCCGAAGGCACATCCAGAGTTCCCTTTGCAGGTGGGAATCAGTGTCTACCTTCTAGCGCCTGTGTGTTGTAGTCCTTCCCTGCTGAGCACCACGGGATAGTCATAACAACTGTCGTATCTGTTCCTTCTCTCTCTCCGTCCCCCAGATTATATGACTAGGACGCACCTTTATGACAGGTAGGCCTGGAGTTATTCTGGGACCCTAGCGACCCCCCTCTCCCACGATTGCCTCCTATGTCCGTTTAGGTGATTTAAGTCAGACAGCCAACCTGTAATCAACTGTCCTGCCGCTGCTTGAAGTAATGCGTGGAGTCTGTTACTTCCTCGGTGCTCCGGCCACCGACTACGCACCTCAGAAGGATGTTGCCAATCTCGGGGCACGACTCCTTCTGGTTCTATCTCCTTCGTACTATGATCCCACTTCTCACTTCTCCACAATATCCTTCTCTTCGTGTCCTTCTTTGAGATACCGCCGCAAGGTAGTGCATGCGCGGTCCCGTAACAATCTGTCCTTTCTGCTAGGTACCTGCCAGGTTCCCAGTTCTGACAGGTCCTCCCTGGAGCTCTCCCAGGCTGCATTCTGACCTAACTTCCTATCCAACCCCCAGTTTTACCAGTGTGAGGAGTGGCCTAGTACATAGTGCCTTTTGCTCCCCCTGGTGGCCGGAGTGTGAAGTGTAGTGTGTGACTGTGATACCTGGTCAGGTGAACTCCTTTAGTGCAATCAGACATAACATCGCTCCCCTTAGTGGCAGAGCGACATTACTGCAACGACCAGGACTCTGGGGCTCTGCATATCTATCTATAGATTGAAAAAAAATCAGTGTTAGGCCGGGGTCACACTTTATGAGAATCTCGCACGAGTGTCGCACCTCAATACTCAGCACTACCCCTGGCACTGGGACCGGAGCGCTCAGCTACATAGAAATACTTGCAGCAGCACACTCCGTTTCCGAGTGCCGGCGGCAGTGCTGTGTTTTGAGGTGCGAGACTCATGCAAGTTTCTCGCAAGTGTGACCCCGGCCTTAAACACAATATCTGTTTAATTTAAATAAAAAATGGAAAGAAAAATTGCATGGGCGCACAATTTTAAAGTCCACAATGGGAATGCCGGCAACTGGGGGCCAGTGTTTATAGCCTGGGAAGCTGGTCCTCCTATAATTTATAGCCAGAAAAGCTATGCAGACAGCTGTGGGCTGATATTCATAGCCTAGAGAGGTGCCATGGATATTGCTGGAGGTGCCCGGCCACAAATCTCAGCACCCAGCTTGTTGTGAATTCTGCTTTTGGGCTCCCTCCGGTGGTTGTAGGTGGTAATGCAGTTGTCTCTGGGCTGCAGTCCTGGACAGGTGTATCTGCTGATTGCAATTCTGACTGGGGTATTTAGGTTTGCAGGACTCATTAGTCCTTGCCAGTTGTCAATGTTTCTTGGGAAGTGTTGGATCTCTGTCTGGCTTCTCCTGCTTAGCTGCCAATTCAGCAAAGATAAGTGTCTGTTTCTTTTTCTATGGCACACAAGCTGTGTGCTTGTTTTTTTATTGTATTCCTGCTCTGAGTTTAGGAGTCTCTGGAGTTGCAGATATACGTTCCACGTTTTTAGTTAGATGGAGGAATTTTTTGTATAATCTGCTGTGGATATTTTTGGAAGGGTTTTAATACTGACCACACAGAACTCTGTCCTATCCTTTCCTATTTTAGCTAGAGTGGCCTCTTGTGCTAAATCCTGTTTTCTGCCTGTGTTTGTCTTTCCTCTCCTACTCACAGCCAATATTTGTGGGGGAGGGGGCTGCCTATCCTTTGGGGTTCTGCTCTGAGGCAAGGTAGTATTCCTATTTCCATCTATTGGGGTATTTAGTCCTCCGGCTGTGATGAGGTGTCTAGGGTTTGTTAGGTACACCCCACGGCTACTTCTAGTTGCGGTGTTAAGATCAGGATTTGCGGTCAGTATAGTTACCACCTACTCCAGTGAAAGTTTTCATGCTGCTCCAAGATCACCGGATCATAACACCAGCTGCCCCAGAAATGGCGCATCTGTAAGATGCGCCAGTTTTGGCACTTAGCCTCTCTCTTCCCACTGCCCTGTAGTGGTGACATATGGCATAATAAGGGGTTAATGTCACCTTTGTATTGTAAGGTGACATCAAGCCCGGTTAGTAATGGAGAAGTGTCAATAAGATACCTTTCCATTACTTATCCTATAGTAGTGAAAGTGTTAAAAAAGACACAGCCAGAAAAAAGTATTTTAATATTTTTAATTTCACCAAACGTACTACCACACCTAATTCCCCGAAGCCACTGATTGCCTGCAAAAAATAAAAAATAAAAAACCAACAGTATACTCCCTGTTCCGACATAGTCCAATTATTAACGAGTGTCCGATGGCGATCTCCTCTATAGAACAGTGACATCAGGAGATGTGACCGCTCTATACGCCTTCAGTGACACACTGATCGGAGACAATGGCTCCTGCAGTGTTATCACTGAGGGCTCAATGACTTTATTGCTTTCATTTTGCGGCACTGCTGTGTAAGAGAATTTCCCCATGCAGCTGTGATGTCCCATCATCCGGCTACCTGTCACTGTAGCAGGCATAGCCGGACGGGACTAGTAGTCCCATCGGACGATGCCTGCCTACATACAGACCTGAACACATACAGCCCCGCAAACACAGCCCCGCACACTCCCACAGACACACACGGCCCCGCAAACCCCCGCACAGCCCCGCGATCCTCGCACAGCCTCGCCGACCTCCGCATACAGACACACAGCACACAGACACCCAAAGACGACCGCTGACCCCCCACAGATGACCGCACACAGACACACACACAGCCCCGCAGACACCCTCACAGCCCCGCAGGTCCCCACACAGCTCCGCAGACCCCGCACACAGAAACACACACAGCCCCGCTGACACCCTCACAGCCCCACAGATCCCCACACAGCTCCGCAGACCACGCACACAGACACACACACAGCCCCGCAGACACCCTCACAGCCCCGCAGATCCCCACACAGCTCCGCAGACCACGCAACCCAGACACACACAGCCCCGCAGACACCCTCACAGCCCCGCAGATCCCCACACAGACACACACACAGCCCCGCAGATCCCACACACACAAATACCCGCAAACAGACATGCACATCTTCTCCGCACACACACAGTCTTCGCCCACACACTCTTCCCCTCCTGATCTGCAGTGTTTCTCGCACCCACATCCGCAGCAAAACTGCAGGATCTGACTGAATCAATGGAGGTCAATTGGTGCAGAAATGCTGCAGATCCGCAAAAAGAATTGATATGGTCCTTTTTTGAATCTGCTGCGTTTTCAGTGTGGAATTTTCCGCACCACTAGCACAGCATTTTTTTCCCCGACTGATTCACATTGTACTGTAAATCACTTGTGGATCTCCAGCTTTTCTGCGTGGAAAAAAATGCTGCAGATCCGCAGGAAATCTGCAACGTGTGCACATACCCTTACAAAACTATATACAGCTCTGGCAAAAATTAAGAGACCACTGCAAAATGTTCAGTTTGTCTGATTTTTCTCTTTATATGTATATTTTTGAGTAAAATGTAAATTGTTCTTTTATTCTATAAACTTCTGACAACATGTCTCTGAATTTCCAAGCAATAAATTTTGTATTTCTTTTCTGAAAAGGAGAAATAGTCAAAATAAAAAAAAACCCAGTGCTTTCAGACCTCAAACAATGCAAAGAAAACAAGTTCATAATCATTTACAAACAATAATACTAATGTTTTAACTCAGGAAGAGTTCAGAAATCAATATTTTGTGGAATAACCATGATTTTAAATCAGAGCTTTCATGCGTCTTGGCATGCTTTCCACCAGTCTTTCACACTGCTTCTGGTGTAAAAATGGAAGCAGTTCTTCTTTGTTTGATGGCTTGTGACTATCCATCATCCTCCTGATTACATTCCAGAGGTTTTCAGTGGGGTTCAGGTCTGGAGATAGGGCTGGCCATGACAGGGTTTTCATGTGGTGGTCTCTTTTTGCTAGAGCTGTATATTTACTGTGTGTATTACAGAATCTCCGGCTTTGTGAAATGCTAACCATTTGTTAGTGAAGCCGTCCTCAGACTATAAAGAGCTCATATTTTTAAAACAGTCACTAATGGAGAACCATGATCAGACCTGTCTTATTATTCATTTATTCTGTTTTCTTATATAGCGCCAAAATATTCTGAAGATTTTACAGATATGATTCATTAATTTAGTATTTTTGCTGAATGTGCACTTTCTGATCTAAATCATCATTCTTGACTAGACTTTCCCATAACTACATTTATAGTATACATTAAAATGGATTTGTCATCAGATTTAACAATTCTAACTGTATAAGTTATTAAATGGTTCTATGGGGCCTGATGAGGCTGATGTACTTGCTTTGATCATCCATGCCAGAATGACTGTATAATCCTCAAAGCAGAATTAACTTTTTTTTTAAAAATTAAAATACATTTTCTGTGCAAATCATAAGGTTTTATTCACAAAACTATAATCAACATGTGGATATTACATTTATGTTTTATATTTTTACTTTGTTCCTTTGAATCTACCGTATATACTCGAGTATAAGCCGACCCGAGTATAAGCCGACCCCCCTAATTTTGCCACAAAAAACTGGGAAAACTTATTGACTCGAGTATAAGCCTAGGGTGGAAATGCAGCATTTACCGGTGAATTTCAAAAATAAAAATAGATCATTATTTCCCCATAGCTGTGCCATATAGTGCTCTGCACCGTTCATATTTCCCCATAGGTGTGAACCATATAGTGCTCTGCACCGTTCATTGTGCCCCCTAGCTGTGCCATATACGGTGCTCTGCACCGTTCATTGTGCCCCCTAGATGTGCCATATACGGTGCTCTGCACCGTTCACTGTGCCCCATAGCTGTGCCATATACGGTGCTCTGCACCGTTCACTGTGCCCCATAGCTGTGCTGTGCCATATACGGTGCTCTGCACCGTTCACTGTGCCCCATAGCTGTGCTGTGCCATATACGGTGCTCTGCACCGTTCACTGTGCCCCATAGATGTGCCATATACGGTGCTCTGCACCGTTCACTGTGCCCCATAGATGTTCCACATAAATTTGTGCCGCCGCTGCCGCAATAAAGAAAAAAAAACACATACTCACCTCCCTTGATTGCAGCTCCCGGCGTCTCGTTCCGGCGCCTCCATCTTCCCGGCGTCTCTGCTCTGACTGATCAGGCAGAGGGCGCCGCGCACACTATATGCGTCATCGCGCCCTCTGCCTGATCAGAGAGCGCAGACGCCGGGAAGATGGAGGCGCCGGCCGGGAAGATGGAGCGGCGCCCGGCGGCTGGAACGAGGACAGGTGAATATAACATACTCACCTAGTCCTGGCGATCCTCGCGCTGTCCCCTCCTGTCTTCGGTGCCGCAGCTTCTTTCTCTATCAGCGGTCACCGGCACCGCTGATTAGAGAAATGAATAAGCGGCTCCGCCCCTATGGGAGGTGGAGCCGCTTATTCATTTCTGTAATGAGCGGTCCCACGTGACCGCTGAAGAGAGGAAGAAACTGCAGCGCCGAAGCCCGTGGGACGGCAGGGACAGCGCGAGGATCGCTGGGACTAGGTAAGTATGCCTCAGCGCCCTCACCCCCTCACCCGCCGACCCCACCGCTACCGTGACTCGAGTATAAGCCGAGGGGGGCACTTTCAGCCCAAAAATTTGGGCTGAAAATCTCGGCTTATACTCGAGTATATACGGTAATATGAAAATGCATATGTATGCCATTTATATTTATTTCTATTTTGCCTTTTAGCGACTTTATGAGTAAGACTCGGGAGAGTCGAAACGTCAATACAGTTTTCGGTCGCTTACTGCATATTTGTTTTGCTCCCCTACTTATGTTTTGTGAATAAAACCTTATGATTTGCATAGAAAACCTATAGAGTCTGCGGTGTATTCCAAATTCCTACATGGACTTTTAGACCGTGAGTGTTATTGACGTCCCAGCATAATATGGAGGAGATGACATAAAATATTAGACAATTGCCTATTGTAAAGGATATATTTTGCTAAAAACAACAAAAAAAATATCTAGGAATTTTAAGCATGAAAATGTAAACATCTGAACAATATCACCAAGATATTGTATTAAAACAAGCTGTGAAGCAGCAGAAGCGATTGTTGTACCTCCCCTTGTATATATGTATATGAATTATTCATTTCTGGACAGTGAAAACCATGTTCATTTTTATACTGCTAAAAATATCACGTGACCATGAATAATTTCAAGAATATGGCTTGTCCACATTTTATACATTAACCTATTAGTGATGGTAAACACATGTGGTTTATGTTGTATCAACATTGTTAGAGCATTTATGTGTTTTTGATACAATGGATGGAAAAGCCTCCTGTGCCCCCGGCCAAGCCGATAATGCTGTTATGTTTCCTGTATCACCGTGGAAACTTGTAGGTGATCATCGAAATCCAAGAAACATCAGTATTTTAAATTAGAATTGGTTATATGCACATCTACACCGATGCATAGCTGTAATGGGGCCGGCAGAAAAGATTTCACTTTTTCATTATCCGCTTCCCTCCGCAGCCAATTTTCATTTTTGTGGTTCCGTTTTCTCCTCCCTTTCTTCTAAGAGCTATGACTTTTTTATTTTTTCCATCGACATAGCCATATGAGGGTTTATTGCAGGACGAGTTGTAGTGCTGAATGATGCCATTTATTTAGCTTTCAGTACCCTGGAAAATGAGAAAAAGCATGGTGAAATTGTGTAAAAATGTCATTTCAACATTGTTTTGGAAGGTTTGGTTTTTATGGCATACGTTATGTGGTAAAAATTAAACGGAATCCTAATCCTCCAGGTCAGTATGAAAACGGTGATATCAAACTGGAAATTCAGAAATTTGTAGAAAAAATATTGGGGGGGGGGGGTTAGTGTCACCATTTTCCACGACCCCTAGAGATTAATATTTTTCCATCGATTGAGATAGTTGAGAGCTTTTTTTTTGTGAGATGAGGTGATGGTTTTTATACCAATTTGAGGTAGACATGATGTATTAATCTGTTTTTATTGCATTTTGTTAAGGAAAAGTGATGATAGATAAAAATGCAATCAGAGGTTTTTAATTTTGTTCTAGTGAGGCTACTTTCACACTAGCGTCGGCGTCGGCCCATCGCAGTGCGTCGGGCCGACGTACCGACGCATCCTGTGACAACGCAGCACAACGGGGGCAGCGGATGCATTATTACAACGCATTGTAATTACAACAACCATTGTGAGTTGCGGGGAGTAGGGGGCGGAGTTCCGGCCGCGCATGTGCGGTCAGAAATGGCAGACACGACGCACAAAAAAACGTTACATGTAAACGGTTGCGACGTGTGGCAATGCGTCACAATGCGTCGCTAATGTTAGTCTATGGGGAAATAACGCATCCTGCAGCCAACTTTGCAGGATGCATTTTTTCACCAAAACGACGCATTGCGACGTGCGTCGTACGAGGCTAGTGTGAAAGTAGCCTTACGGAGTTTACCAATCAGTTTAATTACCGTAGTTTTATATTTTGATAAATTGTACCTCTATGAACATAGAAATACCATATTTCTCTTTATTTATTTATTTTTAATGGGGGGAAATTAGTGATTCAAATTTTCTTTTTCTATTGTTAAAAACTTTTTTTATTTTTTACTTTATTTTTTAGTCTATTCAGAAAACTTGAACCTGCAACCCTTCGATCTCTTACACTACACACTGTAATACCTTACACTGCACATCTGCGGACAGAGACCATGGAGAACATGGAAATATTAAATTCTTTATCTTCTCTGCACCAGTGCTGTGATTCTCTCATCCGAGTGCAGTCCAATGTACTCGCACGGAATCAACAGAGAAGATGGCGAAATTACGCTCTCCATCTGCCCCGCACGTGCTGTGATTCTCCCATGTGAGCACATACACCAGTGTGAGAGTAGCTGAGATCCAGAGGAGGACTAAGATGGCAGTAACAACCCCAGGCAGTCACAGTAACTCTACAGAACACAGCGACCACGTCACATGGTGCCAATGATAGCTGGTGTACGATATCACCTGCACTTTTTCAGTTTCAATGCTAGAATCTGATCTTTGCCATCCCGACTGAAGCAGTTACATCATGAGTGTGGCACATGACCCCTGCAGCCAATCACTGGGTCTGTTAGTTGGCACAAGACCACTTAGACCAATGATTGCTAGCAATAGTCATGACATCACCGCTACAGTTGCATCAACATAGAATAGGGCCGAGAACAACCACTGAATTGGCAGAGGGTAAAAAAGGCTAATTTTGTTAGTTTTAAATAGAGCAAGCCAGTGCACTAATAAACATTATGCCTGATAAATCACATAACGTTTGCTGCTTTAAAGGGGTATTTCCTTTTCTACGATCCTACCCCAATATGTGGTAGGTGTAATAATATTAGCAAATATATCCAACTTGAAATGTAGTTTTGTTCTTCTGATTCAGTATGTTGCTTACCCCATATGCAGGGCATTGCAGTAGTTTAGATATTCATGGTTACAACCACTAATAATAATCTTTATATAGCGCTAACATATTCCGCAGCGCTTTACAGTTTTGCACACATTATCATCGCTGTTCCTGTTGGGGCTCACAATCTAAATTCCCTTTGTCTTTGGAATGTGGGAGGGAGCCGGAGAACCCGGAGGAAACCCTCGCAAACACGGGGAGAACATACAAACTCTTTACAGATGTTGTCCTTGGTGGGGTTTGAACCCAGGACGCCAGCGCTGCAAGGCTGCTGTGCTAACCACTGCGCCACCGTGCTGCCCATAGCTCTAGCAACTAACCACTAATACCCTGATGAAGAAGTGCGTGTCACTTTGAAACGCGTAGGTTAGATTTGACCCCACTGAGGCTCCATAGGCCAGTGACGTCACTCACTGCTCTGCAGTGTCGGCCATTCTTTCACGTGTATCCAGGGACGCCTCCGGCCGGGACGTCTCTGGCGCTACACGTTACCACCACAGCCCCCACCCGCAGTGCCCGAAACCGCCGTTATCGATTGAGGCTGGCACCCGCACACTCACCTTCCCAACGGACGGAAGCAGCTTCCTGGCAGAGGGGATCTCTAGACGTGCAGACCAGCCAGCTGAACCCGATGCAAGTAGTTCACCAGCCCCGGGATCTCCATACGGCTGCACTCAATAGGTAACATAACTCCACTAGTTCCTATCTACTATTGCGGTCTAGTGATACAATACTATAAGCTCAGCAGGACAGCTATAACCAATTGTATTACGCATGTAGAAGGTTAATGTATTTCTCCTTTCCTAAGTATATGTATAATTGGCTAATTGGACAGTTAGTAGTTGTCACCTGCGACTATAGGGAGTTCTGGGTCGTTACTCCAGGATCGCGGATGGCACTTAACCCTAACTACTTGTAGCGCGGTACTCTCTATTTGTTTTTATTGGTTTTTTATTCTTGGTTGTCGGATTGGGCACATCATCCGACGGAGGTACCAGCGGCACTTGTATAGTTCACATCCATAGTTATAGCGCCAGTGTATTTTTCTACTATTTAACCACTAACAACTAATAAATTATTTAACTATATATGAGTGATTGTAATCATGGGTACCGAATCCACTGCAATGGGGTAATCGAGATAAATAATCAGAAGAACTATACCACATTTCTAATTGGAGGTATTTGCCAATATCATTATTACATGTAATACATATTGAGATAGGATCTTGGACATGGGAATACCTCTTTCATTCAATAAGTGTTAAATCAACATTTGTTACAAATGTGCGAACAGCATAAATGACACTTAAGTTAGTTTTACCCAAAAGTGGGTCTAAATCCTACCAAACCATAGGATCAGAGTACAGATGAGTTTGAAAAGTGAACATGTGCTCTCCTGCTCCATTTGAAATCATTGGCTTTGAGCTGCAAATACAGAAACAAATAAAATTTAAGGCACCAGGCTCAGTATAAATATAAGAAGCCCGGTAGAGCAGCGCTGTTCATATTATAACTTATTATTAGAATGACACACTCCGTTATCAGGATAGCACATTGTCTGATACTTTACCGATCACTACATCTGTACTACTACAGGGCTTGAGCAGCAGCCTTGGTTGTTTGGCTGAGCTTGAGTTGGGGATCCTACTAGTCAAACTTCAAAATTGCCATATTTCCATCACTCGTCCAGCAGATAGTTTTGGTTTGAATATCCCATTAAATATATTTGAATGTGACACCGTCCAACTAGAAAAGGATTAAAAACACATCAACAGTATTTTTAAAATTGTCCATAACAATGATCTTTAGAATCTTGTGAAAGGGGGCACTTCACTGAAACGTAACTGCTTGTGTGGTGTGCTATGTGAGCATAATCTCTATGTGAACACTTTACTGCTGAGAAAGTGCAATTTATTGTGGATAATCATAATGGACAGCCTGACACAGGTGAATACTTCAGATGTAATGATAATAAATTATGGTGTTTCTTACTGTACATATGCAAAATTCTCTGTAGTAAAATATTTTTACAGGAGGTGGAGTGGGAGGGATATTATAGGGAGAGTAAATGTACCGTCACACTAAGCGACGCTGCAGCGATACCGACAACGATGTCGATCACTGCAGCGTCGCTGTGTGGTCGCTGGAGAGCTGTCACACAGACAGCTCTCCAGCGACCAACGATCCCGAGGTCCCCGGTAACCAGGGTAAACAACGGGTTACTAAGCGCAGGGCCGCGCTTAGTGACCCGATGTTTACCCTGGTTACCATTGTAAAAGTAAAAAAAAAAACACTACAGCCCTGCGCTTAGTAACCCTGGTTACCAGTGAAGACATCGCTGGATCGGCGTCACACACGCCGATCCAGCGATGTCAGCGGGAGATCCAGCGACGAAATAAAGTTCTGGACTTTTCTCAGCGACCAACGATCTCCCAGCAGGGGCCTGATCGTTGGTCGCTGTCACACATAACGATTTCCTTAACAATATCGTTGCTACGTCACAAAAAGCAATGATATCGTTAACGATATCGTTATGTGTGACGGTACCTTAAGTGTTGGGGGAAATTATGGAGAGGGGCAGTGTGGGGGATATTATGGAGAGGGGCAGTGTGGGGGAATATTATGGAGAGGGGGAGTGTGGGGGGATATTATGGAGAGGGGGAGTGTGGGGGGATATTATGGAGAGAGGAAGTGTGGGGGATATTATGGAGAGGGGCAGTGTGGGGGGATATTATGGAGAGAAGAAGTGTGGGGGGATTTTATGGAGAGGAGCAGTGTATAGGGGATATTTTGCGTAGGTAGCAGAGTGAGGCGCAATTATTTATTCAGGGGCACAGTATGTGAGATATTTTTATCTGTGGGACATTCTAATTATATTTTAATTTTAAAAGACACCTTGTTGTGAAGTGCTGCAGAAGACCAGAGAAGAGTGAAGTCTGGAGAGATGAGTTCTGGGTGTGAAATCTCGTAATGGCATCTGTACTACATGAAGACAAAAGGTACTTGGATGTAAATGTTTGTTTGTGATACTGTATTCGTCTCATCAGTGCTGTGATTCCTACATGGTCTGCAGTCTGATGGTGGCTGGTAACAACAACTCCCATCCTCTACTTATTATTCTTAAAGACATACTGAGAGTTGCAGGTAAATTTGATACAAGTGTATATTGGGCTGATATTCCAATTAATTGCTGTACTAAACATGGCATTGCTTTTATGTATCGATGGTGGTTCTGGCACAGCATTCATGTGCCCACAGTAGTTCTGATCTTATACACATGCAACAATTCATAAGCTAATCCATGGCTATGTTAAAATTGAAAAAACCATGAAAACTTAGAGTTTTGAGATTAAGAGAAGGATTTGGGCGAGTTTCTGTTCCAAATACTCCAAATACTCCATAGTCTAAGTTAGGCCTCTTTCAGACGTCCAGATAATTCCGGTACCGGAGAAATCGGTACCGGAATTATCTGTGTCCGTGTGCTCACGTAGCACATCAGTGTGGCACACATGCGGCATCCGTGCGCCACCCGTGTGCCGCCTGAGGACCACACGGACCGTGCAGGAGAGACAGCGCTACAGTAAGCGCTGTCCCCCCTGTGCGGTGCTGAAGCCGCATTCATCTCTTCTCCCCCGCGGGAGAGAAGAGATGAAAGATCATTTTTTCTTTTTTTTTTTGTTCAAAATAAAGTTTTCTTGTGACTCCCTCCTCCCATCCCCCGTGCGCCGCCCGGCCCCTGGCATATAAATACTCACCTAGCTCCCGCGATGTCTCCTCTCAGCGCTGGCAGCTTCTCCTGTGTGAGCGGTCACGTGGGACCGCTAATTACAGTGAGGAATATGCGCATATTCCCCCACTGTAATGAGCGGGACCACGTGACCGCTCACACAGTACAGGCTGCAGCCGCTGAGAGGAGACATCGCTGGAACTGGGTGTCGGTGAGTATTTCCTGGCCAGCCGGGGGGGCGCACAGGGGATGGGAGGTGGGAGGGGCGCATAGACTTTATTTTTAAGGGGAAAGAAAAAAAAAAGATGATTCATCCCTTCTTTCCAGCGAACGCTGCTGGGAAGAAGGGATGAATTCTGGATTCAGCACCGCACGCTGGGGGGACAGCGCTTAACTATAGCGCTGTCTCTCCTGCGGACGGTACGTGCACACTGAGGAGAGTGCACACTGTTCTCCGTGTGCACGTGTGCGGCACGTATTGCGGTACGTGCTGCCGGCGAAAAACGGACATGTCTCCGTGTTTTCAACACGGACACACGGTCCGTGAAAACACGGAGACATGTGCATAGACCCATTCTTTTGAATGGGTCTACTTGTGTCAGTGTCTCCGGTACGTGAGAAAACTGTCACTACACGTACCGGAGACACTGACGTGTGAAAGAGGCCTTAGGCTGTGTTTACACTTAGTTTTTAGCAAAAAAAGGAAACTTTTAGGCAGGCTGAGCTGCAGGAATGAAGAGAGAGCCTTGGGATTCCAAATGGGTTTGTATTAATACCACTGCTTTTCTGCGCCGGACCAGTGCCTTTCTCAAGGTGTAAAAACCATGTATTTACACTGAGTTTTTGGAGCAGAAATGGAGCAGAGATTACAAATCCTGCTCAAATAGTAAAAATGTTGTTCTGCTGACATGTGGCATCAATGGGTGTTTGCGGAATCGCGATCCGCCCGCACCCATTAACTAGTTAAATGCAGCTGTCAAACTCTGAGGCCGGCTTCACACTTGCGAGTTTTACGGACGTAAGAGCGCAGAAACTACGTCCGTAAAACTCGCAAAAAATACGGCACAATTATTCTCTATGCCCCTGCTCCTATCTGCCATATTTTACTGATCAGTATTATACGGCTTTCTACGGCCGTACAAAATCGCAGCATGCTGCGTTTGTCACCGTACTGCGCAAGAAATACGCCAATGAAAGTCTATGGAAGCGTGAAAAATACGGATTTCACACGGACAAGCAGTGTGACTTGCGAGAAATACGCAGCGCTGTTAGAGAGAAAAGCCGGTAATTCAGTGCGGTGTACAGTAAAATCACACTGACAGCTTACAGTAGAATAGGTAGAATAAATGTGTACACATAGAATAGGTATATATATATATATGTCATTAGACACATATATGTATATATATTAATATTTATTCCAGCGCTATACAGCTTGAAAGCCGGTAATTCAATTACCGGCTTTTTCTTTCTCCTTCCTAAAAGCCGACATGATTTGAGACATGGTTTACATACAGTAAACCATGTCTTCTCTCCATTTTTTTTGCAGATTCCACACTACTAATGTCAGTAGTGTGTATCTGCAAAATTTGGCCGTTCTAGCTCTTAAAATAAAGGGTTAAATGGCGGAAAAAATTGGCGTGGGCTCCCGCGCATTTTTCTCCGCCAGAGTAGTAAAGCCAGTGACTGAGGGCAGATATTAATAGCCTGGAGAGGGTCCACGGTTATTGGCCCCCCCTGGCTAAAAATATCTGCCCCCAGCCACCCCAGAAAAGGCACATCTGGAAGATGCGCCTATTCTGGCACTTGGCCACTCTCTTCCCATTCCCGTGTAGCGGTGGGATATGGGGTAATGAAGGGTTAATGCCACCTTGCTATTGTAAGGTGACATTAAGCCTAATTAATAATGGAGAGGCGTCAATTATGACACCTATCCATTATTAATCCAATTGAATGAAAGGGTTAAATAAAACACAAACACATTATTTAAAATTATTTTAATGAAATAAAAACAATGGTTGTTGGAGTATTTTATTCTACGCCCAATCCAATCACTGAAGACCCTCGTTCTGTGAAAGAAAAAACATAATAAACCAACAATATACTTACCCTCCGCAGATCTGTAACGTCCAACGATGTAAATCCTTCTGAAGGGGTTAAAACATTTTGCAGCAAGGAGCTTTGCTAATGCAGGCTGCTCCTCGCTGCAAAACCCCAGGGAATGAGGCTAAATATAGATCAATGAGCTATATTTAGCTTCATTTGCGGTGAGGCGCCCTCTGCTGGCTGTTTATAGATCGTGGGAACTTGCCTAGAAAGCCTGGGAGCTTTCTAGGAAATTTCCCACGATCTATGAACAGCCAGCAGAGGGCGCCTCACCGCAAATGAAGCTAAATATAGCTCATTGATCTATATTTAGACTCATTCCCCGGGGTTTGCAGCGAGGAGCAGCCTGCATTAGCAAAGCTCCTTGCTGCAAAATGTTTTAACCCCTTCAGAAGGATTTACATCGTTGGACGTTACAGATCTGCGGAGGGTAAGTATATTGTTGGTTTATTATGTTTTTTCTTTCACAGAACGAGGGTCTTCAGTGATTGGATTGGGCGTAGAATAAAATACTCCAACAACCATTGTTTTTATTTCATTAAAATAATTTTAAATAATGTGTTTGTGTTTTATTTAACCCTTTCATTCAATTGGATTAATAATGGATAGGTGTCATAATTGACGCCTCTCCATTATTAATTAGGCTTAATGTCACCTTACAATAGCAAGGTGGCATTAACCCTTCATTACCCCATATCCCACCGCTACACGGGAATGGGAAGAGAGTGGCCAAGTGCCAGAATAGGCGCATCTTCCAGATGTGCCTTTTCTGGGGTGGCTGGGGGCAGATATTTTTAGCCAGGGGGGGGCCAATAACCGTGGACCCTCTCCAGGCTATTAATATCTGCCCTCAGTCACTGGCTTTACTACTCTGGCGGAGAAAATTGCGCGGGAGCCCACGCCAATTTTTTCCGCCATTTAACCCTTTATTTTAAGAGCTAGAACGGCCAAATTTTGCAGATACACACTACTGGCATTAGTAGTGTGGAATCTGCAAAAAAAATGGAGAGAAGACATGGTTTACTGTATGTAAACCATGTCTCAAATCATGTCGGCTTTTAGGAAGGAGAAAGAAAAAGCCGGTAATTGAATTACCGGCTTTCAAGCTGTATAGCGCTGGAATAAATGTTAATATATATACATATATGTGTCTAATGACATATATATATATATATATATATATATATATATATATATATATATAGACAGTATATATATATATTTTTTTCTTTTTGGGACACATGGATCATTTCTATAGCGGTATGTTGGTTTTGCAAGCCTGCGAGAAAACCACGCAGTACGGATGCCATACGGATTGCATACGGAGGATGCCATGCGCAAAAAACGCTGACACACCCTGCCTACGGAGGAGCTACGGACCACTATTTTCGGGACATTTCAGCGTATTACGGCCGTAATATACGGACCGTATTTTCATACGCTGAGTGTGAAGCCGGCCTGACAGTGGTATTTAACAAGCGCCGTCGGCCGTGTGGCTGGAAGCGCTCGTACCGCTGACCCTCGTCACATGATCGGGGGTCAGCGGTACATTGCCATAACAACCTGAGGTCTCCTTGAGACCTCTATGGTTGTTGATGGCCGATTGCTATGAGCGCCACCGTGTGGTGGGCGCTCATAGCAATGCTGCATTTCTGCTACATAGAGGTGATCTGTGCTTCACCTCTATGTAGCCAAGGCGATCTTGTAGTTCATGGTTCTAGCCTCCTATGGAAACTATTGAAGCATGCCAAAAAAAAATGTGTTTAAAAATATAAAAAAATGTAAAAGTTCAAATCCCCCCCCCTTCGCCCCAATCAAAGTAAAACAATTAAAAAAAATCAAATCTACTATTTGGTATCGCCGCATTCAGAATCACCCGATCTATCAATAACAAAAAAGGATTAACCTGACCGCTAAACGGCGTAGCGAGAAAAAAATCAAAACGACAAAATTACTTTTTTGGTCGCTGCGACATTGCATTAAAATGCAATAACGGGCGATCAAAAAAATGTATCTGCACAAAAGTGGCATAATTAAAACATCAGCTCGGCACGCAAAAACTAAGCCCTCACCCAACCCCAGATCACAAAAAATGGAGACGCTACGGGTATCGGAAAATTGCACCATTTTTTTTAAAACAAATTTTGGAATGTTTTTTCACCACTTAGATAAAAAAGAACCTGGACATGTTTGGTGTTTATGAACTTGTAATGACCTGGAGAATCATAAGGGCAGGTCAGTTTTAGCATTTAGTGAACCTGGCAAAAAAGCCAAACAAAAAACAAGTGTGGGATTGCACTTTTTTTGCAATTTCATCGCGCTTGGAATTTTTTGTGGTTTTCTGTAACATGACATGGTAAAACCAATGGTATCGTTCAAAAGTACAACTCGTCCCGCAAAAAAATAAGCTCCCACATGGCCAAATTGACGGAAAAATAAAAAAGTTATGGCTCTGGAAATAAGGGGAGAGAAAAACAAAAACGAAAAAAAGCGCTGGGCGTTAAGGCGTTAAACATGAAAACAATATTTAATTCAATGTTTACATCTGTCATAAATCCCCAAAAAGTAATGCATCGTGTACCACACTGGAACCTGACAGACGACAATGTAAGTCACTGAAGGCTGCCAGGATGGGTTTTGTCTGATGCTCTGCAATATTTGTTTTTTCTGTTCCTGATTATGACAGTGCAGATGTGAACTCGTCCTTATCCAAAAACAGGTTAATTGCAAATTAGTGAAAATAATAACTTTTTTTTATTCTATTGGAGCTGCACTGCATACGGCTTCGAAGAATAGTTGCTTACAGTTTATAAAATGTATAAACCTATGAAAACAACATGAAATGTAAGATTTCTCCCTTTTAAATGTTCACGACGCTCTCTAGAAGCATCTATATACCTCCATTAATTCCTTAAGAAACGATCCAATTTCCTGCAATGTGTCCAATATTAGATTGCGTACCTGCCGCCTCGTATACATTTGTAATTTCCCGTAATGCTTATGGTCATAAGACAGATATTCTTCTACAGTGTGTTAACATGTATTATGGCATGATAAACATTGCCCTACTTCCATACCCTCCACACATCACTAATATTCAGTGGATTTGCCACAATGTATACGTATAGTGCTGATGCACAGTGACACCTACTGGTTGTCTTACACATAGCCTGACGTGGGCTATTATAATAATAGAATGTCATTTGAGTATTAACAAATTGCAATGTGAAACTTACATTTGCAGTAATTACATTTTATAATTAAACTCAGAAACAAACTTTACTTAACAATATTGCACTGAATGAGGTGTGCAGCTAGCAATCCACGTTAATGTTGGCCAACCCCACCAATTTCAGCAGGACCTGCCGACCATTGAATGCGTGGGAGTCTCCTGACTCTTCTTCTATCATGATGGAACAAAGAAGAATTGCCCCATCTGATTTTTAAGGCACCATGGGCGCAATTCATTAACTTTTACAACAGAATATTGCCAGAAAACATTTTGAGACGTTGACTTGCACAAAGCTTTTGACGTTTTAGCACTAGTTTGAAGACTCTCCTACAAAACGCCTGGAGCTAGGGTGGAGCAGGCCATAACTGTCAAATTCTACAATAGTGTTTTTTTCATGCCAGAAATGCTACTCCAGTCCTTCACTGGAGTAACATTTCTGGTAAGGTGCAATGGAGGCGCACGCCACTAAAAAGGTGCACCAAATTCATTAAAGGGGGTTTCCCATAAAGAAAGTAAATTTTAATCAATAGATCTTGAAATAATAATAACTTCCACAATTGTATGTGTAAAAACAAAATGTTCCTGTGCTGAGATGATCTTATAAATGTGTCCATGCTGTGTACTGTGTAATGTCCGTGTCTTACCGTGCAGGAACATCATACCACATCTCCTGGGCTGGGGAGGAAGCAAAAGAGTATAATTTTAATAAAATTGGCACATTTTCCTCCAGCGAGTAAGGAACGCCAGTCTTAATGAATCAGCCCATATATATCTTTTTCTGGGAACATAAGAAATATACAGAGGTGTATTGCAGTAACTTCCTCCTCTCTAATTGAAAACACATACAAATGTAGGTGAACATAGTGAGTATTTAATAAGGAGGCACAGAGGAACAGTGGCCAGCTGAGCTATAAGCTCACAGCTGTGCTCCTTCCTCTACACAGAGATCAATCTAAATCCTTAAAGGGATTGTCCATTCTTAATGGGGTGGTCCAAAACACATCTTCATTTTATTCCTAAATGCCTTGATGCCACTTTGTTTCATGGAGGGGCAGAGGCCCCTGATTTTGATTCTTTCGAGCATCCCAGCATGCACTTTGATTCTTAAGCAGAGTGTCATCAAAGAGGAAATAGTAAAAATAATACAGAAGCAGTTAGGATGATAATGTGTGCAAAACTGTAAAGCGCTGCGGAATATGTTAGCGCTATATAAAAATAAAGATTATTATTATTAGGTAAAGTGGTGAGGGAAGGATAGGGAATTTTTAGTTTGCCTGTGCTTTATCCGGTGTGCTCTAGTGGTTGGGTATGTTCTTCTTATACAATATGACTTCATGCCTTCAGCTGTTAACTTTGGCTGCTGGCATGTTCGTAACGCATACCTACTTACCTTGTCAATTTGCCAGGTCAGTTTCTAACTGACTAAGTAGTCACTATTTTTAGCAATATGTGCTAAATCTATGAATCTTACAATGTTTGTATCCCCATCATTCTCGGCTAGCTTAAATCATGTTTATTTATTATTTTTCATAGGTACAGTGGAGAAAATAAGTATTTGATACACTGACAATTTTGCACGTTTTCCCACCTACAAAGAATGGAGAAGTCTGCAATTTTTATCGTAGGTACACTTCGAGTGGGAACAAGAGAATCATTTTTAAAAAATACAGAAAATAACATTGTAAAATTTTTACATAATAAATTTGCATTTTATTTCATGAAATAAGTATTTGATATAATAGAAAAACAGGACTTAATTTTTGTACAGAAATCTTTGCATAGATTTAGTATTTAGTACAAAAATTTCCTGTAGTTTTTGAGCAAGTTTGCACACACTGCAACAAGGATTTTGTCCCACACCTCCATACAGATCCCCAGATCTTTCAGGTTTCGGGGCTGTCGCTGGGCATCATTGAGTTTCATCTCCACTCAAAGATTTTCTGTTGGGTTCAGGTCTGGAGACTGGCTGGTCCACTCCAGGACCTTGAAATGCTTCTTACAGAGCCACTCCTTAGTTGCCCTGGCTGTTTTGGGTCACTATCATGTTAGAAGACCCAGCCACGACACATGTTTAATGCTCTGAGGGAAGGCGGCTGTTGGCCAAAATCTTGCGATACATGACCCTATCCATCATCCTTTCAATAGCTGTCATCTCCCCTTTGCAGAAAAGCACCCTCAAAGTATGATCTTTCCCCAACATGCTTCATGGTTGGAACAGTATTCTTGGGGTTGTAATCATCCTTCTTCATCTTTTAAAAATAGTGAGTGAAGTTGATACCAAAAAGCTATATTTTGGTCTCATCTGACCACATGACCATCTCCCATGCCTCCTCTGGGTCATCCAGATGGTCACTGATGAACTTCAACTGGGCCTGGACATGTGCTGGCATGCAGGATTTTAATCCATGATGGCGTAGTGTGTTACAAGCGGAAATGTTTGAGACTGTGATCCCAGCTCTCTTCAGGTTATTGACCAGGTCCTCCCATGTTGTTCTCGGCTGAATATTGACCTTTCTTAGAATCGTCCGTACCCCACAAGGCAAAATCTTGCATGGAGCCACAGATTGAGGAAGCTTGACAGTCATCTTGTGTTTCTTCCATTTTCTAATAACTGTGTCAACAGTTGTTGCTTTCTCACCAAACTTCCAGCATGGTGCAGGTCGACAATTTTGTCTCTGGTGTCCCTTAGACAACTCTTCAGTCTTGAAAATGGTGGAGAGGACTGTGATTGATTTAGTGTGTGGACACGTATCTTTTATTCAGGTAACAATTTCAAAAAGGTTCAAATAATATAGGTAATGAGTGCAAAGTTGGATTGCTTCTTAAAGAAAAACTAACAGGTCTGTGAGAGCCAGAATTGTTAGGAGATCAAATACTTATTTTATGCAATAAATGCATTCTAATTATTTTATAATGATACAATGTTACTTTCTGTTTTTTTATTTTTAGATTCTGTCTCTCACAGTTGAAGCGATAAAAATTACAGACCTCTCCATTTTTTGTAGGTGGGAAAACTTGCAAAATCAGCAGTGTATCAAATACTTATTTTCCCCACTGTACACTGGCAATTTTGCCCTTTCTTAATGTTACATAATCTAACTTCTCTGCATTCGTTACATATACAGTGCCTTGCAAAAGTATTCATCCCCATGGAACTTTTCAACCTTTTCAACATTTACACAGAACCATGGATCGGTCGAGGTCGGTTCAGGCCCCGTGCAAGTACCGAAACAGAACAGGCCCCTGGGATCCGACTGTCTCCCTTGGTTGATCCGCTGCTTGCTGCAGCTGCGGGGGGCCCGGCCGCAGCGCTACCCCATCGTGGACTGAGAGGACCGGATCTTAGGGTCCTCACCTGGGAGGAGTACCAGCGACAGCGATTGGTGGAGTGGAAGGAGGAAACCAAACCCGGGGCCTTGGTCGACTTGAGGGAGGATCATTCTCTACCGCAGTGGGGTGTCATAGTCCTCTTCAATCCCCAGGAAGGGAGGGGAGTCATCCAGGAAATCGGGACGCCATTGACGGTACGTGTCACCCGGGACAAGGTGGAACCCTGCTGGGGCAAGCTGACGCCGACCGCGACCTACGATCGGGAGACGCGGTAATTTACATCCGATGGCAGAGAGGAGCTGGCTGGTGGGCCCACTGTGTCCAAAGGTGTGCAGCCCTCCTTGCTGCAACCCTGGCCAGGGAGGTCAAACCCGTCACAGAAGGAGTGACTGCGACCTCCGCTGCGGACTCCCAAGTTGCTCAGACTCGTCAGGTAACCTTGAGTCCCACCCGTTCTCGGCCGAGAAGGATGGTGTGTGAGGTGAAGCCGTTACAGCACTAAACCTCGGAGAACCGAAACTGTAAATAGTTAACTGCTTTCCTGCTTTTGCTGCTTTAAACCCGTCTAGGTTTATTTCTTAAAGGGATCCCTTTGTTGACCCGGGATCCCTATTGTTTTATGTTTTCTTTTGCACAAAGTTATCAGTGTTACAAAAGACTGCCAAATCATGGACGGTGAATGATTCCCAAACTGGTTTTGTAAATAGTTTGTACCTTCTTAAAGGTGCTCCCTGCTGGTTTCACAGGGAGAGAATACTTTGCGAGGGAACTGTTCCTGATGACGACGTGAAAGTTTCTCTTGTCTTGAAGTTTATTAGTGACTTGTTGGTTGGTTGCACTACCTCAGAGAAGACTGATTTTTCCTCTTAAAGGGAATGTTTACTTGTTGCACTTGATGTTACCTTAAGTAGTAAGATAGTAATAATGTTTACATGTAGATAGAGAGCTAGTAAGTGAACCCGTAAGGGTTGGTGATTCCTCCTGAGAACCATAGAGAGATGGTTTGCCGTGGACCTAGAAGAAGGGATGCAGTAGGCCCAGACGAGTAGCTGGGCGGTCTTGCATGTGTGAAGCTGAAGAAGTAAAGAGAATGTTAGCTTTGTACCATAGTGTTTTGTAGTAAGCCTTTAGTGGGTTCAGCCTATATGCCCTTAAAGGAAGAGTTAAATTATTGTTCAACAATTTGCACTTAGTAGAATACCCGGCTGGGTAATAGGAAATTATTGATAGTCAGTAGATTAGAATGTTATTTAAAATGTTTCTGTTTGTAACGTTAAAGTGACCTCACCTCCCATAAAGGGAAGCATTGTTATATTTACTCATCCATAGCATTTCAAAATTTTGTATGTCTTTTTCTAACATGTATTGTTGTTCTTCTTTTCCCAGTCCGGGAGTACTGGATTTAACCGGGGGGAGTCCTGGTCGTTGCAGTAACGTCGCTCTGCCACTAAGGGGAGTGATGTTATGTCTGATTGTACTAAAGGAGTTCACCTGACCAGGTATCAGATTCACACATTACACTTCACACTCCGGCCACAAGGGGGAGCAAAAGGCACTATGTATTAGGTCACTCCTCACACTGGTAAAACTGGGGGTTGGATAGGAAGTTAGAGAGAACACAGCCTGGGAGAGCTCCAGGGAGGACATGTCAGGGGTGGGTTCCTGGCAGGTACCTAGCAGAAAGGACAGACAGTTATGGAGCCGCACCTGCACTACCTTGCGGCGGCATCCTAAGGAAGGACACAAAGCGAAGGATATTGTGGAGAAGTGAGAAACAAAATTGCAGCACAAGGAGATAACCAGTAGGAGTCGTGCCCCGTGATCGGCAACATCCTACTCAGGCGCGTAGCCGGTGGCCGGAACGCCGAGGAAGTAACAGGCTCCAAGCATTACTTCAAACAGCGGCAGGACAGTTGATTTTAGGTTGGCTGTCTACCTTACATCACCTAAGCAGACATAGGGGGCAAAGTTGGAGAGGGGCGTCTCTAGGGTCCCAGAATAGCTCCGAGCCTTCCCGTCAAACGGGTGCGTCCTATCCAGACAATAACTTGGGGGATGGAGAGAAAGAGAAAGAACAGCTACAAAAGTTGTGAGGACTATCCCGAATGCTCAGAAGGGAAGAACTACAACACACAGGCGCTAGTTGGTAGGCACTGATTTCCACCTGCAAAGGGAACTCTGGATGTGCATTCGGACCGGCCGGACTCAGCCACCCCAGTTAACAGTGCTCTGGATTGCGGATCCCGAAGTCTTCAGTAAAAGGTAAAGAGACTGCAACCCTGTGTCCTCGTTATTAACTGCGCCTCACATTATCGCCACCTACACTACTGGGAAGCCCTGGGGATATACTTCACCTGTGGGAAGGTATACCATCTAGCTGCCATTCCATCACCCCAGCGGACTCCTAAGCAGCGTCGGTCAACCTGACCGAATACCACAGGTGGCGTCATGAACCCTTGACAAACTTTCATCACCCTTTCATTGGACGCCCCTTAGCAGGGTCACGGACCGGGTCCAGCTACCGTGACAACCCCAGCACCGAGACAGAGAGGACCGGTACCGAGTACCCTGCGGCCCTGCATCTGGGGGCGCTTCAGGAGCTCTTAATAAATTGAGACCCTTTTAGATGAAATTCTTTAATACCCCAAGTAGCCATAATGTATATTTTTCTTGTTGCCTATAGAGTAAAGGCTCATGCAGATGTCCATGCAAATCGGTCAAATATCATTCCAAAATACATGGACTGGCAGCGGGTCTCCTGAGAGTGACAGCCTCATAGAAATACATGACGCTGTCATGCTCCGGTTGGGAAACTCGCGGCCAGTCTGCACATTGATCCGATTTGTACTGACGTCTGCCGCAGTCCTAAGCAGTAACGTAAGAAAAGGAAAAAAGGCACAGAAATCCATGCTTTTCACCCTTATCAGCTATAACTTAGCTTAAAAAGTATCTAAACTTTCATTTTTTTTTTAAATATATTTTGTCTGGCAGGGAAAAGTATGAAGCTTTGCAGATCACTCGATTAGGGGATTTGTCTTTATGTCTGTAAAAAATGCATTTATTAAGTGGCTTCCAAACCTTTCCTTTTCCTCAGTCTGTTTGCCTGCCTTCAGCAGCTTTGATATCAGTATACACTCGTCTGGAGTACAGGTAATGGTAGTGAAAAAATCAGTACCTGTCTCGTCCTTCGGCCTCTTTTCCATTTGCGAGAAACACGTCCGTGTCTCGCATGTGGAAACGAAGCTCTAGAGCCGGCACTCCGGAGCGGAGCGTGCGGCTGCATGTGTTCCTATGCGGCCGCACGCTCCGCTCCGAAGTGCCGGCACCAGAGCTTCGTTTCCACATGCGAGACACGGACGTGTTTCTCGCAAATGGAAACAAGCCCTTATTGTAATTTACGGTGCATAGGTGCTGGGCTGACCCTTTCACTGCCAGCATCTGTACTCCACATGAGAATATTCTGATATCAATTCAGCTAAACACAGACAAAAAGCTGGGGGAAGCAGAGGTTTGGAAGCCACTTAGGCTGCCATCACACTAGCAGTATTTGGTCAGTATTTTACATCAGTATTTGTAAGCCAAAACCAGGAGTGGGTGATAAATGCAGAAGTGGTGCATATGTTTCTATTATACTTTTCCTCTAATTGTTCCACTCCTGGTTTTGGCTTACACATACTGATGTAAAATACTGACCAAATACTGCTAGTGTGATGGCAGCCTAATATGCATTTTTTACAGTAATGAAGACAAATCATAAAGCGATTTGCAAAGTTCCTTGACTTTCCGTGCTGGAATAAAATATGTACGAAATAATAAAGAAATAAAAAAAGTGAAGTTATTTCTTCTATCATAGATAAAACCTTTATTTCCATGCATTAATCTGTATCTTTAGTAATAACTTTATTACTGGCGCCCAGCTATCAGAGAGGGTCATACCAGTGGTAATTCCCCATCAAGTATTACACTAGTATGGCTTCTCATCATTAGTTTGTGATACTTGCCTTCTCCTGTGAATTGAATAATTCTCTCCTAATGACATTCAGTTTCTGAATTATACAGTACCCCCTGTATCTACAAATTCACTCTACTGATTACTAAATGACAACAACAAGCATATTTTATCTAACCCTCCGTCTCCCAAGAGTGCGAAAAAAGAAAAGAAACTGGATATTACAAAAGCTATGATAAAGTGTAGACCACTCAGGGAAGAAATGTTCACAGCATAATTAGATAAATAACAGGCCCAGCGTCTATTTTTGCTTTCTCTTGATGAAGGGGCTTTGCAGGAGAGGTTGCTGATAGTTAATTCTCCCTAACAACAATCCGTGTAATCACAAATCCCAATTAGCCGTGCCTGCTCTGTGCTATACAAACTATTTCCTTAACGTCTCACATCACTACTTTGTAATTAGCTTTCATCTGCACGAGGCTTGACTAAGAATATAAAAAAAAAGAGTGTAAGTGATTGTACTGGCACTCAGTATTCTGCAGAATAATCGCAGGCGATTTCAATCAGATTAATTTTATCACCCGTATTAAGCAAAATTACCTTCCTCTTCAATCCTCGCAGGTGAGGGCTATTTTATGTCTCGATCTGTTCATAAAAGCATAATATAATGCAATCTGTAAATGTAAATACCCTTCTCTAATAACGTGGAGATCTCCTTAATATATCTTTACATTTGTAGTTTCCATTCCATAAAATATACTAACAAGGGCTTTATTATACTGAAAGTGTGAGTTGTTAAACAGGAAAACTTGGTGCTGTCCTTCCTGTTGTTACATAGGGTTACATTTAACGTGCACATAATTGGAGCAACATTTAAACGTGATGGAGTGGAATAATGGCATTATAGCATCAATATATCTTCCCATTGAAAAAGACTTTATGGCCCTTTTTTAGGATGGCCATTATGAAATTCATTTTTCACACTCTGGCAACTTTCACCTTCCCCTATAGTAAAAATAGTTATAAAACTAGATGAGACTTATTCTCTTTATGAGCATTAGTAAAGTGAGCATCCATATTACTTCATGAAGTTTCTATAGATAGATAGATAGATAGATAGATAGATAGATAGATAGATAGATAGATAGATAGATAGATAGATAGATAGATAGAAAAAGTATTAGAGCAGCACAAAAAACATAAAAGTGAAAATAGAAAAATAGAGTCGGGTGCAGAGCCCCCCAGGCATAGACCAAACCTAAAATGTAGGAATCCAAAAAACGGAGGAAGCACACCATTAGTAGTGGAAAAAGCAGGAGCTACTTTTATTAGCCCATCTCAGCACATCTACCAGAACCGAAACGTTGCTGAGATGGACTAATAAAAGTAGCTCCTGCTTTTTCCACTACTAATGGTGTGCTGCCTCCATTTTGTGGATTGATAGATAGATAGATAGATAGATAGATAGATAGATAGATAGATAGATAGATAGTTGCAAAAAAGTGAGAGCAGCACAGAAAGGAAAAACAAAAATCAGGGTGCAGGGCCCCTCAGGCATGTACCAAACCTTGTCATAGAAATCCAAAAATCAGAGGCAGCACACCATTCTGGATAAGGTTATGAAGGTATTCAAATTTAATAGCCCATCATGGCAACGTTTCGGCCCGTGGAGAGCCTTTCTCAAGCTTGAGAAAGGCTCTCCACGGGCCAAAATGTTGCCATGATGGGCAATTAAATTTGAATACCTTCATAACCTTATCCAGAATGGTGTGCTGCCTCTGATTTTTGGACTTCTAGATAGATAGATAGATAGATAGATAGATAGATAGATAGATAGATAGATAGAGTGGGGAAAGTAAGTTACCCACCTACAAAGAATGGAGAGGTCTGTAATTTTTATAGTAGGTACACTTCAACTGTGAGAAACAGAATCAAAACAGAAAAAAAAAACAGAAAATCACATAGTATGATTTTGAAACAATTAAATTGCATTTTATTGCATGAAATAAGTATTTGATCACCTACCAACTGGCAACAATTGTGGCTCTCACAGACCTGTTAGTTTTTCTTTGAGAAGTCCTCCTACTCTGCAATCATTACCTGTATTCTTTGCACTTGTTTGAACTCGTAACCTGTACAAAAGATAACTGTCCACATAATCAATCACTCTCCAACCTATCCACCATGCCCAAGACCAAAGAGCCGTCTTTGGATGGCTAAAGACACCAGGGACAAAATTGTAGACCTGCACAAGGCAGGAAGGATAATAGGCAAACAACTTAGTGAAGAAGACAACAACTATTGGCACAATTATTAGAAAAAGGAAGAAACACAAGATTACTGTCAATCCTCATTGGTCTGGGGCTCCATGCAAGATTTCACCTCATGGGGTAAGGATGATTCTGAGAAAGGTCAGGAATCAGCCTAAAACTACACAGGAAGACCTGGTCATGACCTAAAGAAAGCTGGGACCACAGTTTCAAACATTACCGTTAGTAATGCATTATGCCATCATGTATTACAATTCTGCAGGGCATGCAAGGTCCCCTCTGCTCATGCCAGCACATGTCCAGGCCAGTTTGAAGTTTGCCAATGACTATCTGGATGATCCAAAGGAGGCATGGGAGATGGTAATATGATCAGATGAGACCAAAATAGAACCTTTTGGTATCAACTCCACTTGCTGTGCTTGGAGGAAGAAGAAGGATGAGAACAACTCCAACAACACCGTTCTAACCATGAAGCATGGTGGGATAAATATCATACTTTGGGTGTGCTTTTCTGCAAAAGGGACAGGATGACTGCACCATATTGAAGAGAGGATGGATGGGTTTGTGTATTGAGAGATTTTGGCCAGCAACCTCCTTCCCTCAGTAAGAGCACGGAAAATGAGTTGTGGCTGGGGCTTCCATCATGACAGTGACATGAAACACAGGGTCAGGGTAACTAAAGAGTGGCTCCATAGGAAGCATTTCAAGGTCCTGGAGTGGCCTAGCAAGTCTCTAGACCTGGACCCAATAGAAAATCTTTGGAGGGAGCTGAAACTCAATGTTGTCCAGTGACATCCCAAAACCTGAAAGGTCTGGGGAAGATCTGTATAGAGGAGTGGGACATAATCCCTGCTGCGGTCAAGAACTTGGTCAAGAACAAAAGGAAATGTCTGACCTCTGTAATTGCAAACAAAGGTCGCTGTACCAAACAGGAAGTTCTGTTTTTCTATTGTAACAAATACTTATTTAATTTAATAAAATGCAAATTAATTATGTAAAAATCATACAATGTGATTTTCTGGATTTTTTAAAAACATTCTGTCTTTCACAGTTGAAGTGAACCAATGATAAAAATTACAGACCTCTCCATTCTTCATAGGTGAGAAAACTTGCAAAATCAGCAGTGTATCAAAACTTATTCTCCCCACTGTAGATAGATAGATAGGTAGATTGGTAGATAGATAGAGAGATATATAGATGTACCATAACATTTTTATTTTACTATTTTTATATTAAAGGGTCTTTCCGGTCTAAAACGTCAAGTCTGCAGTCAATCTGTGTGACTGCAGACTTGTGAATCCTCTCATAGTGTGCACTGTGTGCTGTGAAAATTCTCCAGTGTCAGCTCTGGGAATGATGGTCATGTGATATGCATACTCCTGGCCTGAATCTGGCTAGACAATTTCCGATGCGCTTCTTTAGACTATATTGCGGACAACCCCTTTAGACTAATCCTCAGTGCTTGCTGTTAGGATTCTCTGGTGTCAACACCAGGAACGGAGGTCACATGACCGCAAGTATGCAATATGCAAACTCCTGGCCAGAATCCGACTAGACTTTTTCTGGCGCACACAATGCAAATCTATTGTGTATTTTAGACCGGACAACCACTTTAAAGCACACCTTTAGTTTCAGGTGACTTTTCTGAATAAGCTGTGTGAACTTGAGAAATAACACTATTTCTGCCCATTATGAAATTTGTTTCCTGCAATCTCTATCATTAACCTCTTTACCCCCAAGGGTGGTTTGCACGTTAATGACCGGGCCAATTTTTATAATTCTGACCACTGTCCCTTTATGAGGTTATAACTCTGGAACGCTTCAACGGATCCCGGTGATTCTGACATTGTTTTCTCGTGAGATATTGTAATTCATGATAGTGGTAAAATTTCTTTGATTTTACCTGCGTTTATTTGTGGAAAAATGGAAATTTGGTGAAAATTTAAAAATTTTTGCAATTTTCCAACTTTGAATTTTTATGCAATTAAATCACAGAGATATGTCACACAAAATACTTAATAAGTAACATTTCCCACATGTCTACTTTACATCAGCACAATTTTGGAACAAAATTGTTTTATTCTTAGGGAGTTATAAGGGTTAAAAGTTGACCAGCAATTTCTCATTTTTACAACACCATTTTTTTTAGGGACCACATCTCATTTGAAGTCATTTTGAGGGATCTATATGATATAAAATAAGGCTATGTGCACACGTTGCGGATTAGGCTTAGGAATTTCTGGTGCAGATTCTGCCTCTCCTGGCAGAAAGCACACCTGCGGATTTGCTGCGTTTTTTGTGCGGTTCCGCGGCGGTTTTTGTGCGTTTTTGCTGCGATTTTCTTGCGAATTTGCTGCATTTTTTACCACTAATTAAACTATAACTATCCTATCCTATTTCGCCACCTGATACCTATATATATTATAATAACTATCTGATGCCAAAATGTATAATTTGATGTATTTTAATATCTGTGACACTTTGACACTCTTTACTACTATTTCTTCCTAGCTTTTGTCAATAGAAGTTAACAGGTAATTAATTATTTAATAGGTTACTGTACACATTTTATTTTGACCTATCACCTTTTCACCTTTATTATGAAGCCTTGATTTCCCCGGCATAGCACAAAAAGCAACTATACTGGTATTTTTTCTTCTGCAGCACAGTTCAAACATTCAAAAAGATAATGAATGTTAGTACAAAAAAAACACTTAGCAATTCAAGTGGAATGAGAGAGGGACAAGGCAGCTGGGTACTGAGCAATTCCCTGCCTTAATGGACTCTTCACAATGGAGATGTCTTGAAGCATCTGAGATCTATTGTCTTATTTGAATAGCAACTACTGCATCATGATGAGAGTGAAAGATCACTAATGATTCAAGTTAAATCAGTTCCGTATAAATGCCTTGATCGTTTCTTTGAAAGGCTACTGGGTATAAAGCACCTGTAAAATAATATGTTCAAGCTAACACCCAACACGTCCCAGCTGGGATTTGAGGAAAAACAAGGCAAAAAAGGAGACTTTTTTAATCATTAAAGTTAAGTGGCAATTTTATCGTTTATTTCCAAGTATTGATTTCAACACTTTCACACCTGCTTTATGCTAATGTTAAAAATAGTCCAGCATGAATTTTTCCACAATTTTTTATTGCACCAACTTTTAATTAGTGAGCCACATTCCCACGATAAGCTTTTGGTGAGTTTTTTATGTTGCAGATTTTCTGCACCATTAAGTAAATACACAGCATAAAAAATTCACCAAAAACTCATCGTGGAAACAGACTTATCGATACACCTATATCTAACCACTTAAAAAGTAAATAGATAGCGGCCAATTTACGAGCCCTAAAAACATAATAATAACAATAATTCTACTACTAGTAGTAATAATAATTAGATAAATATCTGAATTTTTAACACCAAAATGAAATACAACATTGTAAAATTAGAAAAAGTTTGTAAATTAATATTATTATTATTATTATAATTATTAACATTTTAAAATTCATCATCCACTTTCCACCCGGTACAACACCTTTATCTGAGTTCGAGTATCACACTGAATTATACTATGATAGAAAACCGAAATTACTAGTTTACTGCCTGAAACTTTTGATTCTCAGCGAGCTATGACAAAATTGCAGACATCACAGGGTTAAAGGGAATCTGTCAACTATTTTGACTTCTCAAAACTGCTAACAGTGCTAGGTGATAGAGATGGTCAGGAATCGGCAGCACTTTGAAAGCAGGTGATTCCGCACGTGTTCTTTGAACATGGAATCATCGTGCCCAATACATGTTGTGTCGTGTCTAAATTGATATGCTGCAGTCTGAAAAGGCGTGCCGCATGTCCGTCTCAGCGAGTGATCCTCAGGCATCTCAGCACACATAGTGGAGATAGGATTTCTTGAAATCCCATCCACTATGCTGTAACATCTGGATGCTGTGGGTTGGACGCTGCTGATGTACGTCCAACCCGCAGCATTTACTGACTGTGGGAATGTACTCTAAAGCAACTAAAATGTAACTAGGTTGACAAGCATACTAGCTGCATGAATCAGTATAAGCAGCTTTAATTTCCCTTTACTCTTTTCTGCATTTCTGGGTGTTTCATAACTGTAATGTGTCCTGGGATCTTTACATTGAACAATCCACAACCCTATACAGTAAAGGAATGCCCTGCAGGTACTTTACATTGCAGTGGATAAACTTGTTTTTCACGATCATGCAACTTCCATAGCAAAGCATAGCCATCCACTGACAAACTCCCTTTAACCTTTAAACCCCAATCAGACATCCATTTTTTTGGATGTGAAAAAAAAAACCTGTTTTCAGCATTTTAAATCAGATTTTCATCAGCGTTCGGGCCATGTGTCAGTTTTTACTGTCAGTGTTTAACCGGCGATTTTTTTTTATTTGCTGATAACATTATTTTAAATGTTAGAAGAATAGCATGTTCCTATTAAGGTCTATGGGGCTCTTCATACAGTCGAGTTTTATTCCCGTTTGTGATTTTTTTGCGGCCCACGTGTCAGCAAAAAAATGCACAGAGAAATATCCTTTTGATCCTAGTAAAAATTACCCATACAGGGTTATAGTGAAAAATCACTTACAGCTAGTGATGGGTAAACCTGTGGATGTTTGGGTCCAGCAAGTTTGTCCTAACATTTAAAAAAGTTCAGTTTGGATACCAGAACGGTACCCGAACTCGCGCCTGGACCCCATTAAGGTGAATGAGGGCCAGAACATCCATTGTTTCCCACATTGTCATCTGCATGACAGCATGGGAAACAAGGGCTCTAACTGGCGGTAAGTTCATTACTACCAGTCAGAGCACTGTGGTTTCCACATTGCCAGCAGCTGTGACTGACTGTAAAACGATTACTACTCTCATCATCCTAAGGTACCTTCACACTCATCAACTTTACAACGAGAACGACAACGACACGCAGCAGCGATCTGGATCCCGCTGTGCCATCGCTGGTCGGAGCTAGAAGTCCCGAACTTTATTTCGTCGTCAGGTCGGCGTGTATCAAAAGCAATGATGCCTGCAATGTTTTACATGGAGCTAACAACCAGCGAGAACGATAAGTGAGTCGCCATTACGTCATTGGATCGCTCCTGCATCATTCTGGAGCTGCTGTGTTTGACGTCTCTACAGCGACCTAAACAGCGACGCTCCAGCGATCGGCTCGTTGTCTATAACGCTGCAGCGTCGCTGAGTGCGACGGTACCTCTACACCTGCTCTCACTGATAGCAGCAAGAGCATGTAAGGCTGATAAGAGTATTCATCAGCCGGCACCTGTGTAATAAATAAATACAAAAATTGGCAAGTGTGCCGTTCTATTTTTGATAACCAGCGCTGGTAAAGCTGACAGCTGCGGGCTGAAATCCTGGAGCACTCTGACCTGCCTTAATACTTTCCCATACTGTTACGTAGTTGACTTTGTGGCAAACAACAGATGTTCAGGCTTTTGAACTCTAACAGGTACATTGACTTCCAAAGAAGTCTGTGTTCGGGTTTTGTTCACAGACACTAGCTATTCAGTACGGACTCTGAGCTTTACTGTTTTGATTCGCCCATCACTACATACAACTAGGGATAAGCGAACCCATGGAAGCCCAGGATTGGCAGCTTAGGCCGAACTTAAGTCCAAAGTTCAGTTCGGGTACGGATAACATGTGTAAACCTCTCAAAACAGATATCTTTTATTAGGTACTCGTTAAAACAGGAGGGACAATTGTCCCAAACAGAAAAAAAATAGATAAAAAATCAACAGAAGAAATAGTAGAGATTAGCTAAGACAGCCTTAGCAAGGGATCTATTCTCAACTCCTGCCTGCCAGCGCAGATTGGCACTCTATATGAAGTGACAGTGGTGCACCCTCTCCTTGGCTGCTGTCACTAGGGTTCCTATTGCACATTAAGAGGAAAAGATAAAGAGTGTTAATGGGTTCTAAGATAGCTGACCCTCAGTATTAACCAAAATATGTCAAACACAATAGTGAGGTTGGGGTGTTCAGATGACATCCGCCATATGTCAGTATTAAGGAGTCTAATACTAATAAATTCAAGTCATCAGAAAGTGAGTAATATTTGAACTTAATCAAAGGATCGTAAGGCTCTATCAACAGTATATGATCCTTTAGAAATAGCAAAGGATAAAATGCTATTAAGGTTAGAGAGCTTGTGTTACCAGTCTGTAAGAGTAAACTACCTTACCCTGAATGATTCCTATAAAACTGACACCTCCCTGCCAGTGAAAGTTGGCACTCTAGATGACAGCGAAGTGGTGCCCCCCCGCTCAATGTGTGCAGTCCGGTAGCGTAGCTACTGGGGGGGCAGAGGGGGCCGTCGCCCCGGGCCCAGTCACATGAAGGGGCCCACTGGAAGGCAGGGCAAGGCCACTTCTGTGAGAAGGCAGAACACAGCATAGGAGCAAAGCAGTAAGTCTGCTTCCATCTGACGGAGACTCTGCACGCTGCTAGCACAGTGGCCGGCTGCAGAGTCTCCCTCCTGCAGTGAATGGTATTGCCTGTCTTTTCCTGGGCTGCAGCTCTGAATCTTGACTCTGTGCAGTGTGCACGCTGGGTCCTAGTGCCATTTCACTGACACAGACACTTCCTGGTCCTGCCTGCAAACTTCATCAGTAAGTGGGGATGGAGCTTATTAGGTTTACTAAATTCAGGTATATCACTGTGAGGTGAATGTGAGACCATTGGGGTATTGTGGAGGAGGGGACACAGGGTACTGGGGGGTGAATGTGAGACCATGGGGGTGGGTGTTGTGGAGGAGGGGAGACAGGGCACTGGGGGGTGAATGTGAGGCCATGGGGGTGGGTATTGTGGAGGAGGGGAGACAGGGCACTGGGGGGTGAATGTGAGACCATGCGGGTGGGTATTGTGGAGGAGGGGAGACAGGGCACTGGGGGGTGAATGTGAGGCCATGGGGGTGGGTATTGTGGAGGAGGGGAGACAGGGCACTGGGGGGTGAATGTGAGGCCATGGGGGTGGGTATTGTGGAGGAGGGGAGACAGGGCACTGGGGGGTGAATGTGAGCTGATGGGGGTATTGTTGGGGCTGAAATGGGTGAGGGGAACAGGGCACAGGGGGCTGAATATTATGTTTTGTTATGTTATTTTATTATAAGTACTCCATCACATGTAATATTTGCTGTCTGGGGAGGCTGGAGATGGGGGTGAGGGTAGGGGGCTTTTGATACATACCACCTGGGTCTTTTATGAGTATTACTATAAGAAGCCCCATACAGTAACCAAGAGCTGCATCACATTTACAGCACCAATCCAGCATTTTTTTTTAAATTTCACTGCTGGAGTGGAGCTGAAAATCCAAGTCCCCTGCCCCCTGTCTAAGGCTAGGTTCACGCTGCGTTGTGTGAACCCGTTTAACGGACTACGTTACACCGCGGCATAACGCGGTGTAATGTAGTCCGTTTATGCCGCCATTGCTTGTAATGGCGAACACATCGCTAGCGCACGCCCACATTGGGTGTGCGCTAGCGATGTGCCATCATTTGAGTGACAGACCTCGAACGCTGCTTGCAGCGTTCGCGGTCCATTCCTCGTTAGCGCAGATCGGGCATCTGCGCTAGCGGGATCGGCAAACGCGATCCCTTTTGGGACATTGTGTTAGCGCAGTCCGTAGCGCTATGCGCTAAACGGACTGCCCTAACACAATGTGAACCTAGCCTAATACTCACCTTCAGGGGTTTTCATCGGTTTTCACCTTGGCTCCGTTTCCTGCAGTGTTTCATGGAGCGGTGCAGAGGTCACTAATCATGTAAGTCTATGGGAGCCTCGTTCTGGTATGTTCCTCGCTCTCATAGTCTTACATTGAGCGCTTGTGACATAGCTTCTCATTTCTGGCCAGTCAGAAGCTGCGCTCACAAGTTTGAGCCGCCGCACTGCAGCAGTGCCACAAAATAGTGCGCTTAAAGCCCCATTCCAGCGGTAGAAAAAAAAACCCTGCTAGAGAGGTGCTTTAATAATTTAATAGGCATTTTTTTTACTATAAAGTGGATAAAGGCTTGGAATAAATGTCTGCAGTCACTTTATATGACTGCAGACTGCCAAATCATGATCAGGAGCTGCGGGCCCATCATACTGTGTATACCGGAGCTGCGGGCCAATCATACTGTGTATAAGGGAGCTGCGGGCCCATCATACTGTGTATAAGGGAGCTGCGGGCCAATCATACTGTGTATAAGGGAGCTGTGGACCCATCATACTGTGTATACGGGAGCTGCGGGCCAATCATACTGTGTATAAGGGAGCTGCGGGCCCATCATACTGTGTATAAGGGAGCTGCGGGCCCATCATACTGTGTATAAGGGAGCTGCGGGCCAATCATACTGTGTATAAGGGAGCTGTGGACCCATCATACTGTGTATAAGGGAGCTGCGGGCCAATCATACTGTGTATAAGGGAGCTGCGGGCCAATCATACTGTGTATAAGGGAGCTGTGGACCCATCATACTGTGTATAAGGGAGCTGCGGGCCCATCATACTGTGTATAAGGGAGCTGCGGGCCAATCATACTGTGTATAAGGGAGCTGTGGACCCATCATACTGTGTATAAGGGAGCTGCGGGCCAATCATACTGTGTATAAGGGAGCTGCGGGCCAATCATACTGTGTATAAGGGAGCTGTGGACCCATCATACTGTGTATAAGGGAGCTGCGGGCCCATCATACTGTGTATACGGGAGCTGCGGGCCAATCATACTGTGGATAAGGGAGCTGTGGACCCATCATACTGTGTATAAGGGAGCTGCGGGCCCATCATACTGTGGATACGGGAGCTGCAGGCCCATCATACCGTGGATAAGGGAGCTGCGGGCCCATCATACTGTGTATAAGGGAGCTGCGGGCCAATCATACTTTGTATAGCGAACTGTGAAGGCATTAAATTGTGCATATGGGAGCTGTTGGCCCATTACACTGTATATTGTGGGACTCTGGGGGTCATTATACTTTCTATAGTTGAGCTCTGTCAGCATTATACTGTGTAAAGGGGAGCATTGGGCTTATACTTTCTGTAGGGGAGCAGTGGGAACATCATACTGTGTAAAGGGGAGCAGTGGGAACATCATACGGTGTATCGAGGAGTTGTAGAATCATCATACTGTGTATAGGGGAGCTGTGGGGACCTTATACTGTGTATATGGAAGCTTTGAGCTCACCATACTGTGTATAATGGAGCAGTACATGGGGGAACTTAGGGGACATTATTAAATGTTAAGTGGGCACTTAAGCATTATTGTTATAGGGGCACTCAGAGTATTGTGACCATCAAAGTTGCATATGGGGAATTATTACTTTCTATGTCAAAAATGTGGAGGGCACTAGCAAAGGGCATGAATATTTTCTAGGAGGCAATTTTACTCTCTAGAGAGCACGAAGGAGTCATTATTACTATGTAAGGGGCTCAGTGGTGGCATTATTATGTGGGCGGTAAGAGGAGCCGTTATTGTACCACACAGTAGGTGCAGTAATAGGGACACATACGGCAGCAGCGGCTCAGTATTGGGATATCAGCAGGATGAGGAGTTTGTGCAGGGGAAAGATGGGGACAGTGCTGGAAATGTGAGGAGTCAGATGTGTTGTTGTCATGTCAGTGTGGGCCAGATGGAAAAGATGGGAAAGTGAATGACTACATCAGAGAAGACTTCAGCTGCAAGTCACCATCTATGACTGTAGTGTAATCTCTTATATGGTCTGCAGAGCTGGTATCTACTAGGGTTGAGCGAAATGGGTCGTTCATTTTCAAAAGTCGCCGATTTTTGGCAAAGTCGGGTTTCATGAAACCCGATCCGACCCCTGTGCGGGGTCGGCCATGCGGTACGCGACTTTCGCGCCAAAGTCGCGTTTCAATGACGCGAAAAGCGCCATTTCTCAGCCAATGAAGGTAAACGCAGAGTGTGGGCAGCGTGATGACATAGGTCCTGGTCCCCACCATCTTAGAGAAGGGCATTGCAGTGATTGGCTTGCTGTCTGCGGCGTCACAGAGGCTATAAAGGGGCGTTCCCGCCGACCGCCATGTTACTGCTGCTGATCTGAGCTTAGGGAGAGGTTGCTGCCGCTTCGTCAGAAGCAGGGATAGCGTTAGGCAGGGTCCATTAACCACCAAACCGCTTGTGCTGTAGCGATTTCCACTGCCCAACACCACCTTCGGTGTGCAGGGATAGTGGAAGCTACATTTTTTTTTTTTCCCCTCAGCGCTGTAGCTCATTGGGCTGCCCTAGAAGGCTCCCTGATAGCTGCATTGCTGTATGTATGCCGCTGTGCAAACCAACTGCTTTTTTCAAAGCACAAATCCTCTTGTTCCTTCCTTTCTGCACAGCTATCTTTTTTGTTTGTCCACACTTTTTATTTAATTTGTGCATCAGTCCACTCCTTATTGCTGCCTGCCATACCTGGCTGAGATTACTGCAGGGAGATAGTAATTGTTGGACACTCCCTGTTTTTTTTTTTTTTGTGGGAGATTAAGATTGACATTTCTGCTAGAGTGCCATCCCTGTGTGTGCCATCTCTCACTCAGTGGGCCATAGAAAGCCTATTTATTTTTTTGCTTGATTTGGGTTATAAAATCTACCTGAAAAAATCACTACATCAATCAGTGGGAGAAAAATATTGGCCTCAGGGCTTGTGTGCCACTCTTGACTCCTGTGTGTGCCATCTCTCAGTCAGTGGGCCATAGAAAGCCTATTTATTTTTTTGCTTGATTTGGGTTCTAAAATCTACCTGAAAAAATCACTACATCAATCAGTGGGAGAAAAATATTGGCCTCAGGGCTTGTGTGCCACTCCTGACTCCTGTGTGCATCATCACTCACTCAGTGGGCCATAGAAAGCCCTTTTTTTTTTTTTTTTTGCTTTATTTGGGTTCTAAATTCTACCTGAAAAAATCAATAAATCAATCAGTGGGAGATTAATATTGGCCTTTGGGCTTGTGTGCCAGTCCTAAGCGTGCCATCTCTCTCTCTCAGATAGTGGGCCATAGAAAGCCTATTTATTATTTTTTTTATTGGGTTTATAAATTTTCCCTGGAACAAAAAAAAAAAAAGTGGGAGATTAATATTGGCCTCTGGGCTTGTGTGCCAGTCCTGAGCGTGCCATCTCTCTCACAAATAGTGGGCCATAGAAAGCCTATTTATTTATTTTTTTTTGGTTTTATAAATTCTCCCTGAAAAAAAAAAAAAGGGAGATTAATATTGGCCTTTGGGCTTGTGTGCCAGTCCTAAGCGTGCCATCTCTCTCTCTCAGATAGTGGGCCATAGAAAGCCTATTTATTATTTTTTTTTATTGGGTTTATAAATTTTCCCTGGAACAAAAAAAAAAAGTGGGAAATTAATATTGGCCTCTGGGCTTGTGTGCCAGTCCTGAGCGTGCCATCTCTCTCACAAATAGTGGGCCATAGAAAGCCTATTTATTTATTTTTTTTTGGTTTTATAAATTCTCCCTGAAAAAAAAAAGGGAGATTAATATTGGCCTTTGGGCTTGTGTGCCAGTCCTAAGCGTGCCATCTCTCTCTCTCAGATAGTGGGCCATAGAAAGCCTATTTATTTATTTTTTTATTGGGTTTATAAATTTTCCCTGAAAAAAAAAAAAAAGTGGGAGATTAATATTGGCCTCTGGGCTTGTGTGCCAGTCCTGAGCGTGCCATCTCTCTCACAAATAGTGGGCCATAGAAAGCCTATTTATGTTTTTGGTTGATTTGGGTTCTAAATTCTACCTGAAAAAATCAATAAATCAATCAGTGGGAGATAAATATTGGCCTCTGGGCTTGTGTGCCACTCCTGACTCCTGTGTGCGTCATCTCTCACTCAGTGGGCCATAGAAAGCCTTTTTTTGTTTTATTTGTTTTCTAAATTGTCCCTGAAAAAATCATTTTATTTTATTTGGTTTCTAAATTCTTCCTGAAAAAATCATTTTATTCTATTATTTTTTTTTCCTAAAGTCTCCCTGAAAAAAAAAAAAAAAAAAAAATCAGTGGGAGATTAATATTGCCCTTTCTGCTTGTGTGCCAGTCTTGACTCCTGGGTGTGCCATCTCTCTCTCTCTCTCTCCAATTGTGGGCCATAGAAAGCCTATTATTTTTTTAGCTTGATTTGGGTTCCAAAATCTACCTGAAAAAATCACTACATCAATCAGTGGGAGATAAATATTGGCCTCTGGGCTTGTGTGCCACTCCTGACTCCTGTGTGCGTCATCTCTCACTCAGTGGGCCATAGAAAGCCTTTTTTTGTTTTATTTGTTTTCTAAATTCTCCCTGAAAAAATCATTTTATTTTATTTGGTTTCTAAATTCTTCCTGAAAAAAATCATTGTATTCTATTATTTTTTTTTCCTAAAGTCTCCCTGAAAAAAAAACAAAAAACAAATCAGTGGGAGATTAATATTGCCCTTTCTGCTTGTGTGCCAGTCTTGACTCCTGGGTGTGCCATCTCTCTCTCTCTCTCTCTCCAATTGTGGGCCATAGAAAGCCTATTATTTTTTTAGCTTGATTTGGGTTCCAAAATCTACCTGAAAAAATCACTACATCAATCAGTGGGAGATAAATATTGGCCTCTGGGCTTGTGTGCCACTCCTGACTCCTGTGTGCGTCATCTCTCACTCAGTGGGCCATAGAAAGCCTTTTTTTGTTTTATTTGTTTTCTAAATTCTCCCTGAAGAAATCATTTTATTTTATTTGGTTTCTAAATTCTTCCTGAAAAAAATCATTGTATTCTATTATTTTTTTTTCCTAAAGTCTCCCTGAAAAAAAAAAAAAAAAAATCAGTGGGAGATTAATATTGCCCTTTCTGCTTGTGTGCCAGTCTTGACTCCTGGGTGTGCCATCTCTCTCTCTCTCTCCAATTGTGGGCCATAGAAAGCCTAATATTTTTTTAGCTTGATTTGGGTTCCAAAATCTACCTGAAAAAATCACTACATCAATCAGTGGGAGATAAATATTGGCCTCTGGGCTTGTGTGCCACTCCTGACTCCTGTGTGCGTCATCTCTCACTCAGTGGGCCATAGAAAGCCTTTTCTTGTTTTATTTGTTTTCTAAATTCTCCCTGAAAAAATCATTTTATTTTATTTGGTTTCTAAATTCTTCCTGAAAAAAATCATTGTATTCTATTATTTTTTTTTCCTAAAGTCTCCCTGAAAAAAAAAAAAAAAAAAAAATCAGTGGGAGATTAACCCCTTTACCCCCAAGGGTGGTTTGCACGTTAATGACCAGGCCAATTTTTACAATTCTGACCACTGTCCCTTTATGAGGTTATAACTCCGAAACGCTTCAACGGATCCTGGTGATTCTGACATTGTTTTCTCGTGACATATTGTACTTCATGATAGTGGTAAAATTTCTTTGATAGTACCTGCGTTTATTTGTGAAAAAAACGGAAATTTGGCGAAAATTTTGAAAATTTCGCAATTTTCAAACTTTGAATTTTTATGCAATTAAATCACAGAGATATGTCACACAAAATACTTAATAAGTAACATTTCCCACATGTCTCCTTTACATCAGCATAATTTTGGAACCAATTTTTTTTTTTGTTAGGGAGTTATAAGGGTTAAAATTTGACCAGCAATTTCTCATTTTTACAACACCATTTTTTTTTAGGGACCACGTCTCATTTGAAGTCATTTTGAGGGGTCTATATGATAGAAAATGCCCAAGTGTGACACCATTCTAAAAACTGCACCCCTCAAGGTGCTCAAAACCACATTCAAGAAGTTTATTAACCCTTCAGGTGTTTAATAGGAATTTTTGGAATGTTTAAATAAAAATGAACATTTAACTTTTTTACACAAAAAATTTACTTCAGCTCCAATTTGTTTTATTTTACCAAGGGTAACAGGAGAAATTGGACCCAAAAAGTTGTTGTCCAATTTGTCCTGAGTACGCTGATACCCCATATGTGGCAGTAAACCACTGTTTGGGTGCATGGGAGAGCTCGGAAGGGAAGGAGCGCTATTTGACTTTTCAATGCAAAATTGACAGGAATTGAGATGGGACGCCATGTTGCGTTTGGAGAGCCACTGATGTGCTTAAACATTGAAACCCCCCACAAGTGACACCATTTTGGAAAGTAGACCCCCTAAGGAACTTATCTGGATGTGTGGTGAGCACTTTGACCCACCAAGTGCTTCACAGAAGTTTATAATGCAGAACCGTAAAAATAAAAAATCATATTTTTTCACAAAAATTATATTTTTGCCCCCAATTTTTTATTTTTCCAAGGGTAAGAGAAGAAATTGGACCTCAAAAGTTGTTGTCCAATTTGTCCTGAGTACGCTGATACCCCATATGTGGCAGTAAACCACTGTTTGGGCGCATGGGAGAGCTCGGAAGGGAAGGAGCGCAGTTTGACTTTTCAATGCAAAATTGACAGAAATTGAGATGGGACGCCATGTTGCGTTTGGAGAGCCACTGATGTGCCTAAACATTGAAACCCCCCACAAGTGACACCATTTTGGAAAGTAGACCCCCTAAGGAACTTATCTAGAGGTGTGGTGAGCACTTTGACCCACCAAGTGCTTCACAGAAGTTTATAATGCAGAACCGTAAAAATAAAAAATCATATTTTTTCACAAAAATTATATTTTTGCCCCCAATTTTTTATTTTTCCAAGGGTAAGAGAAGAAATTGGACCTCAAAAGTTGTTGTCCAATTTGTCCCGAGTACGCTGATACCCCATATGTGGCAGTAAACCACTGTTTGGGCGCATGGGAGAGCTCGGAAGGGAAGGAGCGCCGTTTGACTTTTCAATGCAAAATTGACAGGAATTGAGATGGGACGCCATGTTGCGTTTGGAGAGCCACTGATGTGCCTAAACATTGAAACCCCCCACAAGTGACACCATTTTGGAAAGTAGACCCCCTAAGGAACTTATCTGGATGTGTGGTGAGCACTTTGACCCACCAAGGGCTTCACAGAAGTTTATAATGCAGAGCCATAAAAATAAAACAAAATTTTTTTCCCACAAAAATTATTTTTTAGCCCCCAGTTTTGTATTTTCCCTAGGGTAACAGGAGAAATTGGACCCCAAAAGTTGTTGTCCAATTTGTCCTGAGTACGCTGATACCCCATATGTGGGGGGGAACCACCGTTTGGGCGCATGGGAGGGTTCGGAAGGGAAGGAGCGCCATTTGGAATGCAGACTTAGATGGAATGGTCTGCAGGCATCACATGGCGTTTGCAGAGCCCCTAATGTACCTAAACAGTAGAAACCCCCCACAAGTGACACCATTTTGGAAAGTAGACCCCCTAAGGAACTCATCTTGATGTGTTGTGAGAGCTTTGAACCCCCAAGTATTTCACTACAGTTTATAACGCAGAGCCATGCAAATAAAAAATATTTTTTTTTCCACAAAAATTATATTTTAGCCCCCAGTTTTGTATTTTTCCAAGGTTAGCAGGAGAAATTGGACCCTAAATGTTGTTGTCCAATTTGTCCTGAGTACGCTGATACCCGATATGTGGGGGGGAACCACCGTTTGGGCGCATGGGAGGGCTCGGAAGGGAAAGAGCATCATTTGGAATGCAGACTTAGATGGATTGGTCTGCAGGCGACACATTGCGTTTGCAGAGCCCCTAATGTACCTAAACAGTAGAAACCCCCCACAAGTGACCCCATATTGGAAACTAGACCCCTCAATGAACTTATCTAGATGTGTTGTGAGAACTTTGAACCCCCAAGTGTTTCACTACAGTTTATAACGCAGAGCCGTGAAAATAAAAAATCTTTTTGTTTTCCCACAAAAATTATTTTTTAGCCCCCAGTTTTGTATTTTCCCAAGGGTAACAGGAGAAATTGGTCCACAAAAGTTGTTGTCCAATTTGTCCTGAGTACGCTGATACCCCATATGTTGGGGTAAACCCCTGTTTGGGCACACAGGAGAGCTCGGAAGGGAAGGAGCACTGTTTTACTTTTTCAACGCAGAATTGGCTGGAATTGAGATCGGACGCCATGTCGTGTTTGGAGAGCCCCTGATGTGCCGAAACAGTGGAAACCCCCCAATTATAACTGAAACCCTAATCTAAACACACCCCTAACCCTAATTCCAACGGTAACCCTAACCACACCTCTAACCCTGACACACCCCTAACCCTAATCCCAACCCTATTCCCAACTGTAAATGTAATCTAAACCCTAACCCTAACTTTAGCCCCAACCCTAACTGTAGCCCCAACCCTAACCCTTACCCTAGCCCTAACCCTAGCCCTAACCCTAGCCCTAACCCTAACCCTAGCCCTAACCCTAGCCCTAACCCTAGCCCTAGCCCTAACCCTAACCCTAGCCCTAACCCTAGCCCTAACCCTAGCCCTAGCCCTAACCCTAGCCCTAACCCTAGCCCTAACCCTAACCCTAGCCCTAGCCCTAACCCTAGCCCTAACCCTAGCCCTAGCCCTAACCCTAGCCCTAACCCTAGCCCTAACCCTAGCCCTAACCCTAGCCCTAATGGGAAAATGGAAATAAATACATTTTTTTTTATTTTTCCCTAACTAAGGGGGTGATGAAGGGGGGTTTGATTTACTTTTATAGCGAGTTTTTTAGCGGATTTTTATGATTGGCAGCCGTCACACACTGAAAGACCCTTTTTATTGCAAAAAATATTTTTTGCAATACCACATTTTGAGAGCTATAATTTTTCCATATTTTGGTCCACAGAGTCATGTGAGGTCTTGTTTTTTGCGGGACGAGTTGACGTTTTTATTGAAAACATTTTTGGGCACGTGACATTTTTTTATCGCTTTTTATTCCGATTTTTGTGAGGAAGAATGACCAAAAGCCAGCTATTCATGAATTTCTATTGGGGGAGGCGTTTATACCGTTCCGCGTTTGGTAAAATTGATAAATCAGTTTTATTCTTCGGGTCAGTACGATTACAGCGATACCTCATTTATATCATTTTTTTATGGTTTGGTGCTTTTATACGATAAAAACTATTTTACAGAAAAAATAATTATTTTTGCATCGCTTTATTCTCAGGACTATAACTTTTTTATTTTTTTGCTGATGATGCTGTATGGTGGCTCTTTTTTTGCGGGACAATATGACGCTTTCAACGGTACCATGGTTATTTATATCTGTCCTTTTGATCGCGTGTTATTCCACTTTTTGTTCGGCGGTATGATAATAAAGCGTTGTTTTTTGCCTCGTTTTTTTTTTTTTTTTTTTACGGTGTTTACTGAAGGGGTTAACTAGTGGGACAGTTTTATAGGTCGGGTCGTTACGGATGCGGCGATACTAAATATGTGTACTTTTATTGTTTTTTTTTTTTTATTTAGATGAAGAAATGTATTTATGGGAATAATATATATATTTTTTTTTCATTATTTTGGAATATTTTTTTTTATTTTTGTTACACATTTGGAAATTTTTTTTTTTACTTTTTTACTTTGTCCCAGGGGGGGACATCACAGATCAGTGATCTGACAGTTTGCACAGCACTCTGTCAGATCACTGATCTGACATGCAGCGCTGCAGGCTTCACAGTGCCTGCTCTGAGCAGGCTCTGTGAAGCCACCTCCCTCCCTGCAGGACCCGGATCCGCGGCCATCTTGGATCCAGGGCTGGACTGAGCAGGGAGGGAGGTGAGACCCTCGCAGCAACGCGATCACATCGCGTTGCTCCGGGGGTCTCAGGGAAGCCCGCAGGGAGCCCCCTCCCTGCGCGGTGCTTCCCTGCACCGCCGGCACATCGCGATCATCTTTGATCGTGGTGTGCCAGGGGTTAATGTGCCGGGGGCGGTCCGTGACCGCTCCTGGCACATAGTGCCGGATGTCAGCTGCGATAAGCAGCTGACACCCGGCCGCGATCGGCCGCGCTCCCCCCGTGAGCGCGGCCGATCGGCTATGACGTACTATCCCGTCCAGGGTCAGATAAGCCCAGGGCACCTCGACGGGATAGTACGTCTAAGGTCACAGAGGGGTTAAAATTGCCTACAGCCAGCCCAATTTTTTTATTTTAGGCCTTTGATGCCTGTCTGCGGTCCGTTCTTTCTACTACTACTACACTGACCAGGCCACTGCTGCCCGTGTACCCCTGGAACCAATTTAAAATTGCCTACAGCCAGCCCAATTTTTTTATTTTAGGCCTTCGAGGCCTGTCTGCGGTCACTCCTTCCACTAGGCCTCCACTGACCACACCACTGCTGCCCGTGTACCCCTGGAACCAATTTAAAATTGCCTACAGCCATGTGTTATTATTTTAGGCCTTCGATGTCTGTCTGCGGTCACTCCTTCCACTAGGCCTCCACTGACCACACCACTGCTGCCCGTGTACCCCTGGAACCAATTTAAAATTGCCTACAGCCAGCCCAATTTTTTAATTTTAGGCCTTCGATGCCTGTCTGCGGTCCATTCTTTCTACTACTACTACACTGACCAGGCCACTGCTGCCCGTGTACCCCTGGAACCAATTTAAAATTGCCTACAGCCATGTGTTATTATTTTAGGCCTTCGATGCCTGTCTGCGGTCACTCCTTCCACTAGGCCTCCACTGACCACACCACTGCTGCCCGTGTACCCCTGGAACCAATTTAAAATTGCCTACAGCCATGTGTTATTATTTTAGGCCTTCGATGCCTGTCTGCGGTCACTCCTTCCACTAGGCCTCCACTGACCACACCACTGCTGCCCGTGTACCCCTGGAACCAATTTAAAATTGCCTACAGCCATGTGTTATTATTTTAGGCCTTCGATGCCTGTCTGCGGTCACTCCTTACAATATGCCTCCACTGACCACACCACTGCTGCCCGTGTACCCCTGGAACCAATTTAAAATTGCCTACAGCCAGCCCAATTTTTTTATTTTAGGCCTTCGATGCCTGTCTGCGGTCCGTTCTTTCTACTACTACTACACTGACCAGGCCACTGCTGCCCGTGTTTCCCTGGAACCAATTTAAAATTGCCAACAGCAATGTGTTATTATTGTTAGGCCTTCGATGCCTGTCTGCGGTCACTCCTTCCACTAGGCCTCCACTGACCACACCACTGCTGCCCGTATACCCCTGGAACCAATTTAAAATTGCCTACAGCCAGCCCAATTTTTTTATTTTAGGCCTTCGATGCCTGTCTGCGGTCCGTTCTTTCTACTACTACTACATTGACCAGGCCACTGCTGCCCGTGTTCCCCTGGAACCAATTTAAAATTGCCAACAGCAATGTGTTATTATGTTAGGCCTTCGATGCCTGTTTGCGGTCACTCCTTCCAATAGTTCTCCACTGACCAGACCAATGCTGGCCGTGTACCCCTGGAACCCAGCTGAAAGTGCATGTAGCCTCCTTTTTTTCTTTGTTTTATATTTAGAAAGCCCAGATGAACTACGCTGTGCAACGGTTCAAGCTACCCAGTCGACATTTCTTTTGCGAGAAAAGCCATCCCAGCCCTCCACCGGCATGAAAAAGTCTGCATTGTCATAGCACTCAGGCAATCAAACAGTAGAAAGGTGCACCTGACAAGAGACGCATGGACCAGTAGGCATGTCCACAAAAAGTTACGTGTCCATTACGGCGCACTGGGTTAATGTGTTGGATGCATGGTCCACAGGGGACAGCCTACAAAGTCTGTCTGCAGTCCCTAATTCCAATTTTCCTCCGCTGACCACACCACTGCTGCCCGTGTACCCCTGGAACCAATTTTACAGTGTCTACAGCCTAATTTTGTTATGTTAGGCCTACTACGCCTGTCTGCGGTCCCTCCTTCCAATACTCGTCCACTGACCACACCACTGCTGCCCGTGGACCCCTGGAACCTATTTTTAATTGCATTGAGCATCCTTTTTTTAATAGTAGGCGTACAAAGTCTGTCTGCGGTCCACTATTGAAATTGTCCTCCACTGCCCAGAGCACTGCTGCTTGTGTACCCCTGTAACTTTTTTAAGCTGCAGTGAGCCACATTTTTGGGTTAAGTCCTACTACCTGTGTCTGTCTGCGCCACTCAATTCAGCTGTGTTCCTTTGAAAAAAGCTGAGCGTCAATAGTCTTGTTTTCAGCCTCTAGGAATTTTAAAACTGCATTGGGGGTACAACTTTTGTAGGGCCTACTAACGGTGTCTGCCTCCCCAAGGTGTGCCCCAGGTTTCCTCGCCATTGCTTCGATCTTAATGCTCTCGTTTAGTAGTTGTTGGAAACTACACTGCATTAGGCCTACAAATTGGGTATGGGGTGTAGAGAGATGGTGTGTTCCACTCCAAGGTGTTCTCCAGGTTACCTTTCCTGAGCTCCGATCTTCCGGCTCTCATTTAGTAGTTCTTGGAAACTACACTGCATTAGGCCTACAAATTGGGTATGGGGTGTAGAGAGATGGTGTGTTCCACTCCAAGGTGTTCTCCAGGTTGCCTTTCCTGAGCTTCGATCTTCCGGCTCTCGTTTAGTAGTTCTTGGAAACTACACTGCATTAGGCCTACAAATTGGGTATGGGGTGTAGAGAGATGGTGTGTTCCACTCCAAGGTGTTCTCCAGGTTGCCTTTCCTGAGCTTCGATCTTCCGGCTCTCGTTTAGTAGTTCTTGGAAACTACACTGCATTAGGCCTACAAATTGGGTATGGGGTGTAGAGAGATGGTGTGTTCCACTCCAAGGTGTTTCCCAGGTTTCCTCGCCAATGCTTCGATCTTCATGCTCTCGTTTAGTAGTTGTTGGAAACTACACTGCATTAGGCCTACAAATTGGGTATGGGGTGTAGAGAGATGGTGTGTTCCACTCCAAGGTGTTTCCCAGGTTTCCTCGCCAATGCTTCGATCTTCATGCTCTCGTTTAGTAGTTGTTGGAAACTACACTGCATTAGGCCTACAAATTGGGTATGGGGTGTAGAGAGATGGTGTGTTCCACTCCAAGGTGTTCTCCAGGTTGCCTTTCCTGAGCTCCGATCTTCCGGCTCTCGTTTAGTAGTTCTTGGAAACTACACTGCATTAGGCCTACAAATTGGGTATGGGGTGTAGAGAGATGGTGTGTTCCACTCCAAGGTGTTCTCCAGGTTGCCTTTCCTGAGCTTCGATCTTCCGGCTCTCGTTTAGTAGTTCTTGGAAACTACACTGCATTAGGCCTACAAATTGGGTATGGGGTGTAGAGAGATGGTGTGTTCCACTCCAAGGTGTTCTCCAGGTTGCCTTTCCTGAGCTTCGATCTTCCGGCTCTCGTTTAGTAGTTCTTGGAAACTACACTGCATTAGGCCTACAAATTGGGTATGGGGTGTAGAGAGATGGTGTGTTCCACTCCAAGGTGTTTCCCAGGTTTCCTCGCCAATGCTTCGATCTTCATGCTCTCGTTTAGTAGTTGTTGGAAACTACACTGCATTAGGCCTACAAATTGGGTATGGGGTGTAGAGAGATGGTGTGTTCCACTCCAAGGTGTTTCCCAGGTTTCCTCGCCAATGCTTCGATCTTCATGCTCTCGTTTAGTAGTTGTTGGAAACTACACTGCATTAGGCCTACAAATTGGGTATGGGGTGTAGAGAGATGGTGTGTTCCACTCCAAGGTGTTCTCCAGGTTGCCTTTCCTGAGCTCCGATCTTCTGGCTCTCGTTTAGTAGTTCTTGGAAACTACACTGCATTAGGCCTACAAATTGGGTATGGGGTGTAGAGAGATGGTGTGTTCCACTCCAAGGTGTTCTCCAGGTTGCCTTTCCTGAGCTTTGATCTTCCGGCTCTCGTTTAGTAGTTCTTGGAAACTACACTGCATTAGGCCTACAAATTGGCTATGGGGTGTAGAGAGATGGTGTGTTCCACTCCAAGGTGTTCTCCAGGTTGCCTTTCCTGAGCTTCGATCTTCCGGCTCTCGTTTAGTAGTTCTTGGAAACTACACTGCATTAGGCCTACAAATTGGGTATGGGGTGTAGAGAGATGGTGTGTTCCACTCCAAGGTGTTTCCCAGGTTTCCTCGCCAATGCTTCGATCTTCATGCTCTCGTTTAGTAGTTGTTGGAAACTACACTGCATTAGGCCTACAAATTGGGTATGGGGTGTAGAGAGATGGTGTGTTCCACTCCAAGGTGTTCTCCAGGTTGCCTTTCCTGAGCTTCGATCTTCCAGCTCTCGTTTAGTAGTTCTTGGAAACTACACTGCATTAGGCCTACAAATTGGGTATGGGGTGTAGAGAGATGGTGTGTTCCACTCCAAGGTGTTCTCCAGGTTGCCTTTCCTGAGCTTCGATCTTCCGGCTCTCGTTTAGTAGTTCTTGGAAACTACACTGCATTAGGCCTACAAATTGGGTATGGGGTGTAGAGAGATGGTGTGTTCCACTCCAAGGTGTTCTTCAGGTTGCCTTTCCTGAGCTTCGATCTTCCGGCTCTCGTTTAGTAGTTCTTGGAAACTACACTGCATTAGGCCTACAAATTGGGTATGGGGTGTAGAGAGATGGTGTGTTCCACTCCAAGGTGTTCCCCAGGTTTCCTCGCCAATGCTTCGATCTTCATGCTCTCGTTTAGTAGTTGTTGGAAACTACGCTGCATTAGGCCTACAAATTGGGTATGGGGTGTAGAGAGATGGTGTGTTCCACTCCAAGGTGTTCCCCAGGTTTCCTCGCCAATGCTTCGATCTTCATGCTCTCGTTTAGTAGTTGTTGGAAACTACGCTGCATTAGGCCTACAAATTGGGTATGGGGTGTAGAGAGATGGTGTGTTCCACTCCAAGGTGTTCTCCAGGTTGCCTTTCCTGAGCTTCGATCTTCCGGCTCTCGTTTAGTAGTTCTTGGAAACTACACTGCATTAGGCCTACAAATTGGGTATGGGGTGTAGAGAGATGGTGTGTTCCACTCCAAGGTGTTCTCCAGGTTGCCTTTCCTGAGCTTCGATCTTCCGGCTCTCGTTTAGTAGTTGTTGGAAACTACGCTGCATTAGGCCTACAAATTGGGTATGGGGTGTAGAGAGATGGTGTGTTACACTCCAAAGTGTTCCCCAGGTTTCCTCGCCAATGCTTCGATCTTCATGCTCTCGTTTAGTAGTTGTTGGAAACTACACTGCATTAGGCCTACAAATTGGGTATGGGGTGTAGAGAGATGGTGTGTTCCACTCCAAGGTGTTCTCCAGGTTGCCTTTCCTGAGCTTCGATCTTCCGGCTCTCGTTTAGTAGTTGTTGGAAACTACGCTGCATTAGGCCTACAAATTGGGTATGGGGTGTAGAGAGATGGTGTGTTCCACTCCAAGGTGTTCTCCAGGTTGCCTTTCCTGAGCTTCGATCTTCCGGCTCTCGTTTAGTAGTTCTTGGAAACTACACTGCATTAGGCCTACAAATTGGGTATGGGGTGTAGAGAGATGGTGTGTTCCACTCCAAGGTGTTCTCCAGGTTGCCTTTCCTGAGCTTCGATCTTCCGGCTCTCGTTTAGTAGTTCTTGGAAACTACACTGCATTAGGCCTACAAATTGGGTATGGGGTGTAGAGAGATGGTGTGTTCCACTCCAAGGCGTTCCTCAGGTTTCCTCGCCAATGCTTCGATCTTCATGCTCTCGTTTAGTAGTTTTTGGAAACTACGCTGCATTAGGCCTACAAATTGGGTATGGGGTGTAGAGAGATGGTGTGTTCCACTCCAAGGTGTTCCCCAGGTTTCCTCGCCAATGCTTCGATCTTCATGCTCTCGTTTAGTAGTTGTTGGAAACTACGCTGCATTAGGCCTACAAATTGGGTATGGGGTGTAGAGAGATGGTGTGTTCCACTCCAAGGTGTTCCCCAGGTTTCCTCGCCAATGCTTCGATCTTCATGCTCTCGTTTAGTAGTTGTTGGAAACTACACTGCATTAGGCCTACAAATTGGGTATGGGGTGTAGAGAGATGGTGTGTTCCACTCCAAGGTGTTCTCCAGGTTGCCTTTCCTGAGCTTCGATCTTCCGGCTCTCGTTTAGTAGTTGTTGGAAACTACACTGCATTAGGCCTACAAATTGGGTATGGGGTGTAGAGAGATGGTGTGTTACACTCCAAGGTGTTCCCCAGGTTTCCTCGCCAATGCTTCGATCTTCATGCTCTCGTTTAGTAGTTGTTGGAAACTACGCTGCATTAGGCCTACAAATTGGGTATGGGGTGTAGAGAGATGGTGTGTTCCACTCCAAGGTGTTCCCCAGGTTTCCTCGCCAATGCTTCGATCTTCATGCTCTCGTTTAGTAGTTGTTGGAAACTACACTGCATTAGGCCTACAAATTGGGTATGGGCTGTAGAGAGATGGTGTGTTCCACTCCAAGGTGTTCTCCAGGTTGCCTTTCCTGAGCTTCGATCTTCCGGCTCTCGCTTAGTAGTTGTTGGAAACTACGCTGCATTAGGCCTACAAATTGGGTATGGGGTGTAGAGAGATGGTGTGTTCCACTCCAAGGTGTTCTCCAGGTTGCCTTTCCTGAGCTTCGATCTTCCGGCTCTCGTTTAGTAGTTCTTGGAAACTACACTGCATTAGGCCTACAAATTGGGTATGGGGTGTAGAGAGATGGTGTGTTCCACTCCAAGGTGTTCCCCAGGTTGCCTTTCCTGAGCTTCGATCTTCCGGCTCTCGTTTAGTAGTTCTTGGAAACTACACTGCATTAGGCCTACAAATTGGGTATGGGGTGTAGAGAGATGGTGTGTTCCACTCCAAGGTGCTCCCCAGGTTTCCTCGCCAATGCAAGATGACAATAGGCGTCCACGCCCCTAAGACCTATGTCATCACTCTGCCCACGCTCCTTCATTGGCTGAAAAAATGGCGCCAAGAGCATCATACGAAATGCGACTTTGACGTGAAAGTCGCGTACCGCATGGCCGACCCCACACAGGGATCGGGTCGGGTTTCATGAAACCCGACTTTGCCAAAAGTCGGCGACTTTTGAAAATGAACGATCCGTTTCGCTCAACCCTAGTCCAAATAGAAGTGTGGAGGAGTGCCTTACGTGTATATTTTACTGTACTTGCTAATATAGAAATAAACTAGCTGAAGAGCCCGGCGTTGCCTGGGCATAGTAAATATCTGTGGTTAGTTATAGCACCTCACTTCTTTTATTTTCCCATCACGCCTCTCACTTTCCCCTCACATCTCTCATTTTCTCCCTTACACCTCTCATTTTCCTCCTCACACCTCTTATTTTCCCCCTCACTCCTCTCATTCCCCCCTCACTCCTCTCATTCCCCCCTAACACTTGTCATTTCGACCTCACATCTGTCATTTTCCCTTACTCCTCTCATTTTGCACTCACACCTTTTCATTTTCACCTCACACCCCTCATTTTCACCTCACACCTCTCATTTTCCCCTCAGTATATACATGATTGTCATCTCCCTTATATATAGTATACACCTGTATATCATCTCCTGTATATAGTATATACCTGTACGTCATCTCCCCTATAAATAGTATATACCTGCTGTATGTCATCTCCTCCTGTATATTGTATATACCTATGTGTCATCTCCTCCTGTATATAGTATATACCTGTATGTCATCTCTTCTGTATATACAATATAACTGTATGTCATCTCATCCTATATATAGTATATACCTGTATGTCATCTCCTATATATATAGTATATACCTGTATGTCATCTCCCCTGTATATAGTATATACCTGCTGTATGTCATCTCCTCCTCTATATACCTAAGTGTCATCTCCTCTTTTATATAGTATATACCTGTATGTCATCTCCTCCTGTATATAGTATATACGTGTGTCATCTCCTCCTGTATATAGTATATACCTGTAAGTCATCTCCTCCTGTATATATTATATACCTGTGTGTCATCTGCTCATGTATATAGTATATACTTGTGTGTCATCTCCTCCTGTATATAGTATGTACCTGTATGTCATCTCCTCCTGTATATAGTATATATCTGTGTGTCATCTCCTCCTGTATATAGTATATACGTGTGCCATCTCCCCTGTATATAGTATATACCTGTGTGTCATCTCCTCCTGTATATAGTATATACCTGTGTGTAATCTCCTCCTGTATATAGTATATACCTGTGTGTCATCTCCTCCTGTATATAGTATATACCTGTGTGTAATCTCCTCCTGTATATAGTATATACCTGTGTGTCATCTCCCCTGTATATAGTATATACCTGTGTGCCATCTCCCCTATATATAGTATATACCTGTGTGTCATCTTCCCTGTATATAGTATGTACCTGTATGTCATCTCCCCTGTATATAGTATGTACCTGTATGTCATCTCCCCTGTATATAGTATATACCTGTATGTCATCTCCTCCGGTATATAGTATATACCTGTGTGTCATCTCCCCTGTATATAGTATGTATGTGTGTGTCATCTTCCCTGTATATAGTATATACCTGTGTGTCATCTCCTCCTGTGCAGAGTATATATCTGTGTGTCATCTCCTTCTGTATTAGACCTCGTTCACACGTTATTTGGTCAGTATTTTAACTTCAGTATTTGTAAGCTAAATTGGCAGCCTAATAAATCCCCAGCCAACAGGAAGCCCTCCCCCCTGGCAGTTTATATTAGCTCACACACACAGACAGGTCATGTGACTGACAGCTGCCGTATTTCCTATATGGTACAGTTGTTGCTCTTGTAGTTTGTCTGCTTATTATTCAGATTTTTATTTTTGAAGGATAATACCAGACTTGTGTGTGTTTTTAGGGCGAGTTTCATGTGTCAAGTTGTGTGTGTTGAGTTGCGTGTGGCGACATACATGTAGCGACTTTTGTGAGATGAGTTTTGTGTGGCAACATGCGTGTAGCAATTTTTTGTGTGTCGAGTTGCATGTGACAGGTTAGTGTAGCAAGTTGTGTGCAGCAAGTTTTGCGCATGGCGAGTTTTGCGCGTGGCGAGTTTTATGTGTGGTGCATTTTGAGTATGTGTAAGTTTTGTGTGAGGCAACTTTTGCATGTGTTGCAACTTTTGTGCATGTGGCAATTTTTCCGCGTATGCAAGTTTTGCGTGTGGTGAGTTTTCCATGAGGTGAGTTTTGCACGTGGCGAGTTTTGAGCGGCGACTTTTGTGTTTCGACTTTTATGTGGCGAGGTTGGTGTATGTGTGGTGAAATGTGTGCTGAGGGTGGTATATGTGTTCAAGCACGTGGTAGTGTGTGGCGCATTTTGTGTGTGTTCATATCCCCGTGTGTGGTGAGTATCCCATCTCGGGGCCCAACCTTACCAACTGTACGGTATATACTCTTTGGCGCCATCGCTCTCACTCTTTAAGTCCCCCTTGCTCACATCTGGCAGCTGTCAATTTGCCTCCAACACTTTTCCTTTCACTTTTTACCCATTATGTAGATAGGGGCAAAATAGTTTGGTGAATTGGAACACGCGGGGTTAAAATTTCACCTCACAACATAGCCTTGGGGTCCAGACATGTGACTGTGCAAAATTTTGTGGCTGTAACTGCAACGGTGCAGATGCCAATCCTGGACATACACACACACATTCAGCTTTATATATTAGATGAAAAAATGACTTGGGGCTTCCCCTATTTTTAATAACCAGCCAAGAGAAAGCAGACAGCTATGAGCTGGTGTTATTATTTTAAGAGGGGGCCAATACCCAGGGATCTTGCCAATGTATTAATAGAGTAGAATGTTTGGGCACCCCTGGTCAAAATTACTGTTATTGTGAACAGTTAGGCAAGTTGAAGATGAAATTATCTTTAAAAGAGCTAAAGTTAAAGATGACAAATTTCCTTTACATTTTAGCAAAGAAAATATATTTAGTCACTTTTTACATTTTAAAAATTAGAAAAGGGAGAATGGGCTGATGCAAAAGTTTGGGAACCCTTGGAAATTTGTGTACTCAGTAGTGTTGAGCATTCCGATACCGCAAGTATCGGGTATCGGCCGATATTTGCGGTATCGGAATTCCGATACTGAATTCCGATACTTCCCGCGTATCGGATACCGGAATCGGAAGTTCCCAGAATTCAAATTGAACGCAGCAGCCAATGAGGAATGAATGAAAGTGTGGGCACATCCTGTTTAGCATGGTGGGCATGTAAGTACTGGCAAGGCTGGGATTGGCTGCTGAAATGATGTCACTCTGCACTATAAAAAAGCGCTGCCGCCATTTTGCGCTCACTCTGCTTTGATTTCAGTTAGGGACAGGACGCTGTGTTCTAACTGAGGGCCAGTTGAGCTTGCTAATTGCTTTATTTTCCTTTCCAAAGGCTAATTTAGCAAAACGCTGTGTGTTCTTCACTGTTCACCTTGCTCTTGCCTTGCAGCGCTGTTTTAACAGCGTTCTGCAAGGTCTCTGTGTGTGTGTGTGCAGCTCACTCTGTAGTCTGTGTGCAGCCATATACCCGGTTGTATTCAGCTCAGGGGGGGTTCACACTGCCTCACACAGTTGTTCTTTTTTGCTCTTAGTGCAGCCTGCTGCACATTTTTTCTCAAATTTCCTATTAGTGTTTTTCCACCAGTCTCCAGCTCTATTGTGGAAAAACACTACATAGGATAACCTAGAGGAGGGTTTTTGGGCCTTGCAGCGCCGTTTACGGCTGTCTGCACGGTCTCCGTGTGAGCCCAGCTCGCCCTGTAGTCTGTGTGCAGCCATAGCCGGTTGGATTCAGCTCAGGGTTCGTTACTGGCTCATACCTTGAGAAAAATTTTCCTTTTTTTCAAATAGTGCAGCCTGTTTAAAATTTGAAAAAAAAAATTCCTATTAGTGTCTTTCCACTCGTATCCAGCTAAATAGTGGAAAAACACTATATAGGATAACCTAGAGGAGGGTTTTTTGGCCTTGCAGCGCCGTTTACGGCTGTCTGCACGGTCTCCGTGTGAGCCCAGCTCGCCCTGTAGTCTGTGTGCAGCTATAGCCGGTTGGATTCAGTTCAGGGTTCGTTACTGGCTCATACCTTGCGAAAAATTTTCCTTTTTTTTCAAATAGTGCAGCCTGTTTAAAATTTGACAAAAAAAAATCCTATAAGTGTCTTTCCACTCGTATCCAGCTAAATAGTGGAAAAACACTATATAGGATAACCTAGAGGAGGGTTTTTTGGCCTTGCAGCGCCGTTTACGGCTGTCTGCACGGTCTCCGTGTGAGCCCAGCTCGCCCTGTAGTCTGTGTGCAGCCATAGCCGGTTGGATTCAGCTCAGGGTGCGTTACTGCCTCATACCTTGAAAAACAATTTCCTTTTTTTCAAATAGTGCAGCCAGTTTAAAATTTGAAAAAAAAAAATTCCTATTAGTGTCTTTCCACCAGTCTCCAGCTCAATTGTGGAAAAACACTACATAGGATAACCTAGAGGGTTTTTTTGGGGCCTTGCAGCGCCGTTTACGGCTGTCTGCACGGTCTCTGTGTGAGCGCAGCTCGCCCTGTAGTCTGTGTGCAGCCATAGCCGGTTGGATTCAGCTCAGGGTGCGTTACTGCCTCATACCTTGAAAAACAATTTCCTTTTTTTCAAATAGTGCAGCCAGTTTAAAATTTGAAAAAAAAAATTCCTATTAGTGTCTTTCCACTTGTATCCAGCTAAATAGTGGAAAAACACTATATAGGATAACCTAGAGGAGGGTTTTTTGGCCTTGCAGCGCCGTTTACGGCTGTCTCCACGGTCTCCGTGTGATTTAAACTAGCTCTGTAGCCCGATCTGCACCAAAAAAAAAGTTAAGTTCACCAAACACAACTTAACACTTGTGTAGGCCACATTTGAAAAATAATAAAGTTTAGTCCACAATTTACAACATTAGTGTTTCTTACACCTGTTAGGAGGAGCATTACAGGAATAAGCACACTAAGGCCTTAGTACTTTTCTGCTTATCTTTATCTGTCAACCAAGATGAAGAGGGCAGGGAGTAAGGCACGTGGGCGTGGGCGCGGAGCAGGGAGAGGAGCAGGGAGAGGACGTGGTGATTCTGTGCCTGCTGCGGGCGCCGGTGACTCGTCGTCACTCAGTTTCAGCAGGGAACAGTCCTTCATGCGCAGCTTTGTCGGAGAGCGCCGTGCACCGCTGCTGCGTGAAGACCAAATTGAAGCCGTTGTCGGGTGGATGGCAGCTAACGCCTCGGCATCGACTTCAGTTAGTGCCACATCCTCTCAGGCACAGAGCACTGGAGAGCAGCCATCTGTCTCTTCACCACCTGCCAAATTGGCCAGGCAGTCAGAGAGCCCAGGACAGGAGCCGTCTCTACTTCTGTTCTCTGAATCTCTTGGCTTGGAAACAGGGGGCCAGCCAAGCAGCATTGGAGAAATGGAAGAAAAGGCAGTGTGCAGTGATGCCCAACACCTTTTTCTCTCTGACTCTGAAGAGGCAGGTGGGCCAGTGCCTCCAGTGACCACAGCGCAGTACGCATCTGATGATGAAACTCAGGTGCCGCTTTCTCGTGCGTACTGTGCTGCTGAGACTACCCAGGAGGAGCAGTTGGTGGCAGAGGGTAGTGGAGATGATGAGGTCCTTGACCCATCGTGGCGTGAGGAACAGGAAGGTGGTGGGAGCAGCTCAGAGGAAGAGCTTCCTCTTACGGGCCAAAGAGGGAGAGGGAGGGGGAAGACTGCGGAGCCTGTAGCCTCCACTTTGGCACCCGTTAGGAGCCTGTCTCTTTCCAAAGCCAAAAAGGGCGCTCCCAAGACTTGCAGTGCCTGGTCCTTTTTTGACACAGTTGCAGATGACATTTGTTTTGTCAAATGCAAGCTGTGTCATCATAAAGTAAAAAGAGGGAAAAATGTCAGCAACCTCAATACCACAAATATGTGGAAACATGTGCGGACCAGGCACGCGGTGGAGTTACAGAAACACACTGAAGATGTAGGCCAACCAACAGCGGCAGCTACCACCTCTTCAGCTCGTGTTGCCTCTTCCTCCAGCTCACGCACAGCTAGTTTGGCTTCCTCCCAGAGACCTTGTGTAATTCCACCCACAGCACCACCTTCCCAGTCATCCTCACACTCCCAGTCTACTCTACAGCCATCAGTAGTACAGGCATGGGAGAAAAGGCGGGCATTCTCGGCCAACCACCCCCGAGCACAGGCTCTGAATGCAGGCATTGCCAAACTGTTGTCCCTGGAAATGCTCTCGTTCAGGCTGGTGGAGACTGACAGCTTCCGTGACTTGATGGCATTGGCAGTCCCACAGTACAAGGTGCCCAGCCGCTTTTACTTCAGCAGGCAGGCTGTCCCTGCCCTGCACAGGCATGTTGAGGCAAACATAAAACATGCGCTACTGAACGCCGTCAGTAGCAAGGTCCACCTCACCACCGATGCGTGGACCAGTCAGCATGGACAGGGGCGATATGTTTCCCTCACTGCCCATTGGGTTAATGTTGTTGAGCCAGGTACAGATCGTGCGAGTGGCGCAGGACGTGTCCTGCCCACTCCAAGGATTGCAGGAATCCAGTCTGTACGCATCGACTCCTCCTCTTACACCAGTTCCTCTGATTCCTCTCTGCAGGATCCGTCACAGTCCACCTCCACATGGACCCGTGAACGTTTACCTATGACCGACATGAGCACAGCCGTGGCCAAACGTCAGCAGGCCGTCTTGAAACTAGTTTCATTGGGGCATCGAAGCCACACAGCGCAGGAGCTCTGGAATGCCATAAAGCAGGAGAGCGATGTGTGGTTACTGCCAGCGAATCTCCAGCCAGGCATGGTAGTGTGTGACAATGGCCGAAATCTGGTGGCAGCTTTGGCCCTTGGCAACCTCACTCACATCCCATGTCTGGCACATGTGCTCAATTTGGTTGTGCAGAGTTTTCTGAGGGACTATCCGGATCTTGATGCCCTGCTGCACAAGGTCCGCCTAGAGTGTGCTCACTTGCGGCGTTCCAGCTTGGCCAGATCCCGCATTGCTGCTCTGCAGCGCCGATTCCGCCTTCCGGAACACCGCATCATATGTGACCTACCTACCCGGTGGAATTCCACGTTACATATGTTGGAGCGGTTGTGTGAGCAGCAGCAAGCAGTTATGGAGTACCAGCTGCATCAGGCACAAAGAAGTCGCAGTCAGCGCCGATCAGACTTCACAACCACAGAGTGGGCCACTATGAAGGACGTCTGCCAGGTTTTGCGTCCTTTTGATTATTCCACGCGGATGGCAAGTGCAGATGATGCACTAGTCAGCATGACTGTCCCCCTTATCTGCCTGCTTCAGCAAACTTTGCAAGGGTTAAGGGATGATGTGGTGGAAGAGGTGGAGGATGAGGAGTCACCTTTTCCATCAGCTTCTGGAGAGTCAGCGCCACGTGGTTCCTCACAAAGGGGTACGCAGGGGCCAATTTGTGAGGAGGATGAGGAGGAGTCAATGGAGGAGGAAGAGCTCCGTCCAGAGGAGGGAGCGACACAATTGTCCAGTGGTCAGTGTGTACAGCGAGGGTGGGGTGATGACGAGCGGGCAGAGATCATGTCTCAAGCAGGGGACAGCGTTTCTGGGCCAGTTGGCACTCTGCAGCACATGGTGGATTTCATGCTGCAGTGCCTGAGAAACGACCGCCGCATCGACCACATTCTCAACATGCCTGATTATTGGGTGTTCACCCTCCTCGATCCTCGCTACCAGGACAACGTCCAAAACCTCATCCCTGCGTTGACCCGGGAGCGTAAATTGCGGGAGTACCACGACACACTGGTGAATTCCATCATCTTCTCCTGTCCAACTGAGAGGAGTGCTGCTAGTGCTTTACAAAGCAGCTCAGTGCGTCGAGGCAGTGGGGGAGGCTCTGCCCAAAGAGGGAGCAGAAGCAGTGCCTCTGCCCAAGGCAAGCCCAGTATGGCACAACTCTGGCACACTTTTGTGTGCCCGCCCCAAATGTCTACACCATCACCGGCGGCTCCAGTCAGCAGGAGGCAACGGTTCCGTCAGATGGTGACAGACTACATGGCTTGCCCTCTTACTGTACTCCCAGACGGCTCTTCCCCGTTCAAGTTTTGGGTCTCTAAGCTGGATACATGGCCAGAGCTAAGCCAGTATGCATTGGAGGTGCTGGCTTGCCCTGCGGCTAGTGTCTTATCGGAACGTGTCTTTAGTGCCGCAGGTGGTGTACTAACAGACCGTCGCATGCGACTATCCTCCGATAACGTTGACCGGCTTACTTTCCTGAAAATGAACCAGGCCTGGATCTCGCAGGAATTTGCCACTCCTCTGCCTGATTAAGTAATTGGGTGTCATCCAGGTCTCCTGCTGTGTTCATCTTTCTACCACCTGAACTGCTATTCCTGGGCTCCAACACCGCCAGTTGCGGCTCAGAAGTGCAGGCTGCACAGTAAAAACATACGACCCAGTGTTATTGGGTTTCAGTAACGTCAGCTGATCCCCAGCTGTGTAGCCGGCAATGTGTCCTGCGACCGCCACGCTGGCACAACAACCTAAATGTAAGGGAACCTTTACCCCCCCCCCCCCCGTCGTTTGTTACTGAAAGAGCCATCTTGTGCAGCAGTAATGCTGCACAAGGAAAAAGTAGCTTTTTTTTTTTAGCTCTTTGCACACGCAGAACTTAACACTTATAAAATGTGTTCACTGATACCGTTATACCGTCCCGGAGCTGGGACTTTCCTTCGTAATGTGACGCAGCACAGCCGTCATTCCTACCCCCTTGGTGCCATGCGCTGCCTCCTCAGCGTTGTTTTAAGCTGTCACGGAGCCTGCGCTGTTCTGTTATCCCTTGGGCATGCCCTATTTGCGCTGCCTGTCTTCTGACATAATTTGGTGTCAGGCTGGCTGCGCCTGTGCGGCCACGGTGCCCGAGATCCCGCCTCGCAGTGTCTTCTGATTGAGTCACACTGCGGGCCTGGGATCCATGGGCATGCGCAGTGCATATCTTCCCCTCGGGCTCTCGCTCATTTCCCTCCGCCTTCTTTAGACTGTGCGCCGTCAGCTGATCCCTAGCATGCCACGGCCGTGACACCGCACAGTCTGAAGAAGAGGGAAGGAGGGGAGTGAGAGTCGAGGTTATGCACTGTGCATGCCCATGGTTCCAAGGCCCGCAGTGGGATTACGTTAGATGAGACTGCGAGGTGGGATCTGGAGCAGCGTGGACGCACAGGCACTGACAGCCTGACACCAAATTATGTCAGAAGACAGGCAGCGCTAATTGGGCATGGCCAAGGGCTAACAGAACAGCGCAGGCTCCGTGACAGCTTAAAACAACGCTGAGGAGGCAGCGCACGGCATCAAGGGGATAGGAATGACAGCTGTGCTGTGTCCCATTACGAAGGAAATTCGCACCTCCGGAACGGTTTAACGGTATAAAGGGACACATTTTTAGTGTTTACTTCGGTGTTTGCAAGGAGCATAATTAAAAGAGCAACCTTTTCCTTTTGCATCCTTAGTGCTGCACAACATGGCTCTTTCAGCTACAAACGTCTTGGGGGGGGGTTAAAGGTTTCCTTTCAACTTGCTCCAATCAGGCTTCGGCCTACACTCTGTTCCTCTGCTCCTCCTGCTGTCCCTGGGCTCTAACACCGCCAGTTGGTGCCTGGAAGTGCTGTGTGCACAGTCAACAGTCGCTCCTCTGTTATTGGGGTTCAGTAACGTCAGCTGATCCCCAGCTGTGTGTGCGGCAATACCTCCAATCTGCTCCTCCTGCTGTCCCTGGGCTCTAACACCGCCAGTTGGTGCCTGGAAGTGCTGTGTGCACAGTCAACAGTCGCTCCTCTGTTATTGGGGTTCAGTAACGTCAGCTGATCCCCAGCTGTGTGTGCGGCAATACCTCCAATCTGCTCCTCCTGCTGTCCCTGGGCTCTAACACCGCCAGTTGGTGCCTGGAAGTGCTGTGTGCACAGTCAACAGTCGCTCCTCTGTTATTGGGGTTCAGTAACGTCAGCTGATCCCCAGCTGTGTATCCGGCAACGTGTCATGCGACCGCCACGCTGGCACAACTAAAATGTAAGGGGACCTGTCCCCCCCCCCCCTAGGCGTTTGTTACTGAAAGAGCCACCATGTGCAGCACTAATACTGCACAAGGGAAAGGTCGCTCTTGAAATTATGCTCCTTGCAAACGCTGAACTACACACTCATGTAATGTGTCCCCTCACACCGTCCAACCGTCCCGGAGGTGGGACTTTCCTTTGTAATGTGACGCAGCACAGCCGTCATTGCTACCCCCTTGGCACCGTGCGCTGCCTCCTTAGCGTTGTTTGATTCCGTCATGGACCCTGCGCTGTTATGTTATCCCTTGGCCATGCACAGTTTGCGCTGCCCGTCCTCTGACATCATTTGTTGTCGTCCTGGCTGCGCCTGTGCGTCCACGCTGCCCGAAATCACACCTCGCAGTGTCGTCTAATGTGATCCCACAGTGGGCCTGGTATCCATGGCCATGCGCAGTGCATATACTAGCCTCTCACTCCCCTTCTTCACGCTTCTTCAGACTAGGCGGCGTCAGCTGATCCCTAATAGCATGCCACGGCCGTGACGCCGCACAGTCTGAAGAAGCAGGAAGGAGGTGAGTGAGAGGCGATGATATGCACTGCGCATGCCCATGGATCCCTGGCCCGCAGTGGGACTACATTAGATGACACTGCAAGGTTGGATCTCGGGCAGCTTGGACGCACAGGCACTGCCAGCCTGACACCTACATGATGTCAGAAGACGGGCACCGCTAACTGTGCATGGCCAAGGGATAACATTACAGCGCGGGCTCCGTGACAGAACCAAACAACGTTGAGGAGGTGGCGCCCGGCACCAAGGGGGTTGGAATGACGGCTGTGCTGTGTCACATTACAAAGGAAAGTCCCACTTCCGGGATGGTTTGACGGTGTGAGGGGACACATTATATGAGTGTGTACTTCAGCGTTTGCAAGGAGCATAATTTTCGGAACAACCATTTTCCATGTGCAGTATTACTGCTGTACAAGATGGCTCTTTCAGCAACAAATGCCTGGGGGGGGGGTTAAAGGTTCCCTTTCAACTTGCTCCACTGCAGGCTTCGGCCTACACTCTGCTCCTCTTTGATTCCCTGGGTTTCAACACTGTCAGTTGCCACCTGGAAGTGTTGTCTACACAGAAAAAACACTAGGTGATGTGTCAGTGGGGTTCAGCACCGCCAGCTGTTCCCCTGCTGTGTAGTCGGCAACGTGTCCAGCACAAGCCACGCTGGCACAACAGAACAAAAGCTGCCACCAGTGCAGGCTTCGGCCTACACTCTGCTCCTCTCCTCCTCCTGCTGACCCTGGGCTCAAACACCGCTAGTTTTTGCCCGGAAGTGCTAGCTGCACAGAGAAAAACACCAGCCAATGTGTTAGTGGGGTTCAGCAACGCCAGCTGTTCCCCTGCTGTGTAGCCGGCAACATGACCTGCAAACGCCATGCAGGCACAGGAACTGAAATTAAAAGGGAACCTGGCCCCACCCCCCCAGGTGTTTCTATGTATAACAGCCACCTAGTACAGCAGTACTGCTGCATTTGTACAAGGTGGCTGACTTTTTCTCCTTGCCCACGTGGAACTCAACACGTACAAAATGTGTCTCATTGAGACCATTCCACTGTCCCTGAGGTGTGACTTTCCTTTGTAATGATACGCAGCACCCCCCTTGGTAGCGTTTCCCGTCTTTTGTCATCATGGTTAGCTGGCTGCGCCTGTGCATCCGCCCTGCTAGAAACAACGCCCCTCGTTGTCATATTTATTTTGTCAGCGAGGGTGTGGTTTATGGGCATGAGCAGTGCATATGTTCGCCTGTCTTAACTCATCTCCTTCCGCCTTCTTCAGACTGTGCGGCCTCCTGGCCGTGGTAGGCGATAAGGGATCAGCTGAGGCCGCCCAGTCTGGAGCAGGTGTAAGGACATGTGTAAGCGGCAAACCTATTTACTGCACAAGGCCACGAATCCCAGCCACGCAGTGTGATTTTTTGAAAACACACTGTGGGTCTGGGATTCATGTCCATCGCTAACCGCAACGGCCGACATGAAATGAGGTCAGAAGACAGGAAGCGCTCACAGCGCATGGCCAAGGGATCACAATAGCGCAGACTCCTGTACAGCAAATAACAATGCTCAGGAATCTGCGCCCAGTACCTAGGTGAAAATTTTGACACCTGTGCTGCGTCTCGTTAAAAAGACAAGTCACGCCTCCACAACTGTTTGACAGTATAATGGGCTAAATAGTGTACGTGTTTTAGTCAGCGTGTGCAAGGAGCAAAACAAATAGAGCAACCTTTTACTTGTGCAGCATTAATGCTGCACAAGGTGTGGCTCTTGTACCTTGCAACACCTGAGGGGGGTTAAAGGTAACCTTTGAAATTGGTTCAACTAGGCTTCGGCCTACACTCTGCTCCTCTACTCCTCCTGCTGACCCTGGGCTCAAACACCGCTAGTTTTTGCCCGGAACTGCTAGCTGCACAGAGAAAAACACCAGCCAATTTGTTAGTGGGGTTCAGCACCGCCAGCTGTTCCCCTGCTGTGTAGTCGGCAACGTGTCCAGCACAAGCCACGCTGGCACAACAGAACAAAAGCTGCCACCAGTGCAGGCTTCGGCCTACACTTTGCTCCTCTCCTCCTCCTCCTGCTGACCCTGGGCTCAAACACCGCTAGTTTTTGCCCGGAAATGCTAGCTGCACAGAGAAAAACACCAGCCAATGTGTTAGTGGGGTTCAGCACCGCCAGCTGTTCCCCCGCTGTGTAGCCGGCATCGTGTCCAGCACAAGCCACGCTGGCACAACCGACCAAAAGCTGCCACCAGTGCAGGCTTCGGCCTACACTTTGCTCCTCTCCTCCTCCTCCTGCTGACCCTGGGCTCTAACACCGCTAGTTTTTGCCCGGACATGCAATCTGCACAGAGAAAAACACCAGTCAATGTGTCAGTGGGGTTCAGCAACGCCAGCTGTTCCCCTGCTGTGTAGCTTGCAACGTGACCTGCAAACGCCACGCAGGCACATGAACTGAAATTGAAGGGAGCCTGCCCCCCACCCACAGGTGTTTCTATGTATAACAGCCACCTTGTACAGCAGTACTGCTGCATTTGTACAAGGTGGCTGACTTTTTCTCCTTGCCCACGTGGAACTCAACACGTACAAAATGTGTCTCATTAGAGACCATTACAATGTCCCTGAGGTGTGACTTTCCTTTGTAATGACACGCAGCACCACCCTTGTTAGCGCTGCCCGTCTTTTTACATCATTGGTTAGCTGGCTGCGCCTGTGCATCTCCCCTGCTCGAAACAACGCCCCTCGGTGTCTTATTTTTTTGGACAGCGAGGGTGTGATTGATGGGCATGTGCAGTGCATATGTTTGCCTGTGTTCACTCATCTCCTTCCGCCTTCTTCAGACTGGGTGTCCTCATGGCCGCGGCAGGCGATAAGGGATCAGATGAGGCCGCCCAGTCTGAAGCAGGTGTAAGGACATGTGTGAGCGGCAAACATATTTAGTGCACCAGGGCACGAATCCCAGCACCGCAGTGTGATTTTTTAAAAACACACTGTGGGTCTGGGATTCATGTCCATCGCTAACCGCAACGGCCAACATGAAATGAGGTCATAAGACAGGAAGCGCTCACAGCGCATGGCCAAAGGATCACAAGAGCGCAGACTCCTGTACAGCAACTAACAACGCTCAGGAAGCTGCGCCCATGCAAAAAGGTGTTGTTTTCGACACCTGTGCTGCTTTTCTTTAAAAAGACAAGTCACGCCTCCACTACTGATTAACAGTATAATGGGCTAAATAGTCTACGTGTTGCATTCAGCTTGTGCAAGTAGACAAATTAATAGAGCAACCTTTTACTTGTGCAGCATTAATGCTGCAGAAGGAGTGGCTCTTGTACTTTGTAACACCTGAGGGGGGGTTAAAGGTAACCTTTGAAATTGGTTCAACTAGGCTTCGGCCTACACTCTGCTCCTCTCCTCCTCCTGCTGACCCTGGGCTCTAACAACGCTAGTTTTTGCCCGGAAATGCTAGCTGCACAGAGAAAAACACCAGCCAATGTGTTAGTGGGGTTCAGCACCGCCAGCTGTTCCCCCGCTGTGTAGCCGGCATCGTGTCCAGCACAAGCCACGCTGGCACAACCGACCAAAAGCTGCCACCAGTGCAGGCTTCGGCCTACACTTTGCTCCTCTCCTCCTCCTCCTGCTGACCCTGGGCTCTAACACCGCTAGTTTTTGCCCGGACATGCAATCTGCACAGAGAAAAACACCAGTCAATGTGTCAGTGGGGTTCAGCAACGCCAGCTGTTCCCCTGCTGTGTAGCTTGCAACGTGACCTGCAAACGCCACGCAGGCACATGAACTGAAATTGAAGGGAGCCTGCCCCCCACCCACAGGTGTTTCTATGTATAACAGCCACCTTGTACAGCAGTACTGCTGCATTTGTACAAGGTGGCTGACTTTTTCTCCTTGCCCACGTGGAACTCAACACGTACAAAATGTGTCTCATTAGAGACCATTACAATGTCCCTGAGGTGTGACTTTCCTTTGTAATGACACGCAGCACCACCCTTGTTAGCGCTGCCCGTCTTTTGACATCATTGGTTAGCTGGCTGCGCCTGTGCATCTTCCCTGCTCGAAACAACGCCCCACGGTGTCTTATTTTTTTGGACAGCGAGGGTGTGATTGATGGGCATGTGCAGTGGATATGTTTGCCTGTGTTCACTCATCTCCTTCCGCCTTCTTCAGACTGGGTGTCCTCATGGCCGCGGCAGGCGATAAGGGATCAGATGAGGCCGCCCAGTCTGAAGCAGGTGTAAGGACATGTGTGAGCGGCAAACATATTTAGTGCACCAGGGCACGAATCCCAGCACCGCAGTGTGATTTTTTAAAAACACACTGTGGGTCTGGGATTCATGTCCATCGCTAACCGCAACGGCCAACATGAAATGAGGTCATAAGACAGGAAGCGCTCACAGCGCATGGCCAAAGGATCACAAGAGCGCAGACTCCTGTACAGCAACTAACAACGCTCAGGAAGCTGCGCCCATGCAAAAAGGTGTTGTTTTTGATACCTGTGCTGCTTTTCTTTAAAAAGACAAGTCACGCCTCCACTACTGATTAACAGTATAATGGGCTAAATAGTCTACGTGTTGCATTCAGCTTGTGCAAGTAGAAAAATTAATAGAGCAACCTTTTACTTGTGCAGCATTAATGCTGCAGAAGGAGTGGCTCTTGTACTTTGTAACACCTGAGGGGGGGTTAAAGGTAACCTTTGAAATTGGTTCAACTAGGCTTCGGCCTACACTCTGCTCCTCTCCTCCTCCTGCTGACCCTGGGCTCTAACAACGCTAGTTTTTGCCCGGAAATGCTAGCTGCACAGAGAAAAACACCAGCCAATGTATTAGTGGGGTTCAGCACCGCCAGCTGTTCCCCCGCTGTGTAGCCGGCATCGTGTCCAGCACAAGCCACGCTGGCACAACCGACCAAAAGCTGCCACCAGTGCAGGCTTCGGCCTACACTTTGCTCCTCTCCTCCTCCTCCTGCTGACCCTGGGCTCTAACACCGCTAGTTTTTGCCCGGACATGCAATCTGCACAGAGAAAAACACCAGTCAATGTGTCAGTGGGGTTCAGCAACGCCAGCTGTTCCCCTGCTGTGTAGCTTGCAACGTGACCTGCAAACGCCACGCAGGCACATGAACTGAAATTGAAGGGAGCCTGCCCCCCACCCACAGGTGTTTCTATGTATAACAGCCACCTTGTACAGCAGTACTGCTGCATTTGTACAAGGTGGCTGACTTTTTCTCCTTGCCCACGTGGAACTCAACACGTACAAAATGTGTCTCATTAGAAACCATTACAATGTCCCTGAGGTGTGACTTTCCTTTGTAATGACACGCAGCACCACCCTTGTTAGCGCTGCCCGTCTTTTGACATCATTGGTTAGCTGGCTGCGCCTGTGCATCTCCCCTGCTCGAAACAACGCCCCGCGGTGTCTTATTTTTTTGGACAGCGAGGGTGTGATTGATGGGCATGTGCAGTGGATATGTTTGCCTGTGTTCACTCATCTCCTTCCGCCTTCTTCAGACTGGGTGTCCTCATGGCCGCGGCAGGCGATAAGGGATCAGATGAGGCCGCCCAGTCTGAAGCAGGTGTAAGGACATGTGTGAGCGGCAAACATATTTAGTGCACCAGGGCACGAATCCCAGCACCGCAGTGTGATTTTTTAAAAACACACTGTGGGTCTGGGATTCATGTCCATCGCTAACCGCAACGGCCAACATGAAATGAGGTCATAAGACAGGAAGCGCTCACAGCGCATGGCCAAAGGATCACAAGAGCGCAGACTCCTGTACAGCAACTAACAACGCTCAGGAAGCTGCGCCCATGCAAAAAGGTGTTGTTTTCGACACCTGTGCTGCTTTTCTTTAAAAAGACAAGTCACGCCTCCACTACTGATTAACAGTATAATGGGCTAAATAGTCTACGTGTTGCATTCAGCTTGTGCAAGTAGAAAAATTAATAGAGCAACCTTTTACTTGTGCAGCATTAATGCTGCAGAAGGAGTGGCTCTTTTACTTTGTAACACCTGAGGGGGGTTAAAGGTAACCTTTGAAATTGATTCAACTAGGCTTCGGCCTACACTCTGCTCCTCTCCTCCTCCTGCTGACCCTGGGCTCTAACAACGCTAGTTTTTGCCCGGAAATGCTAGCTGCACAGAGAAAAACACCAGCCAATGTGTTAGTGGGGTTCAGCACCGCCAGCTGTTCCCCCGCTGTGTAGCCGGCATCGTGTCCAGCACAAGCCACGCTGGCACAACCGACCAAAAGCTGCCACCAGTGCAGGCTTCGGCCTACACTTTGCTCCTCTCCTCCTCCTCCTGCTGACCTTGGGCTCAAACACCGCTAGTTTTTGCCCGGAAATGCTAGCTGCACAGAGAAAAACACCAGCCAATGTGTTAGTGGGGTTCAGCACCGCCAGCTGTTCCCCTGCTGTGCAGCTTGCAACGTGACCTGCAAACGCCACGCAGGCACATGAACTGAAATTGAAGGGAGCCTGGCCCCCACCCCCAGGTGTTTCTATGTATAACAGCCACCTTGTACAGCAGTACTGCTGCATTTGTACAAGGTGGCTGATGTTTTCTCCTTGCCCACGTGGAACTCAACACGTACAAAATGTGTCTCTTTGAGACCATTCCACTGTCCCTGAGGTGTGACTTTCCTTTCTAGTGATACGCAGCACCCCCCTTGGTAGCGCTTCCCGTCTTCTGACATCATTGGTTGGCTACTTGCGCCTGTTCGTCCGCCCTGCCTGAATAAAATGCTCCTCGTTGTCTTAATTATTTTGACTGCGAGGGTGTGATTGATGGGCACGAGCAGTGCATATCTTCGCCTGTCTTAACTCATCTCCTTCCGCCTTCTTCAGACTGTGCAGCCTCATGGCCGCGGCATGCGAGAAGGGATCAGCAGAGGCCGCCCAGTCTGAAGCAGGTGTAAGGACGTGTGTGAGCGGCCAAAATATTTACTGCTCAAGGCCACGAATCCCAGCACCGCAGTGTGGCTTTATGAAAAGACACTGGGGGTCTGGGATTTATGGCCATCGTTAACCGCACGGGCCAACATGAAATGATGTCATAAGATGGGCAGCGCTAACAGGGCATTGCCAAGGGATAACACAAGAGCGCAGACTCCTGTACAGCAAATAACAACGCTCAGGAAGCTGCGCCAAGCACCAAGGCGTTATTTTGGACACCTGTGCTGCGTCTCATCAAAAAACCAAGTCACGCATCCACTACAGTTTGACTGTAGAATGGGGTAAATTGTGTATGTCTTTCATTCAGCGTGTGCAAGTAGACAAATTAATAGAGCAACCTTTCACTTGTGCAGCATTAATACTGCACAAGGTGTGTCTCTTGTACTTTGTAACACCTGAGGGGGGGGTTAAAGGTTTCCTTTGAAATTGGTTCAACTAGGCTTCGGCCTACACTCTGCTCCTCTCCTCCTCCTCCTTCTTCAACACGGGCTCTAACATCGCTAGTTTTTGCCCGCAAGTGCTAGCTGCACAGAGAAAAACACACGCCATTGTGTTAGTGGGGTTCAGCAACGCCAGCTGTTCCCCCAGTGTGTAGCCGGCAAAGTGTCCTGCAAACGCAACGCAGACACAAAGATGCCTCCAGTGCAGGCTTCGGCCTACACTCATCTCCCCCTGCTTACCCTTTGCTCCAACACCGCTAGTTGGGGCTCTAGGAAGACAATCTTTAATAGGCAAGGCAACGCATCTGGGTTCCAGCACCGCCAGCTGGTTCTCGGCAGTGTTCTTGTCACAGGTACTCCCTCGTGCCAAGCCTGGTTTCAGCACCGTCAGCTGTTTCCGGGTTGTGTCAACTTCACTGAGACGCCTATGCTTGCCTCGTCGTGGTGCGGTCGAGTTAGCCAACTCCAGGGTGCCTCCAGTTTAGGAGCTTCCTATGTGGGCTGCGTGAACTGGTAGTCAAGGCTGGTTCTGTAGTGCCAGTAGGCCCAGCTCCCCCTGTAGGACTGTTGGGGTTCGGTAACTGCGGCTGCCTCGCGGCCTAGCTGTTCTCTCCTCTCCTGTGGGCCTTGGGGTCCACCACCTGGTTCCAGCACCGTCAGCTGGTTCTGGGCCGAGCCTTTGGCTTAGGTGCCTCCTCCTGGGTATCCGAGTTCCGCCAACGCCAGGCGGTCCTTGGTAGTGCTTTTAAGCGCGGGCACCTACAGCTTAGTAACCGGGTTCCAGCACCGTCAGCTAGTCCTCGGTCGTGCCATTGGCTCTTGCACACTGGGGCAACGCATCCGGGTTCCAGCACCGCCAGCTGGTTCTCGGCAGTGTTTTCGTCACAGGTACTCCCTCGTGCCAAACCTGGTTTCAGCACCGTCAGCTGTTTCCGGGTTGTGTCAAGCTCACTGAGACACCTATGCTTGCCTCGTCGTGGTGCGGTCGGGTTAGCCAACTCCAGGGTGCCTCCAGTTTAGGAGCTTCCTATGTGGGCTGCGTGAACTGGTAGTCAAGGCTGGTTCTGTAGTGCCAGTAGGCCCAGCTCCCCCTGTAGGACTGTTGGGGTTCGGTAACTACGGCTGCCTCGCGGCCTAGCTGTTCTCTCCTCTCCTGTGGGCCTTGGGGTTCACCACCTGGTTCCAGCACCGTCAGCTGGTTCCGGGCCGAGCCTTTGGCTTAGGTGCCTCCTCCTGGGTATCCGAGTTCCGCCAACGCCAGGCGGTCCTTGGTAGTGCTTTTAAGCGCGGGCACCTACAGCTTAGTAACCGGGTTCCAGCACCGTCAGCTAGTCCTCGGTCGTGCCATTGGCTCTTGCACACTGGGGCAACGCATCCGGGTTCCAGCACCGCCAGCTGGTTCTCGGCAATGTTTTTGTCACAGGTACTCCCTCGTGCCAAACCTGGTTTCAGCACCGTCAGCTGTTTCCGGGTTGTGTCAAGCTCACTGAGACACCTATGCTTGCCTCGTCGTGGTGCGGTCGGGTTAGCCAACTCCAGGGTGCCTCCAGTTTAGGAGCTTCCTATGTGGGCTGCGTGAACTGGTAGTCAAGGCTGGTTCTGTAGTGCCAGTAGGCCCAGCTCCCCCTGTAGGACTGTTGGGGTTCGGTAACTGCGGCTGCCTCGCGGCCTAGCTGTTCTCTCCTCTCCTGTGGGCCTTGGGGTCCACCACCTGGTTCCAGCACCGTCAGCTGGTTCCGGGCCGAGCCTTTGGCTTAGGTGCCTCCTCCTGGGTATCCGAGTTCCGCCAACGCCAGGCGGTCCTTGGTAGTGCTTTTAAGCGCGGGCACCTACAGCTTAGTAACCGGGTTCCAGCACCGTCAGCTAGTCCTCGGTCGTGCCATTGGCTCTTGCACACTGGGGCAACGCATCCGGGTTCCAGCACCGCCAGCTGGTTCTCGGCAGTGTTTTTGTCACAGGTACTCCCTCGTGCCAAACCTGGTTTCAGCACCGTCAGCTGTTTCCGGGTTGTGTCAAGCTCACTGAGACACCTATGCTTGCCTCGTCGTGGTGCGGTCGGGTTAGCCAACTCCAGGGTGCCTCCAGTTTAGGAGCTTCCTATGTGGGCTGCGTGAACTGGTAGTCAAGGCTGGTTCTGTAGTGCCAGTAGGCCCAGCTCCCCCTGTAGGACTGTTGGGGTTCGGTAACTGCGGCTGCCTCGCGGCCTAGCTGTTCTCTCCTCTCCTGTGGGCCTTGGGGTCCACCACCTGGTTCCAGCACCGTCAGCTGGTTCCGGGCCGAGCCTTTGGCTTAGGTGCCTCCTCCTGGGTATCCGAGTTCCGCCAACGCCAGGCGGTCCTTGGTAGTGCTTTTAAGCGCGGGCACCTACAGCTTAGTAACCGGGTTCCAGCACCGTCAGCTAGTCCTCGGTCGTGCCATTGGCTCTTGCACACTGGGGCAACGCATCCGGGTTCCAGCACCGCCAGCTGGTTCTCGGCAGTGTTCTTGTCACAGGTACTCCCTCGTGCCAAGTCTGGTTTCAGCACCGTCAGCTGTTTCCGGGTTGTGTCAACTTCACTGAGACGCCTATGCTTGCCCCGTCGTGGTGCGGTCGAGTTAGCCAACTCCAGGGTGCCTCCAGTTTAGGAGCTTCCTATGTGGGCTGCGTGAACTGGTAGTCAAGGCTGGTTCTGTAGTGCCAGTAGGCCCAGCTCCCCCTGTAGGACTGTTGGGGTTCGGTAACTGCGGCTGCCTCGCGGCCTAGCTGTTCTCTCCTCTCCTGTGGGCCTTGGGGTTCACCACCTGGTTCCAGCACCATCAGCTGGTTCCGGGCCGAGCCTTTGGCTTAGGTGCCTCCTCCTGGGTATCCGAGTTCCGCCAACGCCAGGCGGTCCTTGGTAGTGCTTTTAAGCGCGGGCACCTACAGCTTAGTAACCGGGTTCCAGCACCGTCAGCTAGTCCTCGGTCGTGCCATTGGCTCTTGCACACTGGGGCAACGCATCCGGGTTCCAGCACCGCCAGCTGGTTCTCGGCAGTGTTTTTGTCACAGGTACTCCCTCGTGCCAAACCTGGTTTCAGCACCGTCAGCTGTTTCCGGGTTGTGTCAAGCTCACTGAGACACCTATGCTTGCCTCGTCGTGGTGCGGTCGGGTTAGCCAACTCCAGGGTGCCTCCAGTTTAGGAGCTTCCTATGTGGGCTGCGTGAACTGGTAGTCAAGGCTGGTTCTGTAGTGCCAGTAGGCCCAGCTCCCCCTGTAGGACTGTTGGGGTTCGGTAACTGCGGCTGCCTCGCGGCCTAGCTGTTCTCTCCTCTCCTGTGGGCCTTGGGGTCCACCACCTGGTTCCAGCACCGTCAGCTGGTTCTCGGCAGTGTCTTTTGCTCTTGTACCTTCTGCTCCCCATCCTGGTTCCAGTACCGTCAGCTGGTTCCGGGCAGAGCCTTTGGCTTAGGTGCCTCCTTCTGGGTATCCAAGTTCCACCAACGTCAGGTGGTCCTTGGTAGTGCTTTCAGGCACGGGTACCTCCTGCTTAGTAACCGGGTTCCAGTAACGTCAGCTGGTCCTTGGTAGTTCCATTGGCTCTTGGACCTTCGGCTACCCATCCGGGTTCCAGTACCGTCAGCTGGTTCTCGGCAGTGTCTTTTGCTCTTGTACCTTCTGCTCCCCATCCTGGTTCCAGTAACGTCAGCTGGTTCCGGGCAGAGCCTTTGGCTTAGGTGCCTCCTTCTGGGTATCCGAGTTCCGCGAACGTCAGGCGGTCCTTGGTAGTGCTTTTTAGCACGGGTACCTCCTGCTTAGTAACCGGGTTCCAGTAACGTCAGCTGGTCCTCGGTAGTTCCATAGGCTCTTGAACCTTCGGGTAGCCATCCGAGTTCCAGTTCCATCAGCTGGTTCTTGGCATTTTCTCAGCCTTCTTGTACCTTCTGCTACATTTCCAAGTTGAAGACCCTAACGTCGACGACCCGGAAGACCACCCCGATGACGACGACCCGGAAGACCACCCCGATGACGACGACGACGACGGCGGAGACGACGACGGCGGAGACGACGACGGCTGAGACGACGACGGCGGAGATGACGACACTGGAGACGACGACCCTGGAGACGACAACATGGAAGACCGAGAAGCAGAAGAACAAGAGGCTGCAGAACAAAGAGCAGAAGAACATTAAGCATAAGACTTAATATCAGAGCAAAAGATATTATCTCAATTATATGCAGAAGAAGACTAAGCAGTGTATGGGGGTGAGTCCGTTCCTCCTCGTGGTGCCCCTGGATAAAGCCTGATGCTGCAGGCCAAACTGAACGCGGACAAATGTAACTTTTGTGACTGGCAGAACGGAAGGTGTAATCTTCCAACTTTTATAGATAACAACTACGGGAATGCCTGTCACAAATGAGAATATGATGAAGAAGTAGAATAGGAAGAATAATAACAGTGGAATAAAAAGAATATGTAGAATAGGAAGAATAATAATAGTTGAAGAAAATGAATATGAAGAATGTAATAAAAAAAAAAATATAGGTAGAAGATGAAGAAGAAGATGAATAAGGTGAAGAAGTTGATGTCAAAGATGCTGATGATGATGAAGATGAAAGTGTGGGAAAAGGAAAAAAAAGAAGGGGAAGGTCGTGGAATAGTGAAACATCAATATCTGACAAAATAAAAAAAATTTACATAGTCAATATCTTTTTCAATCCGAACGTCTTTAAAAAAAAAAAAAATCATGCTATTCTATTTGATTGGACTAATCCTCATTGCCTTTAATGTCTCCGCCACCTCCCCCATACATCCTACATTATTCTTAGTTGTTTTCCTTCATGTAGAATGAACCTACAAGGAAAGAAAGGGTTTATTTTAATTCCGATATTTTGGTCCCATTGACTTGCATTGGGATCGGGTATCGGTATCGGCGATATCCGATATTTTTTGAATATCGGCCGATCCAAACCGATACCGATACTTTCCGATATCGGAAGGTATCGCTCAACACTAGTACTCAGATAAATTTGACCAAGGTTTCAGATGTTTATTAGCCTGTTAGGCTATGTTCTGAAGTCGGAAGAACCATACACACAATCTATGCCATGGTCATCAGAAGTGTACTCAAAAGCTTCACAGATTCAAGAGGAGGAAATCTGCACCGATGCTCAACATTTTTTTAGCTTGGATCCGGGGCAGGATGAAGTATGGTCCAAACAGCATCTTGACCCTTGTCATCAGACGTTAACCCCTAGGGGGAGGTGAACCTGAAGAGACTCAGATATCTGAGGCTAATGCGGATTGTACTGTGCTGTGCTGTCAAGGTAGGAAAAGGAGGAGGGTGACTACAAGGGCAAGGAATGTGATTACATAGGGGATGATGATGAGGAGGTGTTAGATTCCAGTTGGCATGAACATAGAGGCACACAGCTGAGTAGGTCATCTGAGGAGGAAGACGAGGAGGTCACGTTGCGCCATATGTCACAGACACGTAGTGATGCAGCCACGAAAAGCAATGCATCCTCAGCCACAACTGTGGCTGTCACCAGCAGCGTCCGTGGGTCTGGAGCTCACAGGCGTGGCAAGGGTTGCCTAGCCTGGGCCTTTTTTGACACTGCGAAGGATGAGCCAACTCACGTAATCTGCCAGCTTTGCAAAAAAAGTCAAGGTAAAAAGTGCAATAATTTCACTACTACATGTATGAACCTTCAAATGCGCAATCAACATGCATTCCTGTGGGAATCGCACTACACAAAAATGCGAACCAGCGAACCTCAACAACCATAGGCTGCCCCATCAATCACATCTGCTGCTTCTTCCTCCTCCTCTGTTACCAAGCCAACTATTGAAATGCAGGTCTTCGACCACAGAACCTTCGGTACTTTACCACCTCCAATCACACTGACAGAGAGCCAGCCATCAGCTGTAACAGAAGTGGCCATGCCTAATATTTTTGACCAATCTCAGAGAATGAACACCCCACAACTTTCTCAATCTACTGTAACATGTCTACCTGCACCTATCTCATGGTCCAGCAATTTGTCATGTAGACCGTACTTCGCCCTCTCTAATCACTGCAGCCAGCCCATAGTTCTGCAGTTTTGGTCACGTAAAAGATTGTTTCCTCCTACTCATGACAAAGCCAAGAGTTTGAACTCCACGATTTCCAATCTGTTGGCCACGGAAATGCTACCTTTCCACCTGGTAGATAAAGATGGTTTCCGAAAGCTGATGGCCGTCGCAGTCCCCCAGTACAAATTGCCCAGTCTCTATTACTTTTCTAAGAAAGCTGTGCCTGCGCTACACCAGCATGTCTCAGACAACATCACTCATTCCTTGACTAAATCTCTGTCTGCCAGGGTGCATTTCAACACAAACACTTGGACGAGTACACATATCCAAGGGCATTACATCTCGCTGACTGAGCACTGGTTGACTCTGGTGGCTATGGGGGCAGGCGCTGATCCACAAGTCTTAGAATCCCCAAGGCTTGCAGGCAAACCTATACATTTAACACTTCCTCCACTGCTTCTGCCTCCTCCATTTCTTTTAGGACCTCCCCCTGCACCTCAACCTCTGCCTTAATGATTAACACGTTCCAACAGTGCAGAGCGAATCCCCACCACCTCCGTATTGAGCAGCCAGGGCTCTCCGCAATCAGACAGTATTAAAATTGATATGTCTTGGAGATTGCTGAAGAGTTGTGGACAGCTCTCCTGGCTGAATTTGATCAATGGCTGTCTCCGCTGAACCTGCATCCAGGGAAGACCATGTCCGATAATGGTGTGAACCTGGAGGTGGCCCTTCGGTGAGGCAAGCGTACACACGTGCTTTGCATGGCTCATGTCCTCACCTGGTGGTACAGCATTTTCTCCACAACTATCCTGGCCTGGGTGAGCTGCTCCAGAAAGCACGTAAGCTGTGTGCTCATTTCCGCTGTTCGCACCCTTCAGGTCAACGACCTGCATACATAAAGAGGTCTTTGTCCATACCATTTAATATTTTGATATGCGATGTGCCTACATGGTCTAATTACACTCTGCACATGTTGCAGCAACTGTGGAAGCAGCAACGAGCCCTGACGCAGTGTGTCATGTCGCATAGCCTGGGCCCACACAGTATGGACATGGTGCACATCACGTTTACAGGGTGTGCACAGATTCAGGACCTCCACACCCTTCTGAACAGTTTTGAAAGGGCTACTAAAATGGTTAGCGCTGACAACGCCATCATAGGCATCACTAGTCTAGTCATCTATATCCTGAAGCAGACATTGAATAGCCTGTGGGAGGAGATGGTGGTCCCAGAAGAGGAGGGAGCAGAGGAGGATGTGGAAGAAATAAAATTGTCTCTAAGTTCCAGACAGGCAGGTGCCAAAGGAGGGTGGATTACTGCGATTGAGGGTGGCTGGTGATAACAGACAAACTGCTATCGAAGGTGCAAGATCCGAGGAACAAATGGAGGAGGAAGAGGTGTAAGTGAAATCCGCAATTTCTGTGAGTCCTTTGACACATTTTTTAGACCAGCTCCTGCACCAGCACAACAGAGTCCAAGTCTTACATGTGGTGAACTAATGGAGAGGATGGCGCAGAAGTATCTAGAACTGAATAACAATACCATCAAGCAGGGTTTGGACCCTTTCATATTTTGGTCTTCCAAAATGGATAAGTGGACTGAGCTCACCTCACATGCTTTGGAGGTTTTACTGTGTTCGGCAGCCAACGTTCTCTCAGAACATGTCTTCTCAGTGCCGTTTATGGTGCTAGACCACCTAACTTTCATCAAGATGAACAAGTCTTGGATCTCCAAGGACTTTTGCACCCCAATCACAGACTGTACAGAGCAGGTGATATTGCATTTTTTTGTGTGATGCATTAATGTCACTTAACGGCACTCTGTGATATCTTTAGTGTGGCTTCTGTGCCTGCTGTGGCTGCTGCTGATGTTAACACAAAATTGTGGAAATGTGAACAGTCATGGTTCGTCTACATCTGCTGGGTTAGCTGTAGTGGAAGACGTGTCAGTCCCAATTATACTATTTCTATTCTTGTGATAGTTATTCCACTTCGATGCTGTCAGGCCCTCATTTTTTAAAATGTGAAAACTCCAGGTTGGGTGTCCATCTGCTGGATTGGGCATAGTGGAAGACCTTTCACTCCCTATTGTACTATTTCTACTGTGGTGAAATTGATGCCACTTTCGTATTGTCTACCAATAATTTTTGGAAATGTGAACAGTAACAATCTTGCATTTTTTAGTGTTGTGCATTAATGTCACGTAACTGTACTCTGTGATATCTTTAGTGTGGCTTCTGTGCCTGCTGTGGCTGCTATTAATGTTAACACACATTTGTGAAAATGTGAACAGTAATGGTTGGTCTACATCTGCTGGGTTGGCCGTAGAGGAAGATGTGTTGGTCCCAATTATACTCTTTCTATTCTCATGAAAGTTATTCCACTTCGGTGGTGTCAGGCCCTCATTTTTTAAAATGTGAAAACTCCATGTTGGGTGTCCATCTGCTGGATTGTGTGTATTGGAAGACCTGTCAGTCCCTATTATACTATGTCTACTGTGGTGAAATTGATGCTACTTTAGTAGCAACTACCAATAATTTTTGAAAATGTGTAGACTCCTGGTTTAGTCTTCATGCGTGTTGCCTGTAGCAGTAAGCCTCCGAGACCGTCAGGCCTCCAATTCCTTGGACTCAACTACCTGTGTTACTATCCTTAAATATTTCTGACAATGGTAGTCTACAAAACTGATATTTGTGTCACCTGAGTGTAGCTCAGCATGAAAGCAGGTAGAGGTGTTGCATGTGGTATCAGGGTTCCCAGCAAAGGAGGCCTACACCAATCCCTCACCCACCTCATCTTACTGTGACGTTCAATTGAAAGCTGTAAATTCTGTCCCAGACCCCAATACCTCATGCCTGGCTGATTGCTGCAAAGCCATACTACAATTTGTACTGTGGGTGAATTGATGCCACTTTCCTGGTGTCAGTCCCTCATTTGATGTGTCTTGGCAGCATTTGGGGCCATTATAAGGTGTTGTGCATGCACTTGTTTTTGCCTCCCACTGACATGAATGGCGTTTGGTTATGTTTGGCGAATATTCGACTATTTAATCGGCAAATATTGCAAATTCGGCAATCGTAATCCGAACCGAACATTGAAGTATTCGCTCATCTCTAATAAAGATTTGTTAAATTGGCCCTTATACATAAAAAATAAAAAAAAACATAAATATAAAAATGAGTCTAAGTTAGCATTTTAACCCCATGCCACAGGCACTGCAACTGAACTAGTTTGCCAGATGCTCACACTGGCTCTGCATAAGTTCTCAAAAGGCTCGCATAACATATTAGGTAGCTACTTTTATGGCTGGAAGTATATGGAGCACCCCCAAGGACAGTGAGGTACTCGGGCCGGGTTGGACGGTTCACAGGGGATGTGGTCACGGCAGCAGTGACCTGGTCCATGGCCCTTGGCGTACAATAGAAGTGAATGGTAATGTAAAGAGGGGAATAATGTTTATAATGGATTTGGGGAATTGAAGAAAATGTTCGTAATGCCATCTGTGGTATTTGGCAATGAGATGGTGGCCAACGCTGCAGTTCAGATCCTCTGGGGCAGACGGTGATTCAGCAGAGTTGGTGCAGCTCTCCACGAGTTAGTTAACCCTAGGGCAGATGTAGTGTTGTATTATAAGATAACGGTGATGGCTATGCTGGGCAAGTGTTGAAGGAATAACGCAAGGACACAGTAAAGTGCAGTTTCCACTTTACTCACAGATCTCCAGTCCACAAACGCCAGCCTGATGCGGTGTTCTCCGGGTCAGTGGTCCAGCAAAGTCCCAGGCAAATTGGTATGCACCTTTCCAGGATTCCTTTCATATGCCTTTCTCTGGCCATCTCAGTACACTGGCTTCCACTTCTCCTGCCCAGCACCTTACCCACAGTGTCCCAAGCCAGCAGCCATGAACCTGGTCCTCTCAGTCCCCTAGATTCTATACGGCTGCCTTTTTGAGTATGGGTGGATGTGGCTGTGAATCTTGCAAAAGCCACAGCCTCTAGTTTCTTAGCTGAATTTGAAGTATTCCACTCAATTGGAGCCTGGTCTCTCTACGTCTGGATATGGGCCCCATGGGTGGCTTCTGCACTTCCTGTGCCCCCAGGACCTTTTCTGCCCTCCTGGGCGCTTCCTTCTGTTTCTCCCTCTCAATTCTCTCTTCAGGCTGTCAGGAGATGCAGACCCTCACGTCTGTTCAGCTGCAATTCTCCTCTCAGACTCCCCTCTGCACTCTCTTCCCACCTTCTAAGATCCTCCCCATTTCCTACCTACCCCACCCACCACCCATTCCTAAACAGCCTGGGATTAGGCCTTCCTCCCTAAGGGTACGCCCAGGTGTCCTGACTGAACTGGTGTGTTGGATGTGAGTGTTAGAGTCCTGGATAGTGCCCCCTCCTTACCTGAAAGTGGGATACCACACCTCTGGATGAGGTGCAGTACCTCTTTGGCAATTGGACCCCAGGGGTGCCATATATATTAGGTAGATAATCCTTTTGTAGTTGATACAGTATATAAGGTGGCTACTGTACCTGACTGTACATTATGTGAGTATTATTTTTGAGGCTGCCACTACCATACTGATTGTGTGAGGCAAAGTCATAGCACTATAGTGCAAACACTAACAACATGGTAGTGACAGCTACAAAAATATTACCCACCTAATATATAGTGTCAGTCACAAAAATAGTACCCACCTAACATAAGACTTGATACACAAAAGTAATGCTCATCTAATATACAATGCCTTAATTTAATAATGTGCAATTTTTCTGATTCCAGACAACACTCTCCTAACCAGATCTCTTACTCCTCCTTCTTGTTCTTGTTCTTTTCTTTCTATCAATTTTTTATCGACATCCATATGGCCCACTTTCTCCACTTCCTTGTTTGCAAACTCTCTATATTTTTGTCTTGCTCTGCTCCCTTATAATTGTCCAGCTCTTTGCTCCTTTTCTTTCCCACTTGCTCATGGAGGGCAAAGAGTCATATTTGACATCCACTTTCTCATCCATTAATCAAGTAGGCAGGCCTAGCCATAGATGCAGCTGTTAGCACACTAAGGGTTGGGGCTACTCGGAATTTGTCTCCTTCAATCCCAGAGTCTGGCAGAAGAAGATTGGAATATCCATGGGAAGCGAACCTCTCCTTCAGTGCAATTGAAAACATCCTGTGGTTCATACAACAGGTAGATTGTCATTTCCAACTTGCTGCCACTCCAAGAAACTGCAGAGTGCCATCTGAGAGGATATATGTTACGCATGTGGTTGTGGAACCACTGTGCCACGGTCCGGGGAGAGCCTGGAGGGGTGTAACTAAGTGAGCACCTGACTCTTTTCTAGAACCCCTGATGGTGGGTTTAGACTTGGCTTCAGCTGTACATCAGGTGCTACTGCAGGACGGACCCACAGAGCCATGGCAGCTGACTCAAATGAGGGTCAGAAAAGCAGGACTGGCTAGTAACTGGTTACCGGGATTGTACGGTACAAGCAGGACTGCAATAGGATCATGGGACAGCCACAATATGGGATAATAGATGCAAGTTCTCAGGGCAAGTTCAGACTAGGTAAGTAAGCGTCACAGGTCAGACTGATCAGTATCGGGACTAGGCAAAGGCAGGATGGATTCGGGTATAGGAATAGCAGGGTACACTGGGACAGGAACTGACAGAGAGGTTCAGATAAAGAGCACAGGGACCATACAACTAACTAGCAGACACACATAGACTAACTAAGTTGCTAAGACACCTCCCAACAGACTTCTCCCATATACAAGACTTCTCCCAGCTATTGGCTGTGGACGTCTTTAGTAGCGCGTATGCTGGCCAATTAATATTCAGGAACCGCACACACCTTAAGCCCACTTCCAGGAGACCTGCGTGCCACACGAAGGTCCTGGAAGCAGACAGGCATCGATGGTATGCAGATGGGTAAGTGCACACGCCTACAGAGAGGAAGGAGAGGACACATGCAGGGTAGCAGGCAGTGCTATTCTCGTCTCGTGTCAGATGTGGTCCTAATGGGCTGTGAGCGCAGATCCTAATAAATAATGTTGAAATGTCGGGCCCTCATGACACTCTCATGGAGTATGTTGCTGACACTTTGGTCAGAAATATGAGCGTCTTTTAGCCACTGGATGATATTTTGTAGGACTCTAGCAATGTTCCTCCTATTCATCCTCCAACAAAGGAACTGACATCCATCTTGCTACCAGGATAATGCCCTACTTCTGCCCTTTCCACCTCTCTTAAGTTACAAACCTTTGTACTGGTATTTTCCATATGCTTTTCCGACTGTGCTGTGAAACACAGCATACCTTCTTGCGACAGCACAACATTCTGTGCAATGTGACTGGGCTGCAGATACTGCCTCATAGTAGCCTTTTTTTGACAAAAACACTGGCAAAATGCACACCTAGAGAATATTACCCCAGGGAAGTTAATGGGAGAGTAAATAAACTACTAGAGAATAAAGAATAATAATTATTCTTATAGAATAAGAATAATTCTAAGAATTCTATTATTATAGAATAATAATTGATTACCTTCATACTCTGCGTGTTTTCCTTTTCTTTGTAAAGTTCCGTGTGTGCATTGGAGGGAACGGTGTGGCGGATTTGTGGGGTTGATGTTCGGCATTGTTTTCCTCTCCTCCCCCACTCCGTTTTCCTAAAAAATGCTCGCCACATGATTCTTCTGATTGAATTGATGAAAACGATGATGAGTGAGAAAAGGTTTTTTTGGCTTGTTTTCAAATATTGCCCTAGTCACGTTACCGGATACCGGGCGCATTGAGCGCCGCGCTCTCCATGACGCTGCATCATGGTGCATATGCGCCCGGTATGCATGATGCCAATTATCCAATTGGGAATGCGCTATATTAGGGGACTTACCCACTGCTACTCTACCTCCCGACGAAGTTGTGGCAGACAGCGAAACGCGCATCGAGGTGATTGGTGCATGGACGTCTCTGATACCATGTCGACAGGTATAGTCTGAGATCAGGTTATGGGCACATAATTTGTATATTTATGCTTGGGATTAGCTAGCTACTTATGGTCTTGAAAATCAGTATTATACGTGTGTAGCTAGGCACCTAGCCCACTATAATAATAATAATAATGATAATAATATACCTAATACTATACCTAATTAACCATTACATTGGTGGATAGAAATTGCATAATTATGAGTTTGAACAATGGGTGGACACCTATTGATATTAGATCTTTATAAATATATGTCACCCATGTTTTCTTAGGGAGTCATTATTTATATCTATCCTTTTTTGACATGGTACAGGTGATGTCTTTAGTGTAACCATTGGTCTATGTACTATGTCCCATATGTAAGTTATCCATATTTTGTGTACTTATGTGATGATATATGCTTTATTGAATAAAATTTGTAGATTATATTTTTACATATTGGATCAGTGCTCCTTATTTATTCTCTAGTAGTTTGCTGTCTATATTTTGAGGGGATCCTTGGATATATTGAGGAATTCTATTGGTGTAATGGGAGAGTAAATGTCTGTGGGTACCACCTGCAAAAATTTACATTTTTGGGAGGTTGTCTTACTGTTACATATCCAGTGCACCTGTTACTATGAAGTAAGGTATGAAGTGTTCAATTATTTTTTTTGAATCAGTTTATGAACATATGTAATATATGATAATGTCTGTAAAGTGCTGCGAAATTTGATAGCGCTATATAAGCAAAGCATAATAAATAAATAATAAATAAATATGTAAAAAAGTATTTTTACACATACACATTATACCTACATGAGCTTTTATGAGATCTAATTTTCAATCCATAGGAATAAATTAATTGAAGTTGCAGTTAAAAGAGCTTCTACTCTTTTGGGAAGGATTTCGGCAAGCTTTTACTTTTCTGGGAAGGTTTTCTGGAGTGTGTTTGTGGGAATTTTGCCTTTTTATCCATAAGAGCATTGTGAAGGCAGGCTTTGATGTTGGATGAGAAAGCCTTACTGACAATCTATATTCTAGTTCTTCTCAAGGGTGTTTGATAGAGCTGAAGTTAATGATTTATGTGGGCATGTAAAGTTTTTCCACATGAAACTCCCCCAATTATGTTTATGGACTTTGAGCACGGTAGCACAATAATGATCATTGATGATCACAGTCACAGTCACAGTCTTTAAAGACCAAGGCTAGAAAGTAAAGGAAATGGGAGCGCAGGTAGTCTTCTCATCCATCCTCCCAGAAGATGGACATGGACCAATGAGATTGAACACGATTCTACAGGTGAATAATTGGCTATGCCGATTGTGCCGTGAGCAACATTTTGGGTTTCTTGATCATAGAGTGAATTGCCTATATGATGGACTCCTTGCTAGAGATGGGTTGCATCTTACAAAAACAGGAAAACACAAATTTGGCACATTCATTGCTACACTCATCAGAACAGGTTTAAACTAGAGCAATATGGGAAATATGCAGCTAATAAATTCTTTAGAGAACATTGCTATTAGAAGTGAAATTAAAGAACAAAAACAACAAATTCTGAATGAAAATAGAGGAGCAAGAGAAATTGACTACAAACTAAAATGTGTCTATACAATGCACAGAGCATGGGAACTATACAAGGAGAATTGGAGCTAGTAACACAGGAATAGAGGTTTGATGTAATATGCAATGAAACTTGGTGGGATGATACACGATTGGAATATAAACTTGAAAGTTAGAACTTATTTATTTGAAAAAGGATTAACAAGAATGGATGAGGTGCTGCATTGTTTGTTAGGAAAACATACAGTATATCTCCACCGAGACCCAAGCTTCAGAGACTGGTAGCTGTGTAGAAATTGTTTTGACAAGAATACAAGGAGAGAAGAACAGAAAAAACACTATTGTAGGTCCTTACGATAGGTTCCCTGGACAGACTGAAGATATGGATGAACTTATTTTACATTCAATGTCTCAGTTCTCAAAAAAAGTATGACATAGTGATAAGGGAGATATTAACTTTCCAGATATTTGTTGGGAATCTCAAGCAAAAGTAATGGGTCCAGAAAA